>NW_027045238.1:0-328705 GCF_963576615.1 Watersipora subatra
CTAGCTCAATTGGAGCATTTCTAGCATGTTTGGTTGAAATTGGAAATTTACATTTTTCACTTTTGTCAGACAATTGCAATATTCTCACAATAAGCTAATTAGCTCAATTGGAGCATTTCTAGCATGTTTGGTTGAAATTGGAAATTTACATTTTTCAGTTTTGTCAGACGTTTGTAATATTCTCACAATAAGCTAATTAGCTCAATTGGAGCATTTCTAGCATGTTTGGTTGAAATTGGAAATTTACATTTTTCACTTTTGTCAGACCATTGCAATATTCTCACAATAAGCTAATTAGCTCAATTGGAGCATTTCTAGCATGTTTGGTTGAAACTGGAAATTTACATTTTTCAGTTTTGTCAGACGTTTGTAATATTCTCACAATAAGCTAATTAGCTCAATTGGAGCATTTCTAGCATGTTTGGTTGAAATTGGAAATTCACATTTTTCAGTTTTGTCAGACGTTTGTAATATTCTCACAATAAGCTAATTAGCTCAATTGGAGCATTTCTAGCATGTTTGGTTGAAATTGGAAACTTACATTTTTCAGTTTTGTCAGACGTTTGTAAAATTTTTACAGTAGGCTTATTTGCGCAATTTGAGCATTTCTAGCATGTTTGGTTGAAATTGGAAATTTACATTTTTCACTTTTGTCAGACGTTTGTAATATTCTCACAATAAGCTAATTAGCTCAATTGGAGCATTTCTAGCATGTTTGGTTGAAATTGGAAATTTACATTTTTCACTTTTGTCAGACAATTGCAATATTCTCACAATAAGCTAATTAGCTCAATTGGAGCATTTCTAGCATGTTTGGTTGAAACTGGAAATTTACATTTTTCAGTTTTGTCAGACGTTTGTAAAATTCTTACAGTAGGATTATTTGCGCAATTGGAGCATTTCTAGCATGTTTGGTTGAAATTGGAAATTCACATTTTTCAGTTTTGTCAGACGTTTGTAATATTCTCACAGTAAGCTAATTAGCTCAATTGGAGCATTTCTAGCATGTTTGGTTGAAATTGGAAATTTACATTTTTCAGTTTTGTCAGACGTTTGTAAAATTCTTACAGTAGGCTTATTTGCGCAATTTGAGCATTTCTAGCATGTTTGGTTGAAATTGGAAATTTACATTTTTCACTTTTGTCAGACGTTTGTAATATTCTCACAATAAGCTAATTAGCTCAATTGGAGCATTTCTAGCATGTTTGGTTGAAATTGGAAATTTTCATTTTTCACTTTTGTCAGACGTTTGTAATATTCTCACAATAAGCTAATTAGCTCAATTGGAGCATTTCTAGCATGTTTGGTTGAAATTGGAAATTTACATTTTTCACTTTTGTCAGACAATTGCAATATTCTCACAATAAGCTAATTAGCTCAATTGGAGCATTTCTAGCATGTTTGGTTGAAACTGGAAATTTACATTTTACAGTTTTGTCAGACGTTTGTAATATTCTCACAATAAGCTAATTAGCTCAATTGGAGCATTTCTAGCATGTTTGGTTGAAATTGGAAATTTACATTTTTCACTTCTGTCAGACAATTGCAATATTCTCTCAATAAGCTAATTAGCTCAATTGGAGCTTTTCTAGCATGTTTGGTTGAAATTGGAAATTTACATTTTTCAGTTTTGTCAGACGTTTGTAAAATTTTTACAATAGGCTTATTTGCGCAATTTGAGCATTTCTAGCATGTTTGGTTGAAATTGGAAATTTACATTTTTCACTTTTGTCAGACGTTTGTAATATTCTCACAATAAGCTAATTAGCTCAATTGGAGCATTTCTAGCATGTTTGGTTGAAATTGGAAATTTACATTTTTCACTTTTGTCAGACAATTGCAATATTCTCACAATAAGCTAATTAGCTCAATTGGAGCATTTCTAGCATGTTTGGTTGAAATTGGAAATTTACATTTTTCAGTTTTGTCAGACGTTTGTAATATTCTCACAATAAGCTAATTAGCTCAATTGGAGCATTTCTAGCATGTTTGGTTGAAATTGGAAATTTACATTTTTCAGTGTTGTCAGACGTTTGTAATATTTTCACAATAAGCTAATTAGCTCAATTGGAGCATTTCTAGCATGTTTGGTTGAAATTGAAATTTTACATTTTTCAGTTTTGTCAAACGTTTGTAATATTCTCACAATAAGCTAACTAGCTCAATTGGAGCATTTCTAGCATGTTTGGTTGAAATTGGAAATTTACATTTTTCAGTGTTGTCAGACGTTTGTAATATTTTCACAATAAGCTAATTAGCTCAATTGGAGCATTTCTAGCATGTTTGGTTGAAATTGAAAATTTACCTTTTTCAGTTTTGTCAGACGTTTGTAATATTCTCACAATAAGCTAATTAGCTCAATTGGAGCATTTCTAGCATGTTTGGTTGAAATTGGAAATTTACATTTTTCACTTTTGTCAGACAATTGCAATATTCTCTCAATAAGCTAATTAGCTCAATTGGAGCATTTCTAGCATGTTTGGTTGAAAATGGAAATTTACATTTTTCAGTTTTGTCAGACGTTTGTAAAATTCTTACAGTAAGCTTATTTGCGCAATTGGAGCATTTCTAGCATGTTTGGTTGAAATTGGAAATTTACATTTTTCAGTTTTGTCAGACGTTTGTAATATTCTCTCAATAAGCTAATTAGCTCAATTGGAGCATTTCTAGCATGTTTGGTTTAAATTGGAATTTTACATTTTTCACTTTTGTCAGACAATTGCAATATTCTCTCAATAAGCTAATTAGCTCAATTGGAGCATTTCTAGCATGTTTGGTTGAAATTGGAAATTTACATTTTTCAGTTTTGTCAGACGTTTGTAATATTCTCACAATAAGCTAATTAGCTCAATTGGAGCATTTCTAGCATGTTTGGTTGAAATTGGAAATTTACATTTTTCACTTTTGTCAGACGTTTGTAAAATTTTTACAATAGGCTTATTTGCGCAATTTGAGCATTTCTAGCAGTTTGGTTGAAATTGGAAATTTACATTTTTCACTTTTGTCAGACGTTTGTAATATTCTCACAATAAGCTAATTAGCTCAATTGGAGCATTTCTAGCATGTTTGGTTGAAACTGGAAATTTACATTTTTCAGTTTTGTCAGACAATTGCAATATTCTCACAATAAGCTAATTAGCTCAATTGGAGCATTTCTAGCATGTTTGGTTGAAATTGGAAATTTACATTTTTCAGTTTTGTCAGACGTTTGTAATATTCTCACAATAAGCTAATTAGCTCAATTGGAGCATTTCTAGCATGTTTGGTTGAAATTGGAAATTTACATTTTTCAGTGTTGTCAGACGTTTGTAATATTTTCACAATAAGCTAATTAGCTCAATTGGAGCATTTATAGCATGTTTGGTTGAAATTGAAATTTTACATTTTTCAGTTTTGTCAAACGTTTGTAATATTCTCACAATAAGCTAACTAGCTCAATTGGAGCATTTCTAGCATGTTTGGTTGAAATTGGAAATTTACATTTTTCAGTGTTGTCAGACGTTTGTAATATTTTCACAATAAGCTAATTAGCTCAATTGGAGCATTTCTAGCATGTTTGGTTGAAATTGAAAATTTACCTTTTTCAGTTTTGTCAGACGTTTGTAATATTCTCACAATAAGCTAATTAGCTCAATTGGAGCATTTCTAGCATGTTTGGTTAAAATTGGAAATTTACATTTTTCACTTTTGTCAGACAATTGCAATATTCTCACAATAAGCTAATTAGCTCAATTGGAGCATTTCTAGCATGTTTGGTTGAAATTGGAAATTTACAATTTTCACTTCTGTCAGACAATTGCAATATTCTCTCAATAAGCTAATTAGCTCAATTGGAGCTTTTCTAGCATGTTTGGTTGAAATTGGAAATTTACATTTTTCAGTTTTGTCAGACGTTTGTAAAATTTTTACAATAGGCTTATTTGCGCAATTTGAGCATTTCTAGCATGTTTGGTTGAAATTGGAATTTTACATTTTTCACTTTTGTCAGACGTTTGTAATATTCTCACAATAAGCTAATTAGCTCAATTGGAGCATTTCTAGCATGTTTGGTTGAAATTGGAAATTTACATTTTTCACTTTTGTCAGACAATTGCAATATTCTCTCAATGAGCTAATTAGCTCAATTGGAGCATTTCTAGCATGTTTGGTTGAAATTGGAAATTTACATTTTTCAGTTTTGTCAGACGTTTGTAAAATTCTTACAATAGGCTTATTTGCGCAATTTGAGCATTTCTAGCATGTTTGGTTGAATTTGGAAATTTACATTTTTCAGTTTTGTCAGACGTTTGTAATATTCTCACAATAAGCTAATTAGCTCAATTGGAGCATTTCTAGCATGTTTGGTTGAAATTGGAAATTTACATTTTCAGTTTTGTCAGACGTTTGTAATATTCTCACAATAAGCTAATTAGCTCAATTTGAGCATTTCTAGCATGTTTGGTTGAAATTGAAAATTTACATTTTTCAGTTTTATCAGACGTTTGTAAAATTTTTACAGTAGGCTTATTTGCGCAATTGGAGCATTTCTAGCATGTTTGGTTGAAATTGGAAATTCACATTTTTCAGTTTTGTCAGACGTTTGTAATATTCTCACAATAAGCTAATTAGCTCAATTGGAGCATTTCTAGCATGTTTGGTTGAAATTGGAAATTTACATTTTTCAGTTTTGTCAGACGTTTGTAAAATTCTTACAGTAGGCTTATTTGCGCAATTTGAGCATTTCTAGCATGTTTGGTTGAAATTGGAAATTTACATTTTTCACTTTTGTCAGACGTTTGTAATATTCTCACAATAAGCTAATTAGCTCAATTGGAGCATTTCTAGCATGTTTGGTTGAAATTGGAAATTTACATTTTTCAGTTTTGTCAGACGTTTGTAATATTCTCACAATAAGCTAATTAGCTCAATTGGAGCATTTCTAGCATGTTTGGTTGAAATTGGAAAATTACATTTTTCACTTCTGTCAGACAATTGCAATATTCTCTCAATAAGCTAATTAGCTCAATTGGAGCTTTTCTAGCATGTTTGGTTGAAATTGGAAATTTACATTTTTCAGTTTTGTCAGACGTTTGTAAAATTTTTACAATAGGCTTATTTGCGCAATTTGAGCATTTCTAGCATGTTTGGTTGAAATTTGAAATTTACATTTTTCAGTTTTGTCAGACGTTTGTAAAATTCTTACAATAGGCTTATTTGCGCAATTTGAGCATTTCTAGCATGTTTGGTTGAAATTGGAAATTTACATTTTTCACTTGTGTCAGACAATTGCAATATTCTCACAATAAGCTAATTAGCTCAATTGGAGCATTTCTAGCATGTTTGGTTGAAATTGGCATTTTACATTTTACAGTTTTGTCAGACGTTTGTAATATTCTCACAATAAGCTAATTAGCTCAATTGGAGCATTTCTAGCATGTTTGGTTGAAATTGGAAATTTACATTTTTCAGTTTTGTCAGACGTTTGTAATATTCTCACAATAAGCTAATTAGCTCAATTGGAGCATTTCTAGCATGTTTGGTTGAAATTGGAAATTTACATTTTTCACTTTTGTCAGACGTTTGTAATATTCTCACAATAAGCTAATTAGCTCAATTGGAGCATTTCTAGCATGTTTGGTTGAAATTGGAAATTTACATTTTTCACTTTTGTCAGACAATTGCAATATTCTCACAATAAGCTAATTAGCTCAATTGGAGCATTTCTAGCATGTTTGGTTGAAATTGGAAAATTACATTTTTCACTTCTGTCAGACAATTGCAATATTCTCTCAATAAGCTAATTAGCTCAATTGGAGCTTTTCTAGCATGTTTGGTTGAAATTGGAAATTTACATTTTTCAGTTTTGTCAGACGTTTGTAAAATTTTTACAATAGGCTTATTTGCGCAATTTGAGCATTTCTAGCATGTTTGGTTGAAATTGGAAATTTACATTTTTCAGTTTTGTCAGACGTTTGTAAAATTCTTACAATAGGCTTATTTGCGCAATTTGAGCATTTCTAGCATGTTTGGTTGAAATTGGAAATTTACATTTTTCACTTTTGTCAGACAATTGCAATATTCTCACAATAAGCTAATTAGCTCAATTGGAGCATTTCTAGCATGTTTGGTTGAAATTGGAAATTTACATTTTTCAGTTTTGTCAGACGTTTGTAATATTCTCACAATAAGCTAATTAGCTCAATTGGAGCATTTCTAGCATGTTTGGTTGAAATTGGAAATTTACATTTTTCAGTTTTGTCAGACGTTTGTAATATTCTCACAATAAGCTAATTAGCTCAATTGGAGCATTTCTAGCATGTTTGGTTGAAATTGGAAATTTACATTTTTCAGTTTTGTCAGACGTTTGTAATATTCTCACAATAAGCTAATTAGCTCAATTGGAGCATTTCTAGCATGTTTGGTTGAAATTTACATTTTTCAGTTTTGTCAGACGTTTGTAATATTCTCACAATAAGCTAACTAGCTCAATTGGAGCATTTCTAGCATGTTTGGTTGAAATTGGAAATTTACATGTTTCACTTTTGTCAGACAATTGCAATATTCTCACAATAAGCTAATCAGCTCAATTGGAGCATTTCTAGCATGTTTGGTTGAAATTGGAAATTTACATTTTTCAGTTTTGTCAGACGTTTGTAATATTCTCACAATAAGCTAATTAGCTCAATTGGAGCATTTCTAGCATGTTTGGTTGAAATTGGAAATTTACATTTTTCACTTTTGTCAGACCATTGCAATATTCTCACAATAAGCTAATTAGCTCAATTGGAGCATTTCTAGCATGTTTGGTTGAAACTGGAAATTTACATTTTTCAGTTTTGTCAGACGTTTGTAATATTCTCACAATAAGCTAATTAGCTCAATTGGAGCATTTCTAGCATGTTTGGTTGAAATTGGAAATTCACATTTTTCAGTTTTGTCAGACGTTTGTAATATTCTCACAATAAGCTAATTAGCTCAATTGGAGCATTTCTAGCATGTTTGGTTGAAATTGGAAACTTACATTTTTCAGTTTTGTCAGACGTTTGTAAAATTTTTACAGTAGGCTTATTTGCGCAATTTGAGCATTTTTAGCATGTTTGGTTGAAATTGGAAATTTACATTTTTCACTTTTGTCAGACGTTTGTAATATTCTCACAATAAGCTAATTAGCTCAATTGGAGCATTTCTAGCATGTTTGGTTGAAATTGGAAATTTACATTTTTCACTTTTGTCAGACAATTGCAATATTCTCACAATAAGGTAATTAGCTCAATTGGAGCATTTCTAGCATGTTTGGTTGAAACTGGAAATTTACATTTTTCAGTTTTGTCAGACGTTTGTAAAATTCTTACAGTAGGATTATTTGCGCAATTGGAGCATTTCTAGCATGTTTGGTTGAAATTGGAAATTCACATTTTTCAGTTTTGTCAGACGTTTGTAATATTCTCACAGTAAGCTAATTAGCTCAATTGGAGCATTTCTAGCATGTTTGGTTGAAATTGGAAATTTACATTTTTCAGTTTTGTCAGACGTTTGTAAAATTCTTACAGTAGGCTTATTTGCGCAATTTGAGCATTTCTAGCATGTTTGGTTGAAATTGGAAATTTACATTTTTCCCTTTTGTCAGACGTTTGTAATATTCTCACAATAAGCTAATTAGCTCAATTGGAGCATTTCTAGCATGTTTGGTTGAAATTGGAAATTTTCATTTTTCACTTTTGTCAGACGTTTGTAATATTCTCACAATAAGCTAATTAGCTCAATTGGAGCATTTCTAGCATGTTTGGTTGAAATTGGAAATTTACATTTTTCACTTTTGTCAGACAATTGCAATATTCTCACAATAAGCTAATTAGCTCAATTGGAGCATTTCTAGCATGTTTGGTTGAAACTGGAAATTTACATTTTACAGTTTTGTCAGACGTTTGTAATATTCTCACAATAAGCTAATTAGCTCAATTGGAGCATTTCTAGCATGTTTGGTTGAAATTGGAAATTTACATTTTTCACTTCTGTCAGACAATTGCAATATTCTCTCAATAAGCTAATTAGCTCAATTGGAGCTTTTCTAGCATGTTTGGTTGAAATTGGAAATTTACATTTTTCAGTTTTGTCAGACGTTTGTAAAATTTTTACAATAGGCTTATTTGCGCAATTTGAGCATTTCTAGCATGTTTGGTTGAAATTGGAAATTTACATTTTTCACTTTTGTCAGACGTTTGTAATATTCTCACAATAAGCTAATTAGCTCAATTGGAGCATTTCTAGCATGTTTGGTTGAAATTGGAAATTTACATTTTTCACTTTTGTCAGACAATTGCAATATTCTCACAATAAGCTAATTAGCTCAATTGGAGCATTTCTAGCATGTTTGGTTGAAATTGGAAATTTACATTTTTCAGTTTTGTCAGACGTTTGTAATATTCTCACAATAAGCTAATTAGCTCAATTGGAGCATTTCTAGCATGTTTGGTTGAAATTGAAATTTTACATTTTTCAGTTTTGTCAAACGTTTGTAATATTCTCACAATAAGCTAACTAGCTCAATTGGAGCATTTCTAGCATGTTTGGTTGAAATTGGAAATTTACATTTTTCAGTGTTGTCAGACGTTTGTAATATTTTCACAATAAGCTAATTAGCTCAATTGGAGCATTTCTAGCATGTTTGGTTGAAATTGAAAATTTACCTTTTTCAGTTTTGTCAGACGTTTGTAATATTCTCACAATATGCTAATTAGCTCAATTGGAGCATTTCTAGCATGTTTGGTTGAAATTGGAAATTTACATTTTTCACTTTTGTCAGACAATTGCAATATTCTCACAATAAGCTAATTAGCTCAATTGGAGCATTTCTAGCATGTTTGGTTGAAATTGGAAATTTACATTTTTCAGTTTTGTCAGACGTTTGTAATATTCTCACAATAAGCTAATTAGCTCAATTGGAGCATTTCTAGCATGTTTGGTTGAAACTGGAAATTTACATTTTTCAGTTTTGTCAGACGTTTGTAATATTCTCACAATAAGCTAATTAGCTCAACTGGAGCATTTCTAGCATGTTTGGTTGAAATTGGAAATTTAAATTTTTCAGTTTTGTCAGACGTTTGTAAAATTTTTACAGTAGGCTTATTTGCGCAATTTGAGCATTTCTAGCATGTTTGGTTGAAATTGGAAATTTACATTTTTCACTTTTGTCAGACGTTTGTAATATTCTCACAATAAGCTAATTAGCTCAATTGGAGCATTTCTAGCATGTTTGGTTGAAATTGGAAATTTACATTTTTCACTTTTGTCAGACAATTGCAATATTCTCACAATAAGGTAACTAGCTCAATTGGAGCATTTCTAGCATGTTTGGTTGAAACTGGAAATTTACATTTTTCAGTTTTGTCAGACGTTTGTAAAATTCTTACAGTAGGATTATTTGCGCAATTGGAGCATTTCTAGCATGTTTGGTTGAAATTGGAAATTTACATTTTTCACTTTTGTCAGACGTTTGTAAAATTCTCACAATAGGCTTATTTGCGCAATTTGAGCATTTCTAGCATGTTTGGTTGAAATTGGAAATTTACATTTTTCAGTTTTGTCAGACAATTGCAATATTCTCTCAATAAGCTAATTAGCTCAATTGGAGCATTTCTAGCATGTTTGGTTGAAATTGGAAATTTACATTTTTCAGTTTTGTCAGACGTTTGTAAAATTCTTACAATAGGCTTATTTGCGCAATTTGAGCATTTCTAGCATGTTTGGTTGAAATTGGAAATTTACATTTTTCAGTTTTGTCAGACGTTTGTAATATTCTCACAATAAACTAATTAGCTCAGTTGGAGCATTTCTAGCATGTTTAGTTGAAATTGGAAATTTACATTTTTCACTTTTGTCAGACAATTGCAATATTCTCTCAATAAGCTAATTAGCTCAATTGGAGCATTTCTAGCATGTTTGGTTGAAAATGGAAATTTACATTTTTCAGTTTTGTCAGACGTTTGTAAAATTCTTACAGTAAGCTTATTTGCGCAATTGGAGCATTTCTAGCATGTTTGGTTGAAATTGGAAATTTACATTTTTCAGTTTTGTCAGACGTTTGTAATATTCTCACAATAAGCTAATTAGCTCAATTGGAGCATTTCTAGCATGTTTGGTTTAAATTGGAAATTTACATTTTTCACTTTTGTCAGACAATTGCAATATTCTCTCAATAAGCTAATTAGCTCAATTGGAGCATTTCTAGCATGTTTGGTTGAAATTGGAAATTTACATTTTTCAGTTTTGTCAGACGTTTGTAATATTCTCACAATAAGCTAATTAGCTCAATTGGAGCATTTCTAGCATGTTTGGTTGAAATTGGAAATTTACATTTTTCACTTTTGTCAGACGTTTGTAAAATTTTTACAATAGGCTTATTTGCGCAATTTGAGCATTTCTAGCAGTTTGGTTGAAATTGGAAATTTACATTTTTCACTTTTGTCAGACGTTTGTAATATTCTCACAATAAGCTAATTAGCTCAATTGGAGCATTTCTAGCATGTTTGGTTGAAATTGGAAATTTACATTTTTCACTTTTGTCAGACAATTGCAATATTCTCACAATAAGCTAATTAGCTCAATTGGAGCATTTCTAGCATGTTTGGTTGAAATTGGAAATTTACATTTTTCAGTTTTGTCAGACGTTTGTAAAATTCTTACAATAGGCTTATTTGCGCAATTTGAGCATTTCTAGCATGTTTGGTTGAAATTGGAAATTTACATTTTTCACTTTTGTCAGACGTTTGTAATATTCTCACAATAAGCTAATTAGCTCAATTGGAGCATTTCTAGCATGTTTGGTTGAAATTGGAAATTTACATTTTTCAGTTTTGTCAGACGTTTGTAATATTCTCACAATAAGCTAATTAGCTCAATTGGAGCATTTCTAGCATGTTTGGTTGAAATTGGAAATTTACATTTTTCAGTGTTGTCAGACGTTTGTAATATTTTCACAATAAGCTAATTAGCTCAATTGGAGCATTTCTAGCATGTTTGGTTGAAATTGAAATTTTACATTTTTCAGTTTTGTCAAACGTTTGTAATATTCTCACAATAAGCTAACTAGCTCAATTGGAGCATTTCTAGCATGTTTGGTTGAAATTGGAAATTTACATTTTTCAGTGTTGTCAGACGTTTGTAATATTTTCACAATAAGCTAATTAGCTCAATTGGAGCATTTCTAGCATGTTTGGTTGAAATTGAAAATTTACCTTTTTCAGTTTTGTCAGACGTTTGTAATATTCTCACAATAAGCTAATTAGCTCAATTGGAGCATTTCTAGCATGTTTGGTTGAAATTGGAAATTTACATTTTTCACTTTTGTCAGACAATTGCAATATTCTCACAATAAGCTAATTAGCTCAATTGGAGCATTTCTAGCATGTTTGGTTGAAATTGGAAATTTACATTTTTCAGTTTTGTCAGACGTTTGTAATATTCTCACAATAAGCTAATTAGCTCAATTGGAGCATTTCTAGCATGTTTGGTTGAAACTGGAAATTTACATTTTTCAGTTTTGTCAGACGTTTGTAATATTCTCACAATAAGCTAATTAGCTCAATTGGAGCATTTCTAGCATGTTTGGTTGAAATTGGAAATTTAAATTTTTCAGTTTTGTCAGCCGTTTGTAAAATTTTTACAGTAGGCTTATTTGCGCAATTTGAGCATTTCTAGCATGTTTGGTTGAAATTGGAAATTTACATTTTTCACTTTTGTCAGACGTTTGTAATATTCTCACAATAAGCTAATTAGCTCAATTGGAGCATTTCTAGCATGTTTGGTTGAAATTGGAAATTTACATTTTTCACTTTTGTCAGACAATTGCAATATTCTCACAATAAGGTAATTAGCTCAATTGGAGCATTTCTAGCATGTTTGGTTGAAACTGGAAATTTACATTTTTCAGTTTTGTCAGACGTTTGTAAAATTCTTACAGTAGGATTATTTGCGCAATTGGAGCATTTCTAGCATTTTTGGTTGAAATTGAAACTTTACATTTTTCAGTTTTGTCAGACGTTTGTAATATTCTCACAATAAGCTAATTAGCTCAATTGGAGCATTTCTAGCATGTTTGGTTGAAATTGGAAATTTACATTTTTCAGTTTTGTCAGACGTTTGTAAAATTCTTACAATAGGCTTATTTGCGCAATTTGAGCATTTCTAGCATGTTTGGTTGAAATTGGAAATTTACATTTTTCAGTTTTGTCAGACGTTTGTAATATTCTCACAATAAGCTAATTAGCTCAATTGGAGCATTTCTAGCATGTTTGGTTGAAATTGGAAATTTACATTTTTCACTTTTGTCAGACAATTGCAATATTCTCTCAATAAGCTAATTAGCTCAATTGGAGCATTTCTAGCATGTTTGGTTGAAATTGGAAATTTACATTTTTCAGTTTTGTCAGACGTTTGTAAAATTCTTACAATAGGCTTATTTGCGCAATTTGAGCATTTCTAGCATGTTTGGTTGAAATTGGAAATTTACATTTTTCACTTTTGTCAGACGTTTGTAATATTCTCACAATAAGCTAATTAGCTCAATTGGAGCATTTCTAGCATGTTTGGTTGAAATTGAAAGTTTACATTTTTCAGTTTTGTCAGACGTTTGTAATATTCTCACAATAAACTAATTAGCTCAGTTGGAGCATTTCTAGCATGTTTGGTTGAAATTGGAAATTTACATTTTTCAGTTTTGTCAGACGTTTGTAATATTCTCACAATAAGCTAATTAGCTCAATTGGAGCATTTCTAGCATGTTTGGTTGAAACTGGAAATTTACATTTTTCAGTTTTGTCAGACGTTTGTAATATTCTCACAATAAGCTAATTAGCTCAATTGGAGCATTTCTAGCATGTTTGGTTGAAATTGGAAATTTAAATTTTTCAGTTTTGTCAGACGTTTGTAAAATTTTTACAGTAGGCTTATTTGCGCAATTTGAGCATTTCTAGCATGTTTGGTTGAAATTGGAAATTTACATTTTTCACTTTTGTCAGACGTTTGTAATATTCTCACAATAAGCTAATTAGCTCAATTGGAGCATTTCTAGCATGTTTGGTTGAAATTGGAAATTTACATTTTTCACTTTTGTCAGACAATTGCAATATTCTCACAATAAGGTAATTAGCTCAATTGGAGCATTTCTAGCATGTTTGGTTGAAACTGGAAATTTACATTTTTCAGTTTTGTCAGACGTTTGTAAATTTCTTACAGTAGGATTATTTGCGCAATTGGAGCATTTCTAGCATGTTTGGTTGAAATTGAAACTTTACATTTTTCAGTTTTGTCAGACGTTTGTAATATTCTCACAATAAGCTAATTAGCTCAATTGGAGCATTTCTAGCATGTTTGGTTGAAATTGGAAACTTACATTTTTCAGTTTTGTCAGACGTTTGTAAAATTCTTACAATAGGCTTATTTGCGCAATTTGAGCATTTCTAGCATGTTTGGTTGAAATTGGAAATTTACATTTTTCAGTTTTGTCAGACGTTTGTAATATTCTCACAATAAGCTAATTAGCTCAATTGGAGCATTTCTAGCATGTTTGGTTGAAATTGGAAATTTACATTTTTCAGTTTTGTCAGACGTTTGTAAAATTCTTACAATAGGCTTATTTGCGCAATTTGAGCATTTCTAGCATGTTTGGTTGAAATTGGAAATTTACATTTTTCACTTTTGTCAGACAATTGCAATATTCTCTCAATAAGCTAATTAGCTCAATTGGAGCATTTCTAGCATGTTTGGTTGAAATTGGAAATTTACATTTTTCAGTTTTGTCAGACGTTTGTAAAATTCTTACAATAGGCTTATTTGCGCAATTTGAGCATTTCTAGCATGTTTGGTTGAAATTGGAAATTTACATTTTTCACTTTTGTCAGACGTTTGTAATATTCTCACAATAAGCTAATTAGCTCAATTGGAGCATTTCTAGCATGTTTGGTTGAAATTGGAAATTTACATTTTTCACTTTTGTCAGACAATTGCAATATTCTCACAATAAGCTAATTAGCTCAATTGGAGCATTTCTAGCATGTTTGGTTGAAATTGAAAGTTTACATTTTTCAGTTTTGTCAGACGTTTGTAATATTCTCACAATAAACTAATTAGCTCAGTTGGAGCATTTCTAGCATGTTTAGTTGAAATTGGAAATTTACATTTTTCACTTTTGTCAGACAATTGCAATATTCTCTCAATAAGCTAATTAGCTCAATTGGAGCATTTCTAGCATGTTTGGTTGAAAATGGAAATTTACATTTTTCAGTTTTGTCAGACGTTTGTAAAATTTTTACAATAGGCTTATTTGCGCAATTTGAGCATTTCTAGCAGTTTGGTTGAAATTGGAAATTTACATTTTTCACTTTTGTCAGACGTTTGTAATATTCTCACAATAAGCTAATTAGCTCAATTGGAGCATTTCTAGCATGTTTGGTTGAAATTGGAAATTTACATTTTTCACTTTTGTCAGACAATTGCAATATTCTCACAATAAGCTAATTAGCTCAATTGGAGCATTTCTAGCATGTTTGGTTGAAATTGGAAATTTACATTTTTCAGTTTTGTCAGACGTTTGTAATATTCTCACAATAAGCTAATTAGCTCAATTGGAGCATTTCTAGCATGTTTAGTTGAAATTGGAAATTTACATTTTTCACTTTTGTCAGACAATTGCAATATTCTCTCAATGAGCTAATTAGCTCAATTGGAGCATTTCTAGCATGTTTGGTTGAAAATGGAAATTTACATTTTTCAGTTTTGTCAGACGTTTGTAAAATTCTTACAGTAAGCTTATTTGCGCAATTGGAGCATTTCTAGCATGTTTGGTTGAAATTGGAAATTTACATTTTTCACTTTTGTCAGACAATTGCAATATTCTCTCAATAAGCTAATTAGCTCAATTGGAGCATTTCTAGCATGTTTGGTTGAAATTGGAAATTTACATTTTTCAGTTTTGTCAGACGTTTGTAATATTCTCACAATAAGCTAATTAGCTCAATTGGAGCATTTCTAGCATGTTTGGTTGAAATTGGAAATTTACATTTTTCACTTTTGTCAGACGTTTGTAATATTCTCACAATAAGCTAATTAGCTCAATTGGAGCATTTCTAGCATGTTTGGTTGAAATTGGAAATTTACATTTTTCACTTTTGTCAGACAATTGCAATATTCTCACAATAAGCTAATTAGCTCAATTGGAGCATTTCTAGCATGTTTGGTTGAAATTGGAAATTTACATTTTTCAGTTTTGTCAGACGTTTGTAATATTCTCACAATAAGCTAATTAGCTCAATTGGAGCATTTCTAGCATGTTTAGTTTAAATTGGAAATTTACATTTTTCACCTTTGTCAGACAATTGCAATATTCTCTCAATAAGCTAATTAGTTCAATTGGAGCATTTCTAGCATGTTTGGTTGAAATTGGAAATTTACATTTTTCAGTTTTGTCAGACGTTTGTAAAATTCTTACAATAGGCTTATTTGCGCAATTTGAGCATTTCTAGCATGTTTGGTTGAAATTGGAAATTTACATTTTTCAGTTTTGTCAGACGTTTGTAATATTCTCACAATAAGCTAATTAGCTCAATTGGAGCATTTCTAGCATGTTTGGTTTAAATTGGAAATTTACATTTTTCACTTTTGTCAGACAATTGCAATATTCTCACAATAAGCTAATTAGCTCAATTGGAGCATTTCTAGCATGTTTGGTTGAAATTGGAAATTTACATTTTTCAGTTTTGTCAGACGTTTGTAAAATTCTTACAATAGGCTTATTTGCGCAATTTGAGCATTTCTAGCATGTTTGGTTGAAATTGGAAATTTACATTTTTCACTTTTGTCAGACGTTTGTAATATTCTCACAATAAGCTAATTAGCTCAATTGGAGCATTTCTAGCATGTTTGGTTGAAATTGGAAATTTACATTTTTCAGTTTTGTCAGACGTTTGTAATATTCTCACAATAAGCTAATTAGCTCAATTGGAGCATTTCTAGCATGTTTGGTTGAAATTGGAAATTTACATTTTTCACTTTTGTCAGACGTTTGTAAAATTCTTACAATAGGCTTATTTGCGCAATTTGAGCATTTCTAGCATGTTTGGTTGAAATTGGAAATTTACATTTTTCAGTTTTGTCAGACGTTTGTAATATTCTCACAATAAGCTAATTAGCTCAATTGGAGCATTTCTAGCATGTTTGGTTGAAATTGGAAATTTACATTTTTCACTTTTGTCAGACAATTGCAATATTCTCACAATAAGCTAATTAGCTCAATTGGAGCATTTCTAGCATGTTTGGTTGAAATTGGAAATTTACATTTTTCAGTTTTGTCAGACGTTTGTAATATTCTCACAATAAGCTAATTAGCTCAATTGGAGCATTTCTAGCATGTTTGGTTGAAATTGGAAATTTACATTTTTCACTTTTGTCAGACAATTGCAATATTCTCTCAATAAGCTAATTAGCTCAATTGGAGCATTTCTAGCATGTTTGGTTGAAATTGGAAATTTACATTTTTCAGTTTTGTCAGACGTTTGTAAAATTCTTACAATAGGCTTATTTGCGCAATTTGAGCATTTCTAGCATGTTTGGTTGAAATTGGAAATTTACATTTTTCACTTTTGTCAGACGTTTGTAATATTCTCACAATAAGCTAATTAGCTCAATTGGAGCATTTCTAGCATGTTTGGTTGAAATTGGAAATTTACATTTTTCACTTTTGTCAGACAATTGCAATATTCTCACAATAAGCTAATTAGCTCAATTGGAGCATTTCTAGCATGTTTGGTTGAAATTAAAAGTTTACATTTTTCAGTTTTGTCAGACGTTTGTAATATTCTCACAATAAACTAATTAGCTCAGTTGGAGCATTTCTAGCATGTTTAGTTGAAATTGGAAATTTACATTTTTCACTTTTGTCAGACAATTGCAATATTCTCTCAATGAGCTAATTAGCTCAATTGGAGCATTTCTAGCATGTTTGGTTGAAATTGGAAATTTACATTTTTCAGTTTTGTCAGACGTTTGTAAAATTCTTACAATAGGCTTATTTGCGCAATTTGAGCATTTCTAGCATGTTTGGTTGAAATTGGAAATTTACATTTTTCACTTTTGTCAGACAATTGCAATATTCTCTCAATAAGCTAATTAGCTCAATTGGAGCATTTCTAGCATGTTTGGTTGAAATTGGAAATTTACATTTTTCAGTTTTGTCAGACGTTTGTAAAATTCTTACAATAGGCTTATTTGCGCAATTTGAGCATTTCTAGCATGTTTGGTTGAAATTGGAAATTTACATTTTTCACTTTTGTCAGACGTTTGTAATATTCTCACAATAAGCTAATTAGCTCAATTGGAGCATTTCTAGCATGTTTGGTTGAAATTGGAAATTTACATTTTTCACTTTTGTCAGACAATTGCAATATTCTCACAATAAGCTAATTAGCTCAATTGGAGCATTTCTAGCATGTTTGGTTGAAATTGAAAGTTTACATTTTTCAGTTTTGTCAGACGTTTGTAATATTCTCACAATAAACTAATTAGCTCAGTTGGAGCATTTCTAGCATGTTTAGTTGAAATTGGAAATTTACATTTTTCACTTTTGTCAGACAATTGCAATATTCTCTCAATAAGCTAATTAGCTCAATTGGAGCATTTCTAGCATGTTTGGTTGAAAATGGAAATTTACATTTTTCAGTTTTGTCAGACGTTTGTAAAATTCTTACAGTAAGCTTATTTGCGCAATTGGAGCATTTCTAGCATGTTTGGTTGAAATTGGAAATTTACATTTTTCAGTTTTGTCAGACGTTTGTAATATTCTCACAATAAGCTAATTAGCTCAATTGGAGCATTTCTAGCATGTTTGGTTTAAATTGGAAATTTACATTTTTCACTTTTGTCAGACAATTGCAATATTCTCTCAATAAGCTAATTAGCTCAATTGGAGCATTTCTAGCATGTTTGGTTGAAATTGGAAATTTACATTTTTCAGTTTTGTCAGACGTTTGTAATATTCTCACAATAAGCTAATTAGCTCAATTGGAGCATTTCTAGCATGTTTGGTTGAAATTGGAAATTTACATTTTTCAGTTTTGTCAGACGTTTGTAAAATTTTTACAATAGGCTTATTTGCGCAATTTGAGCATTTCTAGCAGTTTGGTTGAAATTGGAAATTTACATTTTTCACTTTTGTCAGACGTTTGTAATATTCTCACAATAAGCTAATTAGCTCAATTGGAGCATTTCTAGCATGTTTGGTTGAAATTGGAAATTTACATTTTTCACTTTTGTCAGACAATTGCAATATTCTCTCAATAAGCTAATTAGCTCAATTGGAGCATTTCTAGCATGTTTGGTTGAAATTGGAAATTTACATTTTTCAGTTTTGTCAGACGTTTGTAAAATTCTTACAATAGGCTTATTTGCGCAATTTGAGCATTTCTAGCATGTTTGGTTGAAATTGGAAATTTACATTTTTCACTTTTGTCAGACGTTTGTAATATTCTCACAATAAGCTAATTAGCTCAATTGGAGCATTTCTAGCATGTTTGGTTGAAATTGGAAATTTACATTTTTCACTTTTGTCAGACAATTGCAATATTCTCACAATAAGCTAATTAGCTCAATTGGAGCATTTCTAGCATGTTTGGTTGAAATTGAAAGTTTACATTTTTCAGTTTTGTCAGACGTTTGTAATATTCTCACAATAAACTAATTAGCTCAGTTGGAGCATTTCTAGCATGTTTAGTTGAAATTGGAAATTTACATTTTTCACTTTTGTCAGACAATTGCAATATTCTCTCAATAAGCTAATTAGCTCAATTGGAGCATTTCTAGCATGTTTGGTTGAAAATGGAAATTTACATTTTTCAGTTTTGTCAGACGTTTGTAAAATTCTTACAGTAAGCTTATTTGCGCAATTGGAGCATTTCTAGCATGTTTGGTTGAAATTGGAAATTTACATTTTTCAGTTTTGTCAGACGTTTGTAATATTCTCACAATAAGCTAATTAGCTCAATTGGAGCATTTCTAGCATGTTTGGTTTAAATTGGAAATTTACATTTTTCACTTTTGTCAGACAATTGCAATATTCTCTCAATAAGCTAATTAGCTCAATTGGAGCATTTCTAGCATGTTTGGTTGAAATTGGAAATTTACATTTTTCAGTTTTGTCAGACGTTTGTAATATTCTCACAATAAGCTAATTAGCTCAATTGGAGCATTTCTAGCATGTTTGGTTGAAATTGGAAATTTACATTTTTCAGTTTTGTCAGACGTTTGTAAAATTTTTACAATAGGCTTATTTGCGCAATTTGAGCATTTCTAGCAGTTTGGTTGAAATTGGAAATTTACATTTTTCACTTTTGTCAGACGTTTGTAATATTCTCACAATAAGCTAATTAGCTCAATTGGAGCATTTCTAGCATGTTTGGTTGAAATTGGAAATTTACATTTTTCACTTTTGTCAGACAATTGCAATATTCTCACAATAAGCTAATTAGCTCAATTGGAGCATTTCTAGCATGTTTGGTTGAAATTGGAAATTTACATTTTTCAGTTTTGTCAGACGTTTGTAATATTCTCACAATAAGCTAATTAGCTCAATTGGAGCATTTCTAGCATGTTTAGTTGAAATTGGAAATTTACATTTTTCACTTTTGTCAGACAATTGCAATATTCTCTCAATGAGCTAATTAGCTCAATTGGAGCATTTCTAGCATGTTTGGTTGAAAATGGAAATTTACATTTTTCAGTTTTGTCAGACGTTTGTAAAATTCTTACAGTAAGCTTATTTGCGCAATTGGAGCATTTCTAGCATGTTTGGTTGAAATTGGAAATTTACATTTTTCACTTTTGTCAGACAATTGCAATATTCTCTCAATAAGCTAATTAGCTCAATTGGAGCATTTCTAGCATGTTTGGTTGAAATTGGAAATTTACATTTTTCAGTTTTGTCAGACGTTTGTAATATTCTCACAATAAGCTAATTAGCTCAATTGGAGCATTTCTAGCATGTTTGGTTGAAATTGGAAATTTACATTTTTCACTTTTGTCAGACGTTTGTAATATTCTCACAATAAGCTAATTAGCTCAATTGGAGCATTTCTAGCATGTTTGGTTGAAATTGGAAATTTACATTTTTCACTTTTGTCAGACAATTGCAATATTCTCACAATAAGCTAATTAGCTCAATTGGAGCATTTCTAGCATGTTTGGTTGAAATTGGAAATTTACATTTTTCAGTTTTGTCAGACGTTTGTAATATTCTCACAATAAGCTAATTAGCTCAATTGGAGCATTTCTAGCATGTTTAGTTTAAATTGGAAATTTACATTTTTCACCTTTGTCAGACAATTGCAATATTCTCTCAATAAGCTAATTAGTTCAATTGGAGCATTTCTAGCATGTTTGGTTGAAATTGGAAATTTACATTTTTCAGTTTTGTCAGACGTTTGTAAAATTCTTACAATAGGCTTATTTGCGCAATTTGAGCATTTCTAGCATGTTTGGTTGAAATTGGAAATTTACATTTTTCAGTTTTGTCAGACGTTTGTAATATTCTCACAATAAGCTAATTAGCTCAATTGGAGCATTTCTAGCATGTTTGGTTTAAATTGGAAATTTACATTTTTCACTTTTGTCAGACAATTGCAATATTCTCACAATAAGCTAATTAGCTCAATTGGAGCATTTCTAGCATGTTTGGTTGAAATTGGAAATTTACATTTTTCAGTTTTGTCAGACGTTTGTAAAATTCTTACAATAGGCTTATTTGCGCAATTTGAGCATTTCTAGCATGTTTGGTTGAAATTGGAAATTTACATTTTTCACTTTTGTCAGACGTTTGTAATATTCTCACAATAAGCTAATTAGCTCAATTGGAGCATTTCTAGCATGTTTGGTTGAAATTGGAAATTTACATTTTTCAGTTTTGTCAGACGTTTGTAATATTCTCACAATAAGCTAATTAGCTCAATTGGAGCATTTCTAGCATGTTTGGTTGAAATTGGAAATTTACATTTTTCACTTTTGTCAGACGTTTGTAAAATTCTTACAATAGGCTTATTTGCGCAATTTGAGCATTTCTAGCATGTTTGGTTGAAATTGGAAATTTACATTTTTCAGTTTTGTCAGACGTTTGTAATATTCTCACAATAAGCTAATTAGCTCAATTGGAGCATTTCTAGCATGTTTGGTTGAAATTGGAAATTTACATTTTTCACTTTTGTCAGACAATTGCAATATTCTCACAATAAGCTAATTAGCTCAATTGGAGCATTTCTAGCATGTTTGGTTGAAATTGGAAATTTACATTTTTCAGTTTTGTCAGACGTTTGTAATATTCTCACAATAAGCTAATTAGCTCAATTGGAGCATTTCTAGCATGTTTGGTTGAAATTGGAAATTTACATTTTTCACTTTTGTCAGACAATTGCAATATTCTCTCAATAAGCTAATTAGCTCAATTGGAGCATTTCTAGCATGTTTGGTTGAAATTGGAAATTTACATTTTTCAGTTTTGTCAGACGTTTGTAAAATTCTTACAATAGGCTTATTTGCGCAATTTGAGCATTTCTAGCATGTTTGGTTGAAATTGGAAATTTACATTTTTCACTTTTGTCAGACGTTTGTAATATTCTCACAATAAGCTAATTAGCTCAATTGGAGCATTTCTAGCATGTTTGGTTGAAATTGGAAATTTACATTTTTCACTTTTGTCAGACAATTGCAATATTCTCACAATAAGCTAATTAGCTCAATTGGAGCATTTCTAGCATGTTTGGTTGAAATTAAAAGTTTACATTTTTCAGTTTTGTCAGACGTTTGTAATATTCTCACAATAAACTAATTAGCTCAGTTGGAGCATTTCTAGCATGTTTAGTTGAAATTGGAAATTTACATTTTTCACTTTTGTCAGACAATTGCAATATTCTCTCAATGAGCTAATTAGCTCAATTGGAGCATTTCTAGCATGTTTGGTTGAAAATGGAAATTTACATTTTTCAGTTTTGTCAGACGTTTGTAAAATTCTTACAGTAAGCTTATTTGCGCAATTGGAGCATTTCTAGCATGTTTGGTTGAAATTGGAAATTTACATTTTTCAGTTTTGTCAGACGTTTGTAATATTCTCACAATAAGCTAATTAGCTCAATTGGAGCATTTCTAGCATGTTTGGTTTAAATTGGAAATTTACATTTTTCACTTTTGTCAGACAATTGCAATATTCTCTCAATAAGCTAATTAGCTCAATTGGAGCATTTCTAGCATGTTTGGTTGAAATTGGAAATTTACATTTTTCAGTTTTGTCAGACGTTTGTAATATTCTCACAATAAGCTAATTAGCTCAATTGGAGCATTTCTAGCATGTTTGGTTGAAATTGGAAATTTACATTTTTCACTTTTGTCAGACGTTTGTAATATTCTCACAATAAGCTAATTAGCTCAATTGGAGCATTTCTAGCATGTTTGGTTGAAATTGGAAATTTACATTTTTCACTTTTGTCAGACAATTGCAATATTCTCACAATAAGCTAATTAGCTCAATTGGAGCATTTCTAGCATGTTTGGTTGAAATTGGAAATTTACATTTTTCAGTTTTGTCAGACGTTTGTAATATTCTCACAATAAGCTAATTAGCTCAATTGGAGCATTTCTAGCATGTTTAGTTTAAATTGGAAATTTACATTTTTCACCTTTGTCAGACAATTGCAATATTCTCTCAATAAGCTAATTAGTTCAATTGGAGCATTTCTAGCATGTTTGGTTGAAATTGGAAATTTACATTTTTCAGTTTTGTCAGACGTTTGTAAAATTCTTACAATAGGCTTATTTGCGCAATTTGAGCATTTCTAGCATGTTTGGTTGAAATTGGAAATTTACATTTTTCAGTTTTGTCAGACGTTTGTAATATTCTCACAATAAGCTAATTAGCTCAATTGGAGCATTTCTAGCATGTTTGGTTTAAATTGGAAATTTACATTTTTCACTTTTGTCAGACAATTGCAATATTCTCACAATAAGCTAATTAGCTCAATTGGAGCATTTCTAGCATGTTTGGTTGAAATTGGAAATTTACATTTTTCAGTTTTGTCAGACGTTTGTAATATTCTCACAATAAGCTAATTAGCTCAATTGGAGCATTTCTAGCATGTTTGGTTGAAATTGGAAATTTACATTTTTCAGTTTTGTCAGACGTTTGTAAAATTCTTACAATAGGCTTATTTGCGCAATTTGAGCATTTCTAGCATGTTTGGTTGAAATTGGAAATTTACATTTTTCAGTTTTGTCAGACGTTTGTAATATTCTCACAATAAGCTAATTAGCTCAATTGGAGCATTTCTAGCATGTTTGGTTTAAATTGGAAATTTACATTTTTCACTTTTGTCAGACAATTGCAATATTCTCTCAATAAGCTAATTAGCTCAATTGGAGCATTTCTAGCATGTTTGGTTGAAATTGGAAATTTACATTTTTCAGTTTTGTCAGACGTTTGTAATATTCTCACAATAAGCTAATTAGCTCAATTGGAGCATTTCTAGCATGTTTGGTTGAAATTGGAAATTTACATTTTTCACTTTTGTCAGACGTTTGTAAAATTCTTACAATAGGCTTATTTGCGCAATTTGAGCATTTCTAGCATGTTTGGTTGAAATTGGAAATTTACATTTTTCAGTTTTGTCAGACGTTTGTAATATTCTCACAATAAGCTAATTAGCTCAATTGGAGCATTTCTAGCATGTTTGGTTGAAATTGGAAATTTACATTTTTCACTTTTGTCAGACAATTGCAATATTCTCTCAATAAGCTAATTAGCTCAATTGGAGCATTTCTAGCATGTTTGGTTGAAATTGGAAATTTACATTTTTCAGTTTTGTCAGACGTTTGTAAAATTCTTACAATAGGCTTATTTGCGCAATTTGAGCATTTCTAGCATGTTTGGTTGAAATTGGAAATTTACATTTTTCACTTTTGTCAGACGTTTGTAATATTCTCACAATAAGCTAATTAGCTCAATTGGAGCATTTCTAGCATGTTTGGTTGAAATTGGAAATTTACATTTTTCACTTTTGTCAGACAATTGCAATATTCTCACAATAAGCTAATTAGCTCAATTGGAGCATTTCTAGCATGTTTGGTTGAAATTAAAAATTTACATTTTTCAGTTTTGTCAGACGTTTGTAATATTCTCACAATAAACTAATTAGCTCAGTTGGAGCATTTCTAGCATGTTTAGTTGAAATTGGAAATTTACATTTTTCACTTTTGTCAGACAATTGCAATATTCTCTCAATGAGCTAATTAGCTCAATTGGAGCATTTCTAGCATGTTTGGTTGAAAATGGAAATTTACATTTTTCAGTTTTGTCAGACGTTTGTAAAATTCTTACAGTAAGCTTATTTGCGCAATTGGAGCATTTCTAGCATGTTTGGTTGAAATTGGAAATTTACATTTTTCAGTTTTGTCAGACGTTTGTAATATTCTCACAATAAGCTAATTAGCTCAATTGGAGCATTTCTAGCATGTTTGGTTTAAATTGGAAATTTACATTTTTCACTTTTGTCAGACAATTGCAATATTCTCTCAATAAGCTAATTAGCTCAATTGGAGCATTTCTAGCATGTTTGGTTGAAATTGGAAATTTACATTTTTCAGTTTTGTCAGACGTTTGTAATATTCTCACAATAAGCTAATTAGCTCAATTGGAGCATTTCTAGCATGTTTGGTTGAAATTGGAAATTTACATTTTTCACTTTTGTCAGACGTTTGTAATATTCTCACAATAAGCTAATTAGCTCAATTGGAGCATTTCTAGCATGTTTGGTTGAAATTGGAAATTTACATTTTTCACTTTTGTCAGACAATTGCAATATTCTCACAATAAGCTAATTAGCTCAATTGGAGCATTTCTAGCATGTTTGGTTGAAATTGGAAATTTACATTTTTCAGTTTTGTCAGACGTTTGTAATATTCTCACAATAAGCTAATTAGCTCAATTGGAGCATTTCTAGCATGTTTAGTTTAAATTGGAAATTTACATTTTTCACCTTTGTCAGACAATTGCAATATTCTCTCAATAAGCTAATTAGTTCAATTGGAGCATTTCTAGCATGTTTGGTTGAAATTGGAAATTTACATTTTTCAGTTTTGTCAGACGTTTGTAAAATTCTTACAATAGGCTTATTTGCGCAATTTGAGCATTTCTAGCATGTTTGGTTGAAATTGGAAATTTACATTTTTCAGTTTTGTCAGACGTTTGTAATATTCTCACAATAAGCTAATTAGCTCAATTGGAGCATTTCTAGCATGTTTGGTTTAAATTGGAAATTTACATTTGTCACTTTTGTCAGACAATTGCAATATTCTCACAATAAGCTAATTAGCTCAATTGGAGCATTTCTAGCATGTTTGGTTGAAATTGGAAATTTACATTTTTCAGTTTTGTCAGACGTTTGTAATATTCTCACAATAAGCTAATTAGCTCAATTGGAGCATTTCTAGCATGTTTGGTTTAAATTGGAAATTTACATTTTTCACTTTTGTCAGACAATTGCAATATTCTCTCAATAAGCTAATTAGCTCAATTGGAGCATTTCTAGCATGTTTGGTTGAAATTGGAAATTTACATTTTTCAGTTTTGTCAGACGTTTGTAATATTCTCACAATAAGCTAATTAGCTCAATTGGAGCATTTCTAGCATGTTTGGTTGAAATTGGAAATTTACATTTTTCACTTTTGTCAGACGTTTGTAAAATTCTTACAATAGGCTTATTTGCGCAATTTGAGCATTTCTAGCATGTTTGGTTGAAATTGGAAATTTACATTTTTCAGTTTTGTCAGACGTTTGTAATATTCTCACAATAAGCTAATTAGCTCAATTGGAGCATTTCTAGCATGTTTGGTTGAAATTGGAAATTTACATTTTTCACTTTTGTCAGACAATTGCAATATTCTCACAATAAGCTAATTAGCTCAATTGGAGCATTTCTAGCATGTTTGGTTGAAATTAGAAATTTACATTTTTCAGTTTTGTCAGACGTTTGTAATATTCTCACAATAAGCTAATTAGCTCAATTGGAGCATTTCTAGCATGTTTAGTTTAAATTGGAAATTTACATTTTTCACCTTTGTCAGACAATTGCAATATTCTCTCAATAAGCTAATTAGCTCAATTGGAGCATTTCTAGCATGTTTGGTTGAAATTGGAAATTTAAATTTTTCAGTTTTGTCAGACGTTTGTAAAATTTTTACAGCAGGCTTATTTGCGCAATTTGAGCATTTCTAGCATGTTTGGTTGAAATTGGAAATTTACATTTTTCACTTTTGTCAGACGTTTGTAATATTCTCACAATAAGCTAATTAGCTCAATTGGAGCATTTCTAGCATGTTTAGTTTAAATTGGAAATTTACATTTTTCACCTTTGTCAGACAATTGCAATATTCTCACAATAAGCTAATTAGCTCAATTGGAGCATTTCTAGCATGTTTGGTTGAAATTGGAAATTTAAATTTTTCAGTTTTGTCAGACGTTTGTAAAATTTTTACAGCAGGCTTATTTGCGCAATTTGAGCATTTCTAGCATGTTTGGTTGAAATTGGAAATTTACATTTTTCACTTTTGTCAGATGTTTGTAATATTCTCACAATAAGCTAATTAGCTCAATTGGAGCATTTCTAGCATGTTTGGTTGAAATTGAAAATTTACATTTTTCACTTTTGTCAGACATTTGCAATATTCTCACAATAAGGTAATTAGCTCAATTGGAGCATTTCTAGCATGTTTGGTTGAAACTGGAAATTTACATTTTTCAGTTTTGTCAGACGTTTGTAAAATTCTTACAGTAGGATTATTTGCGCAATTGGAGCATTTCTAGCATGTTTGGTTGAAATTGAAACTTTACATTTTTCAGTTTTGTCAGACGTTTGTAATATTCTCACAATAAGCTAATTAGCTCAATTGGAGCATTTCTAGCATGTTTGGTTGAAATTGGAAATTTACATTTTTCAGTTTTGTCAGACGTTTGTAAAATTCTTACAATAGGCTTATTTGCGCAATTTGAGCATTTCTAGCATGTTTGGTTGAAATTGGAAATTTACATTTTTCACTTTTGTCAGACGTTTGTAATATTCTCACAATAAGCTAATTAGCTCAATTGGAGCATTTCTAGCATGTTTGGTTGAAATTGGAAATTTACATTTTTCAGTTTTGTCAGACGTTTGTAATATTCTCACAATAAGCTAATTAGCTCAATTGGAGCATTTCTAGCATGTTTGGTTGAAATTGGAAATTTACATTTTTCAGTTTTGTCAGACGTTTGTAAAATTCTTACAATAGGCTTATTTGCGCAATTTGAGCATTTCTAGCATGTTTGGTTGAAATTGGAAATTTACATTTTTCAGTTTTGTCAGACGTTTGTAATATTCTCACAATAAGCTAATTAGCTCAATTGGAGCATTTCTAGCATGTTTGGTTGAAATTGGAAATTTACATTTTTCACTTTTGTCAGACAATTGCAATATTCTCACAATAAGCTAATTAGCTCAATTGGAGCATTTCTAGCATGTTTGGTTGAAATTGGAAATTTACATTTTTCAGTTTTGTCAGACGTTTGTAATATTCTCACAATAAGCTAATTAGCTCAATTGGAGCATTTCTAGCATGTTTGGTTGAAATTGGAAATTTACATTTTTCACTTTTGTCAGACAATTGCAATATTCTCTCAATAAGCTAATTAGCTCAATTGGAGCATTTCTAGCATGTTTGGTTGAAATTGGAAATTTACATTTTTCAGTTTTGTCAGACGTTTGTAAAATTCTTACAATAGGCTTATTTGCGCAATTTGAGCATTTCTAGCATGTTTGGTTGAAATTGGAAATTTACATTTTTCACTTTTGTCAGACGTTTGTAATATTCTCACAATAAGCTAATTAGCTCAATTGGAGCATTTCTAGCATGTTTGGTTGAAATTGGAAATTTACATTTTTCACTTTTGTCAGACAATTGCAATATTCTCACAATAAGCTAATTAGCTCAATTGGAGCATTTCTAGCATGTTTGGTTGAAATTAAAAGTTTACATTTTTCAGTTTTGTCAGACGTTTGTAATATTCTCACAATAAACTAATTAGCTCAGTTGGAGCATTTCTAGCATGTTTAGTTGAAATTGGAAATTTACATTTTTCACTTTTGTCAGACAATTGCAATATTCTCTCAATGAGCTAATTAGCTCAATTGGAGCATTTCTAGCATGTTTGGTTGAAAATGGAAATTTACATTTTTCAGTTTTGTCAGACGTTTGTAAAATTCTTACAGTAAGCTTATTTGCGCAATTGGAGCATTTCTAGCATGTTTGGTTGAAATTGGAAATTTACATTTTTCAGTTTTGTCAGACGTTTGTAATATTCTCACAATAAGCTAATTAGCTCAATTGGAGCATTTCTAGCATGTTTAGTTGAAATTGGAAATTTACATTTTTCACTTTTGTCAGACAATTGCAATATTCTCTCAATGAGCTAATTAGCTCAATTGGAGCATTTCTAGCATGTTTGGTTGAAAATGGAAATTTACATTTTTCAGTTTTGTCAGACGTTTGTAAAATTCTTACAGTAAGCTTATTTGCGCAATTGGAGCATTTCTAGCATGTTTGGTTGAAATTGGAAATTTACATTTTTCACTTTTGTCAGACAATTGCAATATTCTCTCAATAAGCTAATTAGCTCAATTGGAGCATTTCTAGCATGTTTGGTTGAAATTGGAAATTTACATTTTTCAGTTTTGTCAGACGTTTGTAATATTCTCACAATAAGCTAATTAGCTCAATTGGAGCATTTCTAGCATGTTTGGTTGAAATTGGAAATTTACATTTTTCACTTTTGTCAGACGTTTGTAATATTCTCACAATAAGCTAATTAGCTCAATTGGAGCATTTCTAGCATGTTTGGTTGAAATTGGAAATTTACATTTTTCACTTTTGTCAGACAATTGCAATATTCTCACAATAAGCTAATTAGCTCAATTGGAGCATTTCTAGCATGTTTGGTTGAAATTGGAAATTTACATTTTTCAGTTTTGTCAGACGTTTGTAATATTCTCACAATAAGCTAATTAGCTCAATTGGAGCATTTCTAGCATGTTTAGTTTAAATTGGAAATTTACATTTTTCACCTTTGTCAGACAATTGCAATATTCTCTCAATAAGCTAATTAGTTCAATTGGAGCATTTCTAGCATGTTTGGTTGAAATTGGAAATTTACATTTTTCAGTTTTGTCAGACGTTTGTAAAATTCTTACAATAGGCTTATTTGCGCAATTTGAGCATTTCTAGCATGTTTGGTTGAAATTGGAAATTTACATTTTTCAGTTTTGTCAGACGTTTGTAATATTCTCACAATAAGCTAATTAGCTCAATTGGAGCATTTCTAGCATGTTTGGTTTAAATTGGAAATTTACATTTTTCACTTTTGTCAGACAATTGCAATATTCTCACAATAAGCTAATTAGCTCAATTGGAGCATTTCTAGCATGTTTGGTTGAAATTGGAAATTTACATTTTTCAGTTTTGTCAGACGTTTGTAAAATTCTTACAATAGGCTTATTTGCGCAATTTGAGCATTTCTAGCATGTTTGGTTGAAATTGGAAATTTACATTTTTCACTTTTGTCAGACGTTTGTAATATTCTCACAATAAGCTAATTAGCTCAATTGGAGCATTTCTAGCATGTTTGGTTGAAATTGGAAATTTACATTTTTCAGTTTTGTCAGACGTTTGTAATATTCTCACAATAAGCTAATTAGCTCAATTGGAGCATTTCTAGCATGTTTGGTTGAAATTGGAAATTTACATTTTTCACTTTTGTCAGACGTTTGTAAAATTCTTACAATAGGCTTATTTGCGCAATTTGAGCATTTCTAGCATGTTTGGTTGAAATTGGAAATTTACATTTTTCAGTTTTGTCAGACGTTTGTAATATTCTCACAATAAGCTAATTAGCTCAATTGGAGCATTTCTAGCATGTTTGGTTGAAATTGGAAATTTACATTTTTCACTTTTGTCAGACAATTGCAATATTCTCACAATAAGCTAATTAGCTCAATTGGAGCATTTCTAGCATGTTTGGTTGAAATTGGAAATTTACATTTTTCAGTTTTGTCAGACGTTTGTAATATTCTCACAATAAGCTAATTAGCTCAATTGGAGCATTTCTAGCATGTTTGGTTGAAATTGGAAATTTACATTTTTCACTTTTGTCAGACAATTGCAATATTCTCTCAATAAGCTAATTAGCTCAATTGGAGCATTTCTAGCATGTTTGGTTGAAATTGGAAATTTACATTTTTCAGTTTTGTCAGACGTTTGTAAAATTCTTACAATAGGCTTATTTGCGCAATTTGAGCATTTCTAGCATGTTTGGTTGAAATTGGAAATTTACATTTTTCACTTTTGTCAGACGTTTGTAATATTCTCACAATAAGCTAATTAGCTCAATTGGAGCATTTCTAGCATGTTTGGTTGAAATTGGAAATTTACATTTTTCACTTTTGTCAGACAATTGCAATATTCTCACAATAAGCTAATTAGCTCAATTGGAGCATTTCTAGCATGTTTGGTTGAAATTAAAAGTTTACATTTTTCAGTTTTGTCAGACGTTTGTAATATTCTCACAATAAACTAATTAGCTCCGTTGGAGCATTTCTAGCATGTTTAGTTGAAATTGGAAATTTACATTTTTCACTTTTGTCAGACAATTGCAATATTCTCTCAATGAGCTAATTAGCTCAATTGGAGCATTTCTAGCATGTTTGGTTGAAAATGGAAATTTACATTTTTCAGTTTTGTCAGACGTTTGTAAAATTCTTACAGTAAGCTTATTTGCGCAATTGGAGCATTTCTAGCATGTTTGGTTGAAATTGGAAATTTACATTTTTCAGTTTTGTCAGACGTTTGTAATATTCTCACAATAAGCTAATTAGCTCAATTGGAGCATTTCTAGCATGTTTGGTTTAAATTGGAAATTTACATTTTTCACTTTTGTCAGACAATTGCAATATTCTCTCAATAAGCTAATTAGCTCAATTGGAGCATTTCTAGCATGTTTGGTTGAAATTGGAAATTTACATTTTTCAGTTTTGTCAGACGTTTGTAATATTCTCACAATAAGCTAATTAGCTCAATTGGAGCATTTCTAGCATGTTTGGTTGAAATTGGAAATTTACATTTTTCACTTTTGTCAGACGTTTGTAATATTCTCACAATAAGCTAATTAGCTCAATTGGAGCATTTCTAGCATGTTTGGTTGAAATTGGAAATTTACATTTTTCACTTTTGTCAGACAATTGCAATATTCTCACAATAAGCTAATTAGCTCAATTGGAGCATTTCTAGCATGTTTGGTTGAAATTGGAAATTTACATTTTTCAGTTTTGTCAGACGTTTGTAATATTCTCACAATAAGCTAATTAGCTCAATTGGAGCATTTCTAGCATGTTTAGTTTAAATTGGAAATTTACATTTTTCACCTTTGTCAGACAATTGCAATATTCTCTCAATAAGCTAATTAGTTCAATTGGAGCATTTCTAGCATGTTTGGTTGAAATTGGAAATTTACATTTTTCAGTTTTGTCAGACGTTTGTAAAATTCTTACAATAGGCTTATTTGCGCAATTTGAGCATTTCTAGCATGTTTGGTTGAAATTGGAAATTTACATTTTTCAGTTTTGTCGGACGTTTGTAATATTCTCACAATAAGCTAATTAGCTCAATTGGAGCATTTCTAGCATGTTTGGTTTAAATTGGAAATTTACATTTTTCACTTTTGTCAGACAATTGCAATATTCTCACAATAAGCTAATTAGCTCAATTGGAGCATTTCTAGCATGTTTGGTTGAAATTGGAAATTTACATTTTTCAGTTTTGTCAGACGTTTGTAATATTCTCACAATAAGCTAATTAGCTCAATTGGAGCATTTCTAGCATGTTTGGTTGAAATTGGAAATTTACATTTTTCAGTTTTGTCAGACGTTTGTAAAATTCTTACAATAGGCTTATTTGCGCAATTTGAGCATTTCTAGCATGTTTGGTTGAAATTGGAAATTTACATTTTTCAGTTTTGTCAGACGTTTGTAATATTCTCACAATAAGCTAATTAGCTCAATTGGAGCATTTCTAGCATGTTTGGTTTAAATTGGAAATTTACATTTTTCACTTTTGTCAGACAATTGCAATATTCTCTCAATAAGCTAATTAGCTCAATTGGAGCATTTCTAGCATGTTTGGTTGAAATTGGAAATTTACATTTTTCAGTTTTGTCAGACGTTTGTAATATTCTCACAATAAGCTAATTAGCTCAATTGGAGCATTTCTAGCATGTTTGGTTGAAATTGGAAATTTACATTTTTCACTTTTGTCAGACGTTTGTAAAATTCTTACAATAGGCTTATTTGCGCAATTTGAGCATTTCTAGCATGTTTGGTTGAAATTGGAAATTTACATTTTTCAGTTTTGTCAGACGTTTGTAATATTCTCACAATAAGCTAATTAGCTCAATTGGAGCATTTCTAGCATGTTTGGTTGAAATTGGAAATTTACATTTTTCACTTTTGTCAGACAATTGCAATATTCTCTCAATAAGCTAATTAGCTCAATTGGAGCATTTCTAGCATGTTTGGTTGAAATTGGAAATTTACATTTTTCAGTTTTGTCAGACGTTTGTAAAATTCTTACAATAGGCTTATTTGCGCAATTTGAGCATTTCTAGCATGTTTGGTTGAAATTGGAAATTTACATTTTTCACTTTTGTCAGACGTTTGTAATATTCTCACAATAAGCTAATTAGCTCAATTGGAGCATTTCTAGCATGTTTGGTTGAAATTGGAAATTTACATTTTTCACTTTTGTCAGACAATTGCAATATTCTCACAATAAGCTAATTAGCTCAATTGGAGCATTTCTAGCATGTTTGGTTGAAATTAAAAGTTTACATTTTTCAGTTTTGTCAGACGTTTGTAATATTCTCACAATAAACTAATTAGCTCAGTTGGAGCATTTCTAGCATGTTTAGTTGAAATTGGAAATTTACATTTTTCACTTTTGTCAGACAATTGCAATGTTCTCTCAATGAGCTAATTAGCTCAATTGGAGCATTTCTAGCATGTTTGGTTGAAAATGGAAATTTACATTTTTCAGTTTTGTCAGACGTTTGTAAAATTCTTACAGTAAGCTTATTTGCGCAATTGGAGCATTTCTAGCATGTTTGGTTGAAATTGGAAATTTACATTTTTCAGTTTTGTCAGACGTTTGTAATATTCTCACAATAAGCTAATTAGCTCAATTGGAGCATTTCTAGCATGTTTGGTTTAAATTGGAAATTTACATTTTTCACTTTTGTCAGACAATTGCAATATTCTCTCAATAAGCTAATTAGCTCAATTGGAGCATTTCTAGCATGTTTGGTTGAAATTGGAAATTTACATTTTTCAGTTTTGTCAGACGTTTGTAATATTCTCACAATAAGCTAATTAGCTCAATTGGAGCATTTCTAGCATGTTTGGTTGAAATTGGAAATTTACATTTTTCAGTTTTGTCAGACGTTTGTAATATTCTCACAATAAGCTAATTAGCTCAATTGGAGCATTTCTAGCATGTTTGGTTGAAATTGGAAATTTACATTTTTCACTTTTGTCAGACAATTGCAATATTCTCACAATAAGCTAATTAGCTCAATTGGAGCATTTCTAGCATGTTTGGTTGAAATTGGAAATTTACATTTTTCAGTTTTGTCAGACGTTTGTAATATTCTCACAATAAGCTAATTAGCTCAATTGGAGCATTTCTAGCATGTTTAGGTTAAATTGGAAATTTACATTTTTCACCTTTGTCAGACAATTGCAATATTCTCTCAATAAGCTAATTAGTTCAATTGGAGCATTTTTAGCATGTTTGGTTGAAATTGGAAGTTTACATTTTTCAGTTTTGTCAGACGTTTGTAAAATTCTTACAATAGGCTTATTTGCGCAATTTGAGCATTTCTAGCATGTTTGGTTGAAATTGGAAATTTACATTTTTCAGTTTTGTCAGACGTTTGTAATATTCTCACAATAAGCTAATTAGCTCAATTGGAGCATTTCTAGCATGTTTGGTTTAAATTGGAAATTTACATTTTTCACTTTTGTCAGACAATTGCAATATTCTCACAATAAGCTAATTAGCTCAATTGGAGCATTTCTAGCATGTTTGGTTGAAATTGGAAATTTACATTTTTCAGTTTTGTCAGACGTTTGTAATATTCTCACAATAAGCTAATTAGCTCAATTGGAGCATTTCTAGCATGTTTGGTTTAAATTGGAAATTTACATTTTTCACTTTTGTCAGACAATTGCAATATTCTCTCAATAAGCTAATTAGCTCAATTGGAGCATTTCTAGCATGTTTGGTTGAAATTGGAAATTTACATTTTTCAGTTTTGTCAGACGTTTGTAATATTCTCACAATAAGCTAATTAGCTCAATTGGAGCATTTCTAGCATGTTTGGTTGAAATTGGAAATTTACATTTTTCACTTTTGTCAGACGTTTGTAAAATTCTTACAATAGGCTTATTTGCGCAATTTGAGCATTTCTAGCATGTTTGGTTGAAATTGGAAATTTACATTTTTCAGTTTTGTCAGACGTTTGTAATATTCTCACAATAAGCTAATTAGCTCAATTGGAGCATTTCTAGCATGTTTGGTTGAAATTGGAAATTTACATTTTTCACTTTTGTCAGACAATTGCAATATTCTCACAATAAGCTAATTAGCTCAATTGGAGCATTTCTAGCATGTTTGGTTGAAATTGGAAATTTACATTTTTCAGTTTTGTCAGACGTTTGTAATATTCTCACAATAAGCTAATTAGCTCAATTGGAGCATTTCTAGCATGTTTAGTTTAAATTGGAAATTTACATTTTTCACCTTTGTCAGACAATTGCAATATTCTCTCAATAAGCTAATTAGTTCAATTGGAGCATTTCTAGCATGTTTGGTTGAAATTGGAAATTTACATTTTTCAGTTTTGTCAGACGTTTGTAAAATTCTTACAATAGGCTTATTTGCGCAATTTGAGCATTTCTAGCATGTTTGGTTGAAATTGGAAATTTACATTTTTCAGTTTTGTCAGACGTTTGTAATATTCTCACAATAAGCTAATTAGCTCAATTGGAGCATTTCTAGCATGTTTGGTTGAAATTGAAAATTTACATTTTTCACTTTTGTCAGACAATTGCAATATTCTCACAATAAGCTAATTAGCTCAATTGGAGCATTTCTAGCATGTTTGGTTGAAATTGGAAATTTACATTTTTCACTTTTGTCAGACGTTTGTGAAATTCTTACAATAGGCTTACTTGCGCAATTTGAGCATTTCTAGCATGTTTGGTTGAAATTGGAAATTTACATTTTTCAGTTTTGTCAGACGTTTGTAATATTCTCACAATAAGCTAATTAGCTCAATTGGAGCATTTCTAGCATGTTTGGTTGAAATTGGAAATTTACATTTTTCAGTTTTGTCAGACGTTTGTAATATTCTCACAATAAGCTAATTAGCTCAATTGGAGCATTTCTAGCATGTTTGGTTTAAATTGGAAATTTACATTTTTCACCTTTGTCAGACAATTGCAATATTCTCTCAATAAGCTAATTAGCTCAATTGGAGCATTTCTAGCATGTTTGGTTGAAATTGGAAATTTACATTTTTCACTTTTGTCAGACAATTGCAATATTCTCACAATAAGCTAATTAGCTCAATTGGAGCATTTCTAGCATGTTTGGTTGAAATTGGAAATTTACATTTTTCAGTTTTGTCAGACGTTTGTAATATTCTCACAATAAGCTAATTAGCTCAATTGGAGCATTTCTAGCATGTTTGGTTGAAATTGGAAATTTACATTTTTCACTTTTGTCAGACGTTTGTAATATTCTCACAATAAGCTAATTAGCTCAATTGGAGCATTTCTAGCATGTTTGGTTGAAATTGGAAATTTACATTTTTCACTTTTGTCAGACAATTGCAATATTCTCACAATAAGCTAATTAGCTCAATTGGAGCATTTCTAGCATGTTTGGTTGAAACTGGAAATTTACATTTTTCAGTTTTGTCAGACGTTTGTAATATTCCCACAATAAGCTAATTAGCTCAATTGGAGCATTTCTAGCATGTTTGGTTGAAATTGGAAATTTACATTTTTCAGTTTTGTTAGACGTTTGTAATATTCTCACAATAAGCTAATTAGCTCAATTGGAGCATTTCTAGCATGTTTAGTTTAAATTGGAAATTTACATTTTTCACCTTTGTCAGACAATTGCAATATTCTCTCAATAAGCTAATTAGTTCAATTGGAGCATTTCTAGCATGTTTGGTTGAAAATGGAAATTTACATTTTTCAGTTTTGTCAGACGTTTGTAAAATTCTTACAGTAAGCTTATTTGCGCAATTGGAGCATTTCTAGCATGTTTGGTTGAAATTGGAAATTTACATTTTTCAGTTTTGTCAGACGTTTGTAATATTCTCACAATAAGCTAATTAGCTCAATTGGAGCATTTCTAGCATGTTTGGTTTAAATTGGAAATTTACATTTTTCACTTTTGTCAGACAATTGCAATATTCTCTCAATAAGCTAATTAGCTCAATTGGAGCATTTCTAGCATGTTTGGTTGAAATTGGAAATTTACATTTTTCAGTTTTGTCAGACGTTTGTAATATTCTCACAATAAGCTAATTAGCTCAATTGGAGCATTTCTAGCATGTTTGGTTGAAATTGGAAATTTACATTTTTCACTTTTGTCAGACGTTTGTAATATTCTCACAATAAGCTAATTAGCTCAATTGGAGCATTTCTAGCATGTTTGGTTGAAATTGGAAATTTACATTTTTCACTTTTGTCAGACAATTGCAATATTCTCACAATAAGCTAATTAGCTCAATTGGAGCATTTCTAGCATGTTTGGTTGAAATTGGAAATTTACATTTTTCAGTTTTGTCAGACGTTTGTAATATTCTCACAATAAGCTAATTAGCTCAATTGGAGCATTTCTAGCATGTTTAGTTTAAATTGGAAATTTACATTTTTCACCTTTGTCAGACAATTGCAATATTCTCTCAATAAGCTAATTAGTTCAATTGGAGCATTTCTAGCATGTTTGGTTGAAATTGGAATTTTACATTTTTCAGTTTTGTCAGACGTTTGTAAAATTCTTACAATAGGCTTATTTGCGCAATTTGAGCATTTCTAGCATGTTTGGTTGAAATTGGAAATTTACATTTTTCAGTTTTGTCAGACGTTTGTAATATTCTCACAATAAGCTAATTAGCTCAATTGGAGCATTTCTAGCATGTTTGGTTTAAATTGGAAATTTACATTTTTCACTTTTGTCAGACAATTGCAATATTCTCACAATAAGCTAATTAGCTCAATTGGAGCATTTCTAGCATGTTTGGTTGAAATTGGAAATTTACATTTTTCAGTTTTGTCAGACGTTTGTAATATTCTCACAATAAGCTAATTAGCTCAATTGGAGCATTTCTAGCATGTTTGGTTGAAATTGGAAATTTACATTTTTCAGTTTTGTCAGACGTTTGTAAAATTCTTACAATAGGCTTATTTGCGCAATTTGAGCATTTCTAGCATGTTTGGTTGAACTTGGAAATTTACATTTTTCAGTTTTGTCAGACGTTTGTAATATTCTCACAATAAGCTAATTAGCTCAATTGGAGCATTTCTAGCATGTTTGGTTTAAATTGGAAATTTACATTTTTCACTTTTGTCAGACAATTGCAATATTCTCTCAATAAGCTAATTAGCTCAATTGGAGCATTTCTAGCATGTTTGGTTGAAATTGGAAATTTACATTTTTCAGTTTTGTCAGACGTTTGTAATATTCTCACAATAAGCTAATTAGCTCAATTGGAGCATTTCTAGCATGTTTGGTTGAAATTGGAAATTTACATTTTTCACTTTTGTCAGACGTTTGTAAAATTCTTACAATAGGCTTATTTGCGCAATTTGAGCATTTCTAGCATGTTTGGTTGAAATTGGAAATTTACATTTTTCAGTTTTGTCAGACGTTTGTAATATTCTCACAATAAGCTAATTAGCTCAATTGGAGCATTTCTAGCATGTTTGGTTGAAATTGGAAATTTACATTTTTCAGTTTTGTCAGACGTTTGTAAAATTCTTACAATAGGCTTATTTGCGCAATTTGAGCATTTCTAGCATGTTTGGTTGAAATTGGAAATTTACATTTTTCAGTTTTGTCAGACGTTTGTAATATTCTCACAATAAGCTAATTAGCTCAATTGGAGCATTTCTAGCATGTTTGGTTTAAATTGGAAATTTACATTTTTCACTTTTGTCAGACAATTGCAATATTCTCTCAATAAGCTAATTAGCTCAATTGGAGCATTTCTAGCATGTTTGGTTGAAATTGGAAATTTACATTTTTCAGTTTTGTCAGACGTTTGTAATATTCTCACAATAAGCTAATTAGCTCAATTGGAGCATTTCTAGCATGTTTGGTTGAAATTGGAAATTTACATTTTTCACTTTTGTCAGACGTTTGTAAAATTCTTACAATAGGCTTATTTGCGCAATTTGAGCATTTCTAGCATGTTTGGTTGAAATTGGAAATTTACATTTTTCAGTTTTGTCAGACGTTTGTAATATTCTCACAATAAGCTAATTAGCTCAATTGGAGCATTTCTAGCATGTTTGGTTGAAATTGGAAATTTACATTTTTCACTTTTGTCAGACAATTGCAATATTCTCACAATAAGCTAATTAGCTCAATTGGAGCATTTCTAGCATGTTTGGTTGAAATTGGAAATTTACATTTTTCAGTTTTGTCAGACGTTTGTAATATTCTCACAATGAGCTAATTAGCTCAATTGGAGCATTTCTAGCATGTTTGGTTGAAATTGGAAATTTACATTTTTCACTTTTGTCAGACAATTGCAATATTCTCTCAATAAGCTAATTAGCTCAATTGGAGCATTTCTAGCATGTTTGGTTGAAATTGGAAATTTACATTTTTCAGTTTTGTCAGACGTTTGTAAAATTCTTACAATAGGCTTATTTGCGCAATTTGAGCATTTCTAGCATGTTTGGTTGAAATTGGAAATTTACATTTTTCACTTTTGTCAGACGTTTGTAATATTCTCACAATAAGCTAATTAGCTCAATTGGAGCATTTCTAGCATGTTTGGTTGAAATTGGAAATTTACATTTTTCACTTTTGTCAGACAATTGCAATATTCTCACAATAAGCTAATTAGCTCAATTGGAGCATTTCTAGCATGTTTGGTTGAAATTGAAAGTTTACATTTTTCAGTTTTGTCAGACGTTTGTAATATTCTCACAATAAACTAATTAGCTCAGTTGGAGCATTTCTAGCATGTTTAGTTGAAATTGGAAATTTACATTTTTCACTTTTGTCAGACAATTGCAATATTCTCTCAATGAGCTAATTAGCTCAATTGGAGCATTTCTAGCATGTTTGGTTGAAAATGGAAATTTACATTTTTCAGTTTTGTCAGACGTTTGTAAAATTCTTACAGTAAGCTTATTTGCGCAATTGGAGCATTTCTAGCATGTTTGGTTGAAATTGGAAATTTACATTTTTCAGTTTTGTCAGACGTTTGTAATATTCTCACAATAAGCTAATTAGCTCAATTGGAGCATTTCTAGCATGTTTGGTTTAAATTGGAAATTTACATTTTTCACTTTTGTCAGACAATTGCAATATTCTCTCAATAAGCTAATTAGCTCAATTGGAGCATTTCTAGCATGTTTGGTTGAAATTGGAAATTTACATTTTTCAGTTTTGTCAGACGTTTGTAATATTCTCACAATAAGCTAATTAGCTCAATTGGAGCATTTCTAGCATGTTTGGTTGAAATTGGAAATTTACATTTTTCACTTTTGTCAGACGTTTGTAAAATTCTTACAATAGGCTTATTTGCGCAATTTGAGCATTTCTAGCATGTTTGGTTGAAATTGGAAATTTACATTTTTCAGTTTTGTCAGACGTTTGTAATATTCTCACAATAAGCTAATTAGCTCAATTGGAGCATTTCTAGCATGTTTGGTTGAAATTGGAAATTTACATTTTTCACTTTTGTCAGACAATTGCAATATTCTCACAATAAGCTAATTAGCTCAATTGGAGCATTTCTAGCATGTTTGGTTGAAATTGGAAATTTACATTTTTCAGTTTTGTCAGACGTTTGTAATATTCTCACAATAAGCTAATTAGCTCAATTGGAGCATTTCTAGCATGTTTAGTTTAAATTGGAAATTTACATTTTTCACCTTTGTCAGACAATTGCAATATTCTCTCAATAAGCTAATTAGTTCAATTGGAGCATTTCTAGCATGTTTGGTTGAAATTGGAAATTTACATTTTTCAGTTTTGTCAGACGTTTGTAAAATTCTTACAATAGGCTTATTTGCGCAATTTGAGCATTTCTAGCATGTTTGGTTGAAATTGGAAATTTACATTTTTCAGTTTTGTCAGACGTTTGTAATATTCTCACAATAAGCTAATTAGCTCAATTGGAGCATTTCTAGCATGTTTGGTTGAAATTGAAAATTTACATTTTTCACTTTTGTCAGACAATTGCAATATTCTCACAATAAGCTAATTAGCTCAATTGGAGCATTTCTAGCATGTTTGGTTGAAATTGGAAATTTACATTTTTCACTTTTGTCTGACGTTTGTAAAATTCTTACAATAGGCTTACTTGCGCAATTGGAGCATTTCTAGCATGTTTGGTTGAAATTGGAAATTTACATTTTTCAGTTTTGTCAGACGTTTGTAATATTCTCACAATAAGCTAATTAGCTCAATTGGAGCATTTCTAGCATGTTTGGTTGAAATTGGAAATTTACATTTTTCACTTTTGTCAGACAATTGCAATATTCTCACAATAAGCTAATTAGCTCAATTGGAGCATTTCTAGCATGTTTGGTTGAAATTGGAAATTTACATTTTTCAGTTTTGTCAGACGTTTGTAATATTCTCACAATAAGCTAATTAGCTCAATTGGAGCATTTCTAGCATGTTTGGTTTAAATTGGAAATTTACATTTTTCACCTTTGTCAGACAATTGCAATATTCTCTCAATAAGCTAATTAGCTCAATTGGAGCATTTCTAGCATGTTTGGTTGAAATTGGAAATTTACATTTTTCACTTTTGTCAGACAATTGCAATATTCTCACAATAAGCTAATTAGCTCAATTGGAGCATTTCTAGCATGTTTGGTTGAAATTGGAAATTTACATTTTTCAGTTTTGTCAGACGTTTGTAATATTCTCACAATAAGCTAATTAGCTCAATTGGAGCATTTCTAGCATGTTTGGTTGAAATTGGAAATTTACATTTTTCACTTTTGTCAGACGTTTGTAATATTCTCACAATAAGCTAATTAGCTCAATTGGAGCATTTCTAGCATGTTTGGTTGAAATTGGAAATTTACATTTTTCACTTTTGTCAGACAATTGCAATATTCTCACAATAAGCTAATTAGCTCAATTGGAGCATTTCTAGCATGTTTGGTTGAAACTGGAAATTTACATTTTTCAGTTTTGTCAGACGTTTGTAATATTCCCACAATAAGCTAATTAGCTCAATTGGAGCATTTCTAGCATGTTTGGTTGAAATTGGAAATTTACATTTTCACTTTTGTCAGACGTTTGTAAAATTCTTACAATAGGCTTATTTGCGCAATTTGAGCATTTCTAGCATGTTTGGTTGAAATTGGAAATTTACATTTTTCAGTTTTGTCAGACGTTTGTAATATTCTCACAATAAGCTAATTACCTCAATTGGAGCATTTCTAGCATGTTTGGTTTAAATTGGAAATTTACATTTTTCACTTTTGTCAGACAATTGCAATATTCTCTCAATAAGCTAATTAGCTCAATTGGAGCATTTCTAGCATGTTTGGTTGAAAATGGAAATTTACATTTTTCACTTTTGTCAGACAATTGCAATATTCTCTCAATAAGCTAATTAGCTCAATTGGAGCATTTCTAGCATGTTTGGTTGAAAATGGAAATTTACATTTTTCAGTTTTGTCAGACGTTTGTAAAATTCTTACAGTAAGCTTATTTGCGCAATTGGAGCATTTCTAGCATGTTTGGTTGAAATTGGAAATTTACATTTTTCACTTTTGTCAGACAATTGCAATATTCTCACAATAAGCTAATTAGCTCAATTGGAGCATTTCTAGCATGTTTGGTTGAAATTGGAAATTTACATTTTTCAGTTTTGTCAGACGTTTGTAATATTCTCACAATAAGCTAATTAGCTCAATTGGAGCATTTCTAGCATGTTTGGTTGAAATTGGAAATTTACATTTTTCACTTTTGTCAGACAATTGCAATATTCTCTCAATAAGCTAATTAGCTCAATTGGAGCATTTCTAGCATGTTTGGTTGAAATTGGAAATTTACATTTTTCAGTTTTGTCAGACGTTTGTAAAATTCTTACAATAGGCTTATTTGCGCAATTTGAGCATTTCTAGCATGTTTGGTTGAAATTGGAAATTTACATTTTTCACTTTTGTCAGACGTTTGTAATATTCTCACAATAAGCTAATTAGCTCAATTGGAGCATTTCTAGCATGTTTGGTTGAAATTGGAAATTTACATTTTTCACTTTTGTCAGACAATTGCAATATTCTCACAATAAGCTAATTAGCTCAATTGGAGCATTTCTAGCATGTTTGGTTGAAATTAAAAGTTTACATTTTTCAGTTTTGTCAGACGTTTGTAATATTTTCACAATAAACTAATTAGCTCAGTTGGAGCATTTCTAGCATGTTTAGTTGAAATTGGAAATTTACATTTTTCACTTTTGTCAGACAATTGCAATATTCTCTCAATGAGCTAATTAGCTCAATTGGAGCATTTCTAGCATGTTTGGTTGAAAATGGAAATTTACATTTTTCAGTTTTGTCAGACGTTTGTAAAATTCTTACAGTAAGCTTATTTGCGCAATTGGAGCATTTCTAGCATGTTTGGTTGAAATTGGAAATTTACATTTTTCAGTTTTGTCAGACGTTTGTAATATTCTCACAATAAGCTAATTAGCTCAATTGGAGCATTTCTAGCATGTTTGGTTTAAATTGGAAATTTACATTTTTCACTTTTGTCAGACAATTGCAATATTCTCTCAATAAGCTAATTAGCTCAATTGGAGCATTTCTAGCATGTTTGGTTGAAATTGGAAATTTACATTTTTCAGTTTTGTCAGACGTTTGTAATATTCTCACAATAAGCTAATTAGCTCAATTGGAGCATTTCTAGCATGTTTGGTTGAAATTGGAAATTTACATTTTTCACTTTTGTCAGACGTTTGTAATATTCTCACAATAAGCTAATTAGCTCAATTGGAGCATTTCTAGCATGTTTGGTTGAAATTGGAAATTTACATTTTTCACTTTTGTCAGACAATTGCAATATTCTCACAATAAGCTAATTAGCTCAATTGGAGCATTTCTAGCATGTTTGGTTGAAATTGGAAATTTACATTTTTCAGTTTTGTCAGACGTTTGTAATATTCTCACAATAAGCTAATTAGCTCAATTGGAGCATTTCTAGCATGTTTAGTTTAAATTGGAAATTTACATTTTTCACCTTTGTCAGACAATTGCAATATTCTCTCAATAAGCTAATTAGTTCAATTGGAGCATTTCTAGCATGTTTGGTTGAAATTGGAAATTTACATTTTTCAGTTTTGTCAGACGTTTGTAAAATTCTTACAATAGGCTTATTTGCGCAATTTGAGCATTTCTAGCATGTTTGGTTGAAATTGGAAATTTACATTTTTCAGTTTTGTCAGACGTTTGTAATATTCTCACAATAAGCTAATTAGCTCAATTGGAGCATTTCTAGCATGTTTGGTTTAAATTGGAAATTTACATTTTTCACTTTTGTCAGACAATTGCAATATTCTCACAATAAGCTAATTAGCTCAATTGGAGCATTTCTAGCATGTTTGGTTGAAATTGGAAATTTACATTTTTCAGTTTTGTCAGACGTTTGTAATATTCTCACAATAAGCTAATTAGCTCAATTGGAGCATTTCTAGCATGTTTGGTTGAAATTGGAAATTTACATTTTTCAGTTTTGTCAGACGTTTGTAAAATTCTTACAATAGGCTTATTTGCGCAATTTGAGCATTTCTAGCATGTTTGGTTGAAATTGGAAATTTACATTTTTCAGTTTTGTCAGACGTTTGTAATATTCTCACAATAAGCTAATTAGCTCAATTGGAGCATTTCTAGCATGTTTGGTTTAAATTGGAAATTTACATTTTTCACTTTTGTCAGACAATTGCAATATTCTCTCAATAAGCTAATTAGCTCAATTGGAGCATTTCTAGCATGTTTGGTTGAAATTGGAAATTTACATTTTTCAGTTTTGTCAGACGTTTGTAATATTCTCACAATAAGCTAATTAGCTCAATTGGAGCATTTCTAGCATGTTTGGTTGAAATTGGAAATTTACATTTTTCACTTTTGTCAGACGTTTGTAAAATTCTTACAATAGGCTTATTTGCGCAATTTGAGCATTTCTAGCATGTTTGGTTGAAATTGGAAATTTACATTTTTCAGTTTTGTCAGACGTTTGTAATATTCTCACAATAAGCTAATTAGCTCAATTGGAGCATTTCTAGCATGTTTGGTTGAAATTGGAAATTTACATTTTTCACTTTTGTCAGACAATTGCAATATTCTCACAATAAGCTAATTAGCTCAATTGGAGCATTTCTAGCATGTTTGGTTGAAATTGGAAATTTACATTTTTCAGTTTTGTCAGACGTTTGTAATATTCTCACAATAAGCTAATTAGCTCAATTGGAGCATTTCTAGCATGTTTGGTTGAAATTGGAAATTTACATTTTTCACTTTTGTCAGACAATTGCAATATTCTCACAATAAGCTAATTAGCTCAATTGGAGCATTTCTAGCATGTTTGGTTGAAATTGAAAGTTTACATTTTTCAGTTTTGTCAGACGTTTGTAATATTCTCACAATAAACTAATTAGCTCAGTTGGAGCATTTCTAGCATGTTTAGTTGAAATTGGAAATTTACATTTTTCACTTTTGTCAGACAATTGCAATATTCTCTCAATGAGCTAATTAGCTCAATTGGAGCATTTCTAGCATGTTTGGTTGAAAATGGAAATTTACATTTTTCAGTTTTGTCAGACGTTTGTAAAATTCTTACAGTAAGCTTATTTGCGCAATTGGAGCATTTCTAGCATGTTTGGTTGAAATTGGAAATTTACATTTTTCAGTTTTGTCAGACGTTTGTAATATTCTCACAATAAGCTAATTAGCTCAATTGGAGCATTTCTAGCATGTTTGGTTTAAATTGGAAATTTACATTTTTCACTTTTGTCAGACAATTGCAATATTCTCTCAATAAGCTAATTAGCTCAATTGGAGCATTTCTAGCATGTTTGGTTGAAATTGGAAATTTACATTTTTCAGTTTTGTCAGACGTTTGTAATATTCTCACAATAAGCTAATTAGCTCAATTGGAGCATTTCTAGCATGTTTGGTTGAAATTGGAAATTTACATTTTTCACTTTTGTCAGACGTTTGTAAAATTCTTACAATAGGCTTATTTGCGCAATTTGAGCATTTCTAGCATGTTTGGTTGAAATTGGAAATTTACATTTTTCAGTTTTGTCAGACGTTTGTAATATTCTCACAATAAGCTAATTAGCTCAATTGGAGCATTTCTAGCATGTTTGGTTGAAATTGGAAATTTACATTTTTCACTTTTGTCAGACAATTGCAATATTCTCACAATAAGCTAATTAGCTCAATTGGAGCATTTCTAGCATGTTTGGTTGAAATTGGAAATTTACATTTTTCAGTTTTGTCAGACGTTTGTAATATTCTCACAATAAGCTAATTAGCTCAATTGGAGCATTTCTAGCATGTTTGGTTGAAATTGGAAATTTACATTTTTCAGTTTTGTCAGACGTTTGTAAAATTCTTACAATAGGCTTATTTGCGCAATTTGAGCATTTCTAGCATGTTTGGTTGAAATTGGAAATTTACATTTTTCAGTTTTGTCAGACGTTTGTAATATTCTCACAATAAGCTAATTAGCTCAATTGGAGCATTTCTAGCATGTTTGGTTTAAATTGGAAATTTACATTTTTCACTTTTGTCAGACAATTGCAATATTCTCTCAATAAGCTAATTAGCTCAATTGGAGCATTTCTAGCATGTTTGGTTGAAATTGGAAATTTACATTTTTCAGTTTTGTCAGACGTTTGTAATATTCTCACAATAAGCTAATTAGCTCAATTGGAGCATTTCTAGCATGTTTGGTTGAAATTGGAAATTTACATTTTTCATTTTTGTCAGACGTTTGTAAAATTCTTACAATAGGCTTATTTGCGCAATTTGAGCATTTCTAGCATGTTTGGTTGAAATTGGAAATTTACATTTTTCAGTTTTGTCAGACGTTTGTAATATTCTCACAATAAGCTAATTAGCTCAATTGGAGCATTTCTAGCATGTTTGGTTGAAATTGGAAATTTACATTTTTCACTTTTGTCAGACAATTGCAATATTCTCACAATAAGCTAATTAGCTCAATTGGAGCATTTCTAGCATGTTTGGTTGAAATTGGAAATTTACATTTTTCAGTTTTGTCAGACGTTTGTAATATTCTCACAATAAGCTAATTAGCTCAATTGGAGCATTTCTAGCATGTTTGGTTGAAATTGGAAATTTACATTTTTCACTTTTGTCAGACAATTGCAATATTCTCTCAATAAGCTAATTAGCTCAATTGGAGCATTTCTAGCATGTTTGGTTGAAATTGGAAATTTACATTTTTCAGTTTTGTCAGACGTTTGTAAAATTCTTACAATAGGCTTATTTGCGCAATTTGAGCATTTCTAGCATGTTTGGTTGAAATTGGAAATTTACATTTTTCACTTTTGTCAGACGTTTGTAATATTCTCACAATAAGCTAATTAGCTCAATTGGAGCATTTCTAGCATGTTTGGTTGAAATTGGAAATTTACATTTTTCACTTTTGTCAGACAATTGCAATATTCTCACAATAAGCTAATTAGCTCAATTGGAGCATTTCTAGCATGTTTGGTTGAAATTGAAAGTTTACATTTTTCAGTTTTGTCAGACGTTTGTAATATTCTCACAATAAACTAATTAGCTCAGTTGGAGCATTTCTAGCATGTTTAGTTGAAATTGGAAATTTACATTTTTCACTTTTGTCAGACAATTGCAATATTCTCTCAATGAGCTAATTAGCTCAATTGGAGCATTTCTAGCATGTTTGGTTGAAAATGGAAATTTACATTTTTCAGTTTTGTCAGACGTTTGTAAAATTCTTACAGTAAGCTTATTTGCGCAATTGGAGCATTTCTAGCATGTTTGGTTGAAATTGGAAATTTACATTTTTCAGTTTTGTCAGACGTTTGTAATATTCTCACAATAAGCTAATTAGCTCAATTGGAGCATTTCTAGCATGTTTGGTTTAAATTGGAAATTTACATTTTTCACTTTTGTCAGACAATTGCAATATTCTCTCAATAAGCTAATTAGCTCAATTGGAGCATTTCTAGCATGTTTGGTTGAAATTGGAAATTTACATTTTTCAGTTTTGTCAGACGTTTGTAATATTCTCACAATAAGCTAATTAGCTCAATTGGAGCATTTCTAGCATGTTTGGTTGAAATTGGAAATTTACATTTTTCACTTTTGTCAGACGTTTGTAAAATTCTTACAATAGGCTTATTTGCGCAATTTGAGCATTTCTAGCATGTTTGGTTGAAATTGGAAATTTACATTTTTCAGTTTTGTCAGACGTTTGTGATATTCTCACAATAAGCTAATTAGCTCAATTGGAGCATTTCTAGCATGTTTGGTTGAAATTGGAAATTTACATTTTTCACTTTTGTCAGACAATTGCAATATTCTCACAATAAGCTAATTAGCTCAATTGGAGCATTTCTAGCATGTTTGGTTGAAATTGGAAATTTACATTTTTCAGTTTTGTCAGACGTTTGTAATATTCTCACAATAAGCTAATTAGCTCAATTGGAGCATTTCTAGCATGTTTAGTTTAAATTGGAAATTTACATTTTTCACCTTTGTCAGACAATTGCAATATTCTCTCAATAAGCTAATTAGTTCAATTGGAGCATTTCTAGCATGTTTGGTTGAAATTGGAAATTTACATTTTTCAGTTTTGTCAGACGTTTGTAAAATTCTTACAATAGGCTTATTTGCGCAATTTGAGCATTTCTAGCATGTTTGGTTGAAATTGGAAATTTACATTTTTCAGTTTGGTCAGACGTTTGTAATATTCTCACAATAAGCTAATTAGCTCAATTGGAGCATTTCTAGCATGTTTGGTTGAAATTGAAAATTTACATTTTTCACTTTTGTCAGACAATTGCAATATTCTCACAATAAGCTAATTAGCTCAATTGGAGCATTTCTAGCATGTTTGGTTGAAATTGGAAATTTACATTTTTCACTTTTGTCAGACGTTTGTAAAATTCTTACAATAGGCTTACTTGCGCAATTTGAGCATTTCTAGCATGTTTGGTTGAAATTGGAAATTTACATTTTTCAGTTTTGTCAGACGTTTGTAATATTCTCACAATAAGCTAATTAGCTCAATTGGAGCATTTCTAGCATGTTTGGTTGAAATTGGAAATTTACATTTTTCACTTTTGTCAGACAATTGCAATATTCTCACAATAAGCTAATTAGGTCAATTGGAGCATTTCTAGCATGTTTGGTTGAAATTGGAAATTTACATTTTTCAGTTTTGTCAGACGTTTGTAATATTCTCACAATAAGCTAATTAGCTCAATTGGAGCATTTCTAGCATGTTTGGTTTAAATTGGAAATTTACATTTTTCACCTTTGTCAGACAATTGCAATATTCTCTCAATAAGCTAATTAGCTCAATTGGAGCATTTCTAGCATGTTTGGTTGAAATTGGAAATTTACATTTTTCACTTTTGTCAGACAATTGCAATATTCTCACAATAAGCTAATTAGCTCAATTGGAGCATTTCTAGCATGTTTGGTTGAAATTGGAAATTTACATTTTTCAGTTTTGTCAGACGTTTGTAATATTCTCACAATAAGCTAATTAGCTCAATTGGAGCATTTCTAGCATGTTTGGTTGAAATTGGAAATTTACATTTTTCACTTTTGTCAGACGTTTGTAATATTCTCACAATAAGCTAATTAGCTCAATTGGAGCATTTCTAGCATGTTTGGTTGAAATTGGAAATTTACATTTTTCACTTTTGTCAGACAATTGCAATATTCTCACAATAAGCTAATTAGCTCAATTGGAGCATTTCTAGCATGTTTGGTTGAAACTGGAAATTTACATTTTTCAGTTTTGTCAGACGTTTGTAATATTCCCACAATAAGCTAATTAGCTCAATTGGAGCATTTCTAGCATGTTTGGTTGAAATTGGAAATTTACATTTTCACTTTTGTCAGACGTTTGTAAAATTCTTACAATAGGCTTATTTGCGCAATTTGAGCATTTCTAGCATGTTTGGTTGAAATTGGAAATTTACATTTTTCAGTTTTGTCAGACGTTTGTAATATTCTCACAATAAGCTAATTAGCTCAATTGGAGCATTTCTAGCATGTTTGGTTTAAATTGGAAATTTACATTTTTCACTTTTGTCAGACAATTGCAATATTCTCTCAATAAGCTAATTAGCTCAATTGGAGCATTTCTAGCATGTTTGGTTGAAAATGGAAATTTACATTTTTCACTTTTGTCAGACAATTGCAATATTCTCTCAATAAGCTAATTAGCTCAATTGGAGCATTTCTAGCATGTTTGGTTGAAAATGGAAATTTACATTTTTCAGTTTTGTCAGACGTTTGTAAAATTCTTACAGTAAGCTTATTTGCGCAATTGGAGCATTTCTAGCATGTTTGGTTGAAATTGGAAATTTACATTTTTCAGTTTTGTCAGACGTTTGTAATATTCTCACAATAAGCTAATTAGCTCAATTGGAGCATTTCTAGCATGTTTGGTTTAAATTGGAAATTTACATTTTTCACTTTTGTCAGACAATTGCAATATTCTCTCAATAAGCTAATTAGCTCAATTGGAGCATTTCTAGCATGTTTGGTTGAAATTGGAAATTTACATTTTTCAGTTTTGTCAGACGTTTGTAATATTCTCACAATAAGCTAATTAGCTCAATTGGAGCATTTCTAGCATGTTTGGTTGAAATTGGAAATTTACATTTTTCACTTTTGTCAGACGTTTGTAAAATTCTTACAATAGGCTTATTTGCGCAATTTGAGCATTTCTAGCATGTTTGGTTGAAATTGGAAATTTACATTTTTCAGTTTTGTCAGACGTTTGTAATATTCTCACAATAAGCTAATTAGCTCAATTGGAGCATTTCTAGCATGTTTGGTTGAAATTGGAAATTTACATTTTTCACTTTTGTCAGACAATTGCAATATTCTCACAATAAGCTAATTAGCTCAATTGGAGCATTTCTAGCATGTTTGGTTGAAATTGGAAATTTACATTTTTCAGTTTTGTCAGACGTTTGTAATATTCTCACAATAAGCTAATTAGCTCAATTGGAGCATTTCTAGCATGTTTAGTTTAAATTGGAAATTTACATTTTTCACCTTTGTCAGACAATTGCAATATTCTCTCAATAAGCTAATTAGTTCAATTGGAGCATTTCTAGCATGTTTGGTTGAAATTGGAAATTTACATTTTTCAGTTTTGTCAGACGTTTGTAAAATTCTTACAATAGGCTTATTTGCGCAATTTGAGCATTTCTAGCATGTTTGGTTGAAATTGGAAATTTACATTTTTCAGTTTTGTCAGACGTTTGTAATATTCTCACAATAAGCTAATTAGCTCAATTGGAGCATTTCTAGCATGTTTGGTTGAAATTGAAAATTTACATTTTTCACTTTTGTCAGACAATTGCAATATTCTCACAATAAGCTAATTAGCTCAATTGGAGCATTTCTAGCATGTTTGGTTGAAATTGGAAATTTACATTTTTCAGTTTTGTCAGACGTTTGTAAAATTCTTACAATAGGCTTACTTGCGCAATTTGAGCATTTCTAGCATGTTTGGTTGAAATTGGAAATTTACATTTTTCAGTTTTGTCAGACGTTTGTAATATTCTCACAATAAGCTAATTAGCTCAATTGGAGCATTTCTAGCATGTTTGGTTGAAATTGGAAATTTACATTTTTCACTTTTGTCAGACAATTGCAATATTCTCACAATAAGCTAATTAGGTCAATTGGAGCATTTCTAGCATGTTTGGTTGAAATTGGAAATTTACATTTTTCAGTTTTGTCAGACGTTTGTAATATTCTCACAATAAGCTAATTAGCTCAATTGGAGCATTTCTAGCATGTTTGGTTTAAATTGGAAATTTACATTTTTCACCTTTGTCAGACAATTGCAATATTCTCTCAATAAGCTAATTAGCTCAATTGGAGCATTTCTAGCATGTTTGGTTGAAATTGGAAATTTACATTTTTCACTTTTGTCAGACAATTGCAATATTCTCACAATAAGCTAATTAGCTCAATTGGAGCATTTCTAGCATGTTTGGTTGAAATTGGAAATTTACATTTTTCAGTTTTGTCAGACGTTTGTAATATTCTCACAATAAGCTAATTAGCTCAATTGGAGCATTTCTAGCATGTTTGGTTGAAATTGGAAATTTACATTTTTCACTTTTGTCAGACGTTTGTAATATTCTCACAATAAGCTAATTAGCTCAATTGGAGCATTTCTAGCATGTTTGGTTGAAATTGGAAATTTACATTTTTCACTTTTGTCAGACAATTGCAATATTCTCACAATAAGCTAATTAGCTCAATTGGAGCATTTCTAGCATGTTTGGTTGAAACTGGAAATTTACATTTTTCAGTTTTGTCAGACGTTTGTAATATTCCCACAATAAGCTAATTAGCTCAATTGGAGCATTTCTAGCATGTTTGGTTGAAATTGGAAATTTACATTTTCACTTTTGTCAGACGTTTGTAAAATTCTTACAATAGGCTTATTTGCGCAATTTGAGCATTTCTAGCATGTTTGGTTGAAATTGGAAATTTACATTTTTCAGTTTTGTCAGACGTTTGTAATATTCTCACAATAAGCTAATTAGCTCAATTGGAGCATTTCTAGCATGTTTGGTTTAAATTGGAAATTTACATTTTTCACTTTTGTCAGACAATTGCAATATTCTCTCAATAAGCTAATTAGCTCAATTCGAGCATTTCTAGCATGTTTGGTTGAAAATGGAAAATTACATTTTTCACTTTTGTCAGACAATTGCAATATTCTCTCAATAAGCTAATTAGCTCAATTGGAGCATTTCTAGCATGTTTGGTTGAAAATGGAAATTTACATTTTTCAGTTTTGTCAGACGTTTGTAAAATTCTTACAGTAAGCTTATTTGCGCAATTGGAGCATTTCTAGCATGTTTGGTTGAAATTGGAAATTTACATTTTTCAGTTTTGTCAGACGTTTGTAATATTCTCACAATAAGCTAATTAGCTCAATTGGAGCATTTCTAGCATGTTTGGTTTAAATTGGAAATTTACATTTTTCACTTTTGTCAGACAATTGCAATATTCTCTCAATAAGCTAATTAGCTCAATTGGAGCATTTCTAGCATGTTTGGTTGAAATTGGAAATTTACATTTTTCAGTTTTGTCAGACGTTTGTAATATTCTCACAATAAGCTAATTAGCTCAATTGGAGCATTTCTAGCATGTTTGGTTGAAATTGGAAATTTACATTTTCACTTTTGTCAGACGTTTGTAAAATTTTTACAATAGGCTTATTTGCGCAATTTGAGCATTTCTAGCATGTTTGGTTGAAATTGGAAATTTACATTTTTCAGTTTTGTCAGACGTTTGTAATATTCTCACAATAAGCTAATTAGCTCAATTGGAGCATTTCTAGCATGTTTGGTTGAAATTGGAAATTTACATTTTTCACTTTTGTCAGACAATTGCAATATTCTCACAATAAGCTAATTAGCTCAATTGGAGCATTTCTAGCATGTTTGGTTGAAATTGGAAATTTACATTTTTCAGTTTTGTCAGACGTTTGTAATATTCTCACAATAAGCTAATTAGCTCAATTGGAGCATTTCTAGCATGTTTGGTTTAAATTGGAAATTTACATTTTTCACCTTTGTCAGACATTTGCAATATTCTCTCAATAAGCTAATTAGTTCAATTGGAGCATTTCTAGCATGTTTGGTTGAAATTGGAAATTTACATTTTTCAGTTTTGTCAGACGTTTGTAAAATTCTTACAATAGGCTTATTTGCGCAATTTGAGCATTTCTAGCATGTTTGGTTGAAATTGGAAATTTACATTTTTCAGTTTTGTCAGACGTTTGTAATATTCTCACAATAAGCTAATTAGCTCAATTGGAGCATTTCTAGCATGTTTGGTTGAAATTGGAAATTTACATTTTTCACTTTTGTCAGACAATTGCAATATTCTCACAATAAGCTAATTAGCTCAATTGGAGCATTTCTAGCATGTTTGGTTGAAATTGGAAATTTACATTTTTCACTTTTGTCAGACGTTTGTAAAATTCTTACAATAGGCTTATTTGCGCAATTTGAGCATTTCTAGCATGTTTGGTTGAAATTGGAAATTTACATTTTTCAGTTTTGTCAGACGTTTGTAATATTCTCACAATAAGCTAATTAGCTCAATTGGAGCATTTCTAGCATGTTTGGTTGAAATTGGAAATTTACATTTTTCACTTTTGTCAGACAATTGCAATATTCTCACAATAAGCTAATTAGCTCAGTTGGAGCATTTCTAGCATGTTTGGTTGAAACTGGAAATTTACATTTTTCAGTTTTGTCAGACGTTTGTAATATTCCCACAATAAGCTAATTAGCTCAATTGGAGCATTTCTAGCATGTTTGGTTGAAATTGGAAATTTACATTTTTCACTTTGGTCAGACGTTTGTAATATTCTCACAATAAGCTAATTAGCTCAATTGGAGCATTTCTAGCATGTTTGGTTGAAATTGGAAATTTACATTTTTCACTTTTGTCAGACGTTTGTAATATTCTCACAATAAGCTAATTAGCTCAATTGGAGCATTTCTAGCATGTTTGGTTGAAATTGGAAATTTACATTTTTCACTTTTGTCAGACAATTGCAATATTCTCACAATAAGCTAATTAGCTCAATTGGAGCATTTCTAGCATGTTTGGTTGAAACTGGAAATTTACATTTTTCAGTTTTGTCAGACGTTTGTAATATTCTCACAATAAGCTAATTAGCTCAATTGGAGCATTTCTAGCATGTTTGGTTGAAATTGGAAATTTACATTTTTCACTTTTGTCAGACAATTGCAATATTCTCACAATAAGCTAATTAGCTCAATTGGAGCATTTCTAGCATGTTTGGTTGAAATTGGAAATTTACATTTTTCACTTCTGTCAGACAATTGCAATATTCTCTCAATAAGCTAATTAGCTCAATTGGAGCTTTTCTAGCATGTTTGGTTGAAATTGGAAATTTACATTTTTCAGTTTTGTCAGACGTTTGTAAAATTTTTACAATAGGCTTATTTGCGCAATTTGAGCATTTCTAGCATGTTTGGTTGAAATTGGAAATTTACATTTTTCACTTTTGTCAGACAATTGCAATATTCTCACAATAAGCTAATTAGCTCAATTGGAGCATTTCTAGCATGTTTGGTTGAAATTGGAAATTTACATTTTTCACTTCTGTCAGACAATTGCAATATTCTCTCAATAAGCTAATTAGCTCAATTGGAGCTTTTCTAGCATGTTTGGTTGAAATTGGAAATTTACATTTTTCAGTTTTGTCAGACGTTTGTAAAATTTTTACAATAGGCTTATTTGCGCAATTTGAGCATTTCTAGCATGTTTGGTTGAAATTGGAAATTTACATTTTTCACTTTTGTCAGACAATTGCAATATTCTCACAATAAGCTAATTAGCTCAATTGGAGCATTTCTAGCATGTTTGGTTTAAATTGGAAATTTACATTTTTCACCTTTGTCAGACATTTGCAATATTCTCTCAATAAGCTAATTAGTTCAATTGGAGCATTTCTAGCATGTTTGGTTGAAATTGGAAATTTACATTTTTCAGTTTTGTCAGACGTTTGTAAAATTCTTACAATAGGCTTATTTGCGCAATTTGAGCATTTCTAGCATGTTTGGTTGAAATTGGAAATTTACATTTTTCAGTTTTGTCAGACGTTTGTAATATTCTCACAATAAGCTAATTAGCTCAATTGGAGCATTTCTAGCATGTTTGGTTGAAATTGGAAATTTACATTTTTCACTTTTGTCAGACAATTGCAATATTCTCACAATAAGCTAATTAGCTCAATTGGAGCATTTCTAGCTTGTTTGGTTGAAATTGGAAATTTACATTTTTCACTTTTGTCAGACGTTTGTAAAATTCTTACAATAGGCTTATTTGCGCAATTTGAGCATTTCTAGCATGTTTGGTTGAAATTGGAAATTTACATTTTTCAGTTTTGTCAGACGTTTGTAATATTCCCACAATAAGCTAATTAGCTCAATTGGAGCATTTCTAGCATGTTTGGTTGAAATTGGAAATTTACATTTTTCACTTTTGTCAGACAATTGCAATATTCTCACAATAAGCTAATTAGCTCAGTTGGAGCATTTCTAGCATGTTTGGTTGAAACTGGAAATTTACATTTTTCAGTTTTGTCAGACGTTTGTAATATTCCCACAATAAGCTAATTAGCTCAATTGGAGCATTTCTAGCATGTTTGGTTGAAATTGGAAATTTACATTTTTCACTTTGGTCAGACGTTTGTAATATTCTCACAATAAGCTAATTAGCTCAATTGGAGCATTTCTAGCATGTTTGGTTGAAATTGGAAATTTACATTTTTCACTTTTGTCAGACGTTTGTAATATTCTCACAATAAGCTAATTAGCTCAATTGGAGCATTTCTAGCATGTTTGGTTGAAATTGGAAATTTACATTTTTCACTTTTGTCAGACAATTGCAATATTCTCACAATAAGCTAATTAGCTCAATTGGAGCATTTCTAGCATGTTTGGTTGAAACTGGAAATTTACATTTTTCAGTTTTGTCAGACGTTTGTAATATTCTCACAATAAGCTAATTAGCTCAATTGGAGCATTTCTAGCATGTTTGGTTGAAATTGGAAATTTACATTTTTCACTTTTGTCAGACAATTGCAATATTCTCACAATAAGCTAATTAGCTCAATTGGAGCATTTCTAGCATGTTTGGTTGAAATTGGAAATTTACATTTTTCACTTCTGTCAGACAATTGCAATATTCTCTCAATAAGCTAATTAGCTCAATTGGAGCATTTCTAGCATGTTTGGTTGAAATTGGAAATTTACATTTTTCACTTTTGTCAGACAATTGCAATATTCTCACAATAAGCTAATTAGCTCAATTGGAGCATTTCTAGCATGTTTGGTTGAAATTGGAAATTTACATTTTTCACTTCTGTCAGACAATTGCAATATTCTCTCAATAAGCTAATTAGCTCAATTGGAGCTTTTCTAGCATGTTTGGTTGAAATTGGAAATTTACATTTTTCAGTTTTGTCAGACGTTTGTAAAATTTTTACAATAGGCTTATTTGCGCAATTTGAGCATTTCTAGCATGTTTGGTTGAAATTGGAATTTTACATTTTTCACTTTTGTCAGACGTTTGTAATATTCTCACAATAAGCTAATTAGCTCAATTGGAGCATTTCTAGCATGTTTGGTTGAAATTGGAAATTTACATTTTTCACTTTTTTCAGACAATTGCAATATTCTCTCAATAAGCTAATTAGCTCAATTGGAGCATTTCTAGCATGTTTGGTTGAAATTGGAAATTTACATTTTTCAGTTTTGTCAGACGTTTGTAAAATTCTTACAATAGGCTTATTTGCGCAATTTGAGCATTTCTAGCATGCTTGGTTGAAATTGGAAATTTACATTTTTCACTTTTGTCAGACGTTTGTAATATTCTCACAATAAGCTAATTAGCTCAATTGGAGCATTTCTAGCATGTTTGGTTGAAATTGGAAATTTAAATTTTTCACTTTTGTCAGACAATTGCAATATTCTCACAATAAGCTAATTAGCTCAATTGGAGCATTTCTAGCATGTTTGGTTGAAATTGGAAATTTACATTTTTCAGTTTTGTCAGACGTTTGTAATATTCTCACACTAAGCTAATTAGCTCAATTGGAGCATTTCTAGCATGTTTGGTTGAAATTGGAAATTTACATTTTTCAGTTTTGTCAGACGTTTGTAATATTCTCACAATAAGCTAATTAGCTCAATTGGAGCATTTCTAGCATGTTTGGTTGAAATTGGAAATTTACATTTTTCAGTGTTGTCAGACGTTTGTAATATTCTCACAATAAGCTAATTAGCTCAATTTGAGCATTTCTAGCATGTTTGGTTGAAATTGAAAATTTACATTTTTCAGTTTTGTCAGACGTTTGTAAAATTTTTACAGTAGGCTTATTCGCGCAATTGGAGCATTTCTAGCATGTTTGGTTGAAATTGGAAATTCACATTTTTCAGTTTTGTCAGACGTTTGTAATATTCTCACAATAAGCTAATTAGCTCAATTGGAGCATTTCTAGCGTGTTTGGTTGAAATTGGAAATTTACATTTTTCAGTTTTGTCAGACGTTTGTAAAATTCTTACAGTAGGCTTATTTGCGCAATTGGAGCATTTCTAGCATGTTTGGTTGAAATTGGAAATTTACATTTTTCACTTTTGTCAGACAATTGCAATATTCTCACAATAAGCTAATTAGCTCAATTGGAGCATTTCTAGCATGTTTGGTTGAAATTGGAAATTTACATTTTTCACTTTTGTCAGACAATTGCAATATTCTCTCAATAAGCTAATTAGCTCAATTGGAGCTTTTCTAGCATGTTTGGTTGAAATTGGAAATTTACATTTTTCAGTTTTGTCAGACGTTTGTAAAATTTTTACAATAGGCTTATTTGCGCAATTTGAGCATTTCTAGCATGTTTGGTTGAAATTGGAATTTTACATTTTTCACTTTTGTCAGACGTTTGTAATATTCTCACAATAAGCTAATTAGCTCAATTGGAGCATTTCTAGCATGTTTGGTTGAAACTGGAAATTTACATTTTTCACTTTTGTCAGACAATTGCAATATTCTCTCAATAAGCTAATTAGCTCAATTGGAGCATTTCTAGCATGTTTGGTTGAAATTGGAAATTTACATTTTTCAGTTTTGTCAGACGTTTGTAAAATTCTTACAATAGGCTTATTTGCGCAATTTGAGCATTTCTAGCATGTTTGGTTGAAATTGGAAATTTACATTTTTCACTTTTGTCAGACGTTTGTAATATTCTCACAATAAGCTAATTAGCTCAATTGGAGCATTTCTAGCATGTTTGGTTGAAATTGGAAATTTAAATTTTTCACTTTTGTCAGACAATTGCAATATTCTCACAATAAGCTAATTAGCTCAATTGGAGCATTTCTAGCATGTTTGGTTGAAATTGGAAATTTACATTTTTCAGTTTTGTCAGACGTTTGTAATATTCTCACAATAAGCTAATTAGCTCAATTGGAGCATTTCTAGCATGTTTGGTTGAAATTGGAAATTTACATTTTTCAGTTTTGTCAGACGTTTGTAATATTCTCACAATAAGCTAATTAGCTCAATTGGAGCATTTCTAGCATGTTTGGTTGAAATTGGAAATTTACATTTTTCAGTGTTGTCAGACGTTTGTAATATTCTCACAATAAGCTAATTAGCTCAATTTGAGCATTTCTAGCATGTTTGGTTAAAATTGGAAATTTACATTTTTCAGTTTTGTCAGACGTTTGTAAAATTTTTACAGTAAGCTTATTTGCGCAATTGGAGCATTTCTAGCATGTTTGGTTGAAATTGGAAATTCACATTTTTCAGTTTTGTCAGACGTTTGTAATATTCTCACACTAAGCTAATTAGCTCAATTGGAGCATTTCTAGCATGTTTGGTTGAAATTGGAAATTTACATTTTTCAGTTTTGTCAGACGTTTGTAATATTCTCACAATAAGCTAATTAGCTCAATTGGAGCATTTCTAGCATGTTTGGTTGAAATTGGAAATTTACATTTTTCAGTGTTGTCAGACGTTTGTAATATTCTCACAATAAGCTAATTAGCTCAATTTGAGCATTTCTAGCATGTTTGGTTGAAATTGAAAATTTACATTTTTCAGTTTTGTCAGACGTTTGTAAAATTTTTACAGTAGGCTTATTTGCGCAATTGGAGCATTTCTAGCATGTTTGGTTGAAATTGGAAATTCACATTTTTCAGTTTTGTCAGACGTTTGTAATATTCTCACAATAAGCTAATTAGCTCAATTGGAGCATTTCTAGCGTGTTTGGTTGAAATTGGAAATTTACATTTTTCACTTTTGTCAGACGTTTGTAAAATTCTTACAGTAGGCTTATTTGCGCAATTTGAGCATTTCTAGCATGTTTGGTTGAAATTGGAAATTTACATTTTTCACTTTTGTCAGACGTTTGTAAAATTCTTACAATAGGCTTATTTGCGCAATTTGAGCATTTCTAGCATGTTTGGTTGAAATTGGAAATTTACATTTTTCACTTTTGTCAGACAATTGCAATATTCTCACAATAAGCTAATTAGCTCAATTGGAGCATTTCTAGCATGTTTGGTTGAAATTGGAAATTTACATTTTTCAGTTTTGTCAGACGTTTGTAATATTCTCACAATAAGCTAATTAGCTCAATTGGAGCATTTCTAGCATGTTTGGTTTAAATTGGAAATTTACATTTTTCACCTTTGTCAGACAATTGCAATATTCTCTCAATAAGCTAATTAGCTCAATTGGAGCATTTCTAGCATGTTTGGTTGAAATTGGAAATTTACATTTTTCACTTTTGTCAGACAATTGCAATATTCTCACAATAAGCTAATTAGCTCAATTGGAGCATTTCTAGCATGTTTGGTTGAAATTGGAAATTTTCATTTTTCAGTTTTGTCAGACGTTTGTAATATTCTCACAATAAGCTAATTAGCTCAATTGGAGGATTTCTAGCATGTTTGGTTGAAATTGGAAATTTACATTTTTCACTTTTGCCAGACAATTGCAATATTCTCACAATAAGCTAATTAGCTCAATTGGAGCATTTCTAGCATGTTTGGTTGAAACTGGAAATTTACATTTTTCACTTTTGTCAGACGTTTGTAATATTCCCACAATAAGCTAATTAGCTCAATTGGAGCATTTCTAGCATGTTTGGTTGAAATTGGAAATTTACATTTTTCACTTTGGTCAGACGTTTGTAATATTCTCACAATAAGCTAATTAGCTCAATTGGAGCATTTCTAGCATGTTTGGTTGAAATTGGAAATTTACATTTTTCAGTTTTGTCAGACGTTTGTAATATTCTCACAATAAGCTAATTAGCTCAATTGGAGCATTTCTAGCATGTTTGGTTGAAATTGGAAATTTACATTTTTCACTTTTGTCAGACAATTGCAATATTCTCACAATAAGCTAATTAGCTCAATTGGAGCATTTCTAGCATGTTTGGTTGAAACTGGAAATTTACATTTTTCAGTTTTGTCAGACGTTTGTAATATTCTCACAATAAGCTAATTAGCTCAATTGGAGCATTTCTAGCATGTTTGGTTGAAATTGGAAATTTACATTTTTCACTTTTGTCAGACAATTGCAATATTCTCACAATAAGCTAATTAGCTCAATTGGAGCATTTCTAGCATGTTTGGTTGAAATTGGAAATTTACATTTTTCACTTTTGTCAGACAATTGCAATATTCTCTCAATAAGCTAATTAGCTCAATTGGAGCTTTTCTAGCATGTTTGGTTGAAATTGGAAATTTACATTTTTCAGTTTTGTCAGACGTTTGTAAAATTTTTACAATAGGCTTATTTGCGCAATTTGAGCATTTCTAGCATGTTTGGTTGAAATTGGAATTTTACATTTTTCACTTTTGTCAGACGTTTGTAATATTCTCACAATAAGCTAATTAGCTCAATTGGAGCATTTCTAGCATGTTTGGTTGAAATTGGAAATTTACATTTTTCACTTTTGTCAGACAATTGCAATATTCTCTCAATAAGCTAATTAGCTCAATTGGAGCATTTCTAGCATGTTTGGTTGAAATTGGAAATTTACATTTTTCAGTTTTGTCAGACGTTTGTAAAATTCTTACAATAGGCTTATTTGCGCAATTTGAGCATTTCTAGCATGTTTGGTTGAAATTGGAAATTTACATTTTTCACTTTTGTCAGACGTTTGTAATATTCTCACAATAAGCTAATTAGCTCAATTGGAGCATTTCTAGCATGTTTGGTTGAAATTGGAAATTTAAATTTTTCACTTTTGTCAGACAATTGCAATATTCTCACAATAAGCTAATTAGCTCAATTGGAGCATTTCTAGCATGTTTGGTTGAAATTGGAAATTTACATTTTTCAGTTTTGTCAGACGTTTGTAATATTCTCACAATAAGCTAATTAGCTCAATTGGAGCATTTCTAGCATGTTTGGTTGAAATTGGAAATTTACATTTTTCAGTTTTGTCAGACGTTTGTAATATTCTCACAATAAGCTAATTAGCTCAATTGGAGCATTTCTAGCATGTTTGGTTGAAATTGGAAATTTACATTTTTCAGTGTTGTCAGACGTTTGTAATATTCTCACAATAAGCTAATTAGCTCAATTTGAGCATTTCTAGCATGTTTGGTTGAAATTGGAAACTTACATTTTTCAGTTTTGTCAGACGTTTGTAAAATTTTTACAGTAAGCTTATTTGCGCAATTGGAGCATTTCTAGCATGTTTGGTTGAAATTGGAAATTCACATTTTTCAGTTTTGTCAGACGTTTGTAATATTCTCACAATAAGCTAATTAGCTCAATTGGAGCATTTCTAGCATGTTTGGTTGATATTGGAAATTTACATTTTTCAGTTTTGTCAGACGTTTGTAAAATTCTTACAGTAGGCTTATTTGCGCAATTTGAGCATTTCTAGCATGTTTGGTTGAAATTGGAAATTTACATTTTTCAGTTTTGTCAGACGTTTGTAATATTCTCACAATAAGCTAATTAGCTCAATTGGAGCATTTCTAGCATGTTTGGTTGAAATTGGAAATTTACATTTTTCACTTTTGTCAGACGTTTGTAATATTCTCACAATAAGCTAATTAGCTCAATTGGAGCATTTCTAGCATGTTTGGTTGAAATTGGAAATTTACATTTTTCACTTCTGTCAGACAATTGCAATATTCTCTCAATAAGCTAATTAGCTCAATTGGAGCTTTTCTAGCATGTTTGGTTGAAATTGGAAATTTACATTTTTCAGTTTTGTCAGACGTTTGTAAAATTTTTACAATAGGCTTATTTGCGCAATTTGAGCATTTCTAGCATGTTTGGTTGAAATTGGAATTTTACATTTTTCACTTTTGTCAGACGTTTGTAATATTCTCACAATAAGCTAATTAGCTCAATTGGAGCATTTCTAGCATGTTTGGTTGAAATTGGAAATTTACATTTTTCACTTTTTTCAGACAATTGCAATATTCTCTCAATAAGCTAATTAGCTCAATTGGAGCATTTCTAGCATGTTTGGTTGAAATTGGAAATTTACATTTTTCAGTTTTGTCAGACGTTTGTAAAATTCTTACAATAGGCTTATTTGCGCAATTTGAGCATTTCTAGCATGTTTGGTTGAAATTGGAAATTTACATTTTTCACTTTTGTCAGGCGTTTGTAATATTCTCACAATAAGCTAATTAGCTCAATTGGAGCATTTCTAGCATGTTTGGTTGAAATTGGAAATTTACATTTTTCAGTTTTGTCAGACGTTTGTAATATTCTCACAATAAGCTAATTAGCTCAATTGGAGCATTTCTAGCATGTTTGGTTGAAATTGGAAATTTACATTTTTCAGTGTTGTCAGACGTTTGTAATATTCTCACAATAAGCTAATTAGCTCAATTTGAGCATTTCTAGCATGTTTGGTTGAAATTGAAAATTTACATTTTTCAGTTTTGTCAGACGTTTGTAAAATTTTTACAGTAGGCTTATTTGCGCAATTGGAGCATTTCTAGCATGTTTGGTTGAAATTGGAAATTCACATTTTACAGTTTTGTCAGACGTTTGTAATATTCTCACAATAAGCTAATTAGCTCAATTGGAGCATTTCTAGCATGTTTGGTTGAAATTGGAAATTTACATTTTTCAGTTTTGTCAGACGTTTGTAAAATTCTTACAGTAGGCTTATTTGCGCAATTTGAGCATTTCTAGCATGTTTGGTTGAAATTGGAAATTTACATTTTTCACTTTTGTCAGACGTTTGTAAAATTCTTACAATAGGCTTATTTGCGCAATTTGAGCATTTCTAGCATGTTTGGTTGAAATTGGAAATTTACATTTTTCACTTTTGTCAGACGTTTGTAATATTCTCACAATAAGCTAATTAGCTCAATTGGAGCATTTCTAGCATGTTTGGTTGAAATTGGAAATTTACATTTTTCACTTTTGTCAGACAATTGCAATATTCTCACAATAAGCTAATTAGCTCAATTGGAGCATTTCTAGCATGTTTGGTTGAAATTGGAAATTTACATTTTTCAGTTTTGTCAGACGTTTGTAATATTCTCACAATAAGCTAATTAGCTCAATTGGAGCATTTCTAGCATGTTTGGTTTAAATTGGAAATTTACATTTTTCACCTTTGTCAGACAATTGCAATATTCTCTCAATAAGCTAATTAGCTCAATTGGAGCATTTCTAGCATGTTTGGTTGAAATTGGAAATTTACATTTTTCACTTTTGTCAGACAATTGCAATATTCTCACAATAAGCTAATTAGCTCAATTGGAGCATTTCTAGCATGTTTGGTTGAAATTGGAAATTTTCATTTTTCAGTTTTGTCAGACGTTTGTAATATTCTCACAATAAGCTAATTAACTCAATTGGAGGATTTCTAGCATGTTTGGTTGAAATTGGAAATTTACATTTTTCACTTTTGCCAGACAATTGCAATATTCTCACAATAAGCTAATTAGCTCAATTGGAGCATTTCTAGCATGTTTGGTTGAAACTGGAAATTTACATTTTTCACTTTTGTCCGACGTTTGTAATATTCCCACAATAAGCTAATTAGCTCAATTGGAGCATTTCTAGCATGTTTGGTTGAAATTGGAAATTTACATTTTTCACTTTGGTCAGACGTTTGTAATATTCTCACAATAAGCTAATTAGCTCAATTGGAGCATTTCTAGCATGTTTGGTTGAAATTGGAAATTTACATTTTTCACTTTTGTCAGACGTTTGTAATATTCTCACAATAAGCTAATTAGCTCAATTGGAGCATTTCTAGCATGTTTGGTTGAAATTGGAAATTTACATTTTTCACTTTTGTCAGACAATTGCAATATTCTCACAATAAGCTAATTAGCTCAATTGGAGCATTTCTAGCATGTTTGGTTGAAACTGGAAATTTACATTTTTCAGTTTTGTCAGACGTTTGTAATTTTCTCACAATAAGCTAATTAGCTCAATTGGAGCGTTTCTAGCATGTTTGGTTGAAATTGGAAATTTACATTTTTCACTTTTGTCAGACAATTGCAATATTCTCACAATAAGCTAATTAGCTCAATTGGAGCATTTCTAGCATGTTTGGTTGAAATTGGAAATTTACATTTTTCACTTTTGTCAGACAATTGCAATATTCTCTCAATAAGCTAATTAGCTCAATTGGAGCTTTTCTAGCATGTTTGGTTGAAATTGGAAATTTACATTTTTCAGTTTTGTCAGACGTTTGTAAAATTTTTACAATAGGCTTATTTGCGCAATTTGAGCATTTCTAGCATGTTTGGTTGAAATTGGAATTTTACATTTTTCACTTTTGTCAGACGTTTGTAATATTCTCACAATAAGCTAATTAGCTCAATTGGAGCATTTCTAGCATGTTTGGTTGAAATTGGAAATTTACATTTTTCACTTTTGTCAGACAATTGCAATATTCTCTCAATAAGCTAATTAGCTCAATTGGAGCATTTCTAGCATGTTTGGTTGAAATTGGAAATTTACATTTTTCAGTTTTGTCAGACGTTTGTAAAATTCTTACAATAGGCTTATTTGCGCAATTTGAGCATTTCTAGCATGTTTGGTTGAAATTGGAAATTTACATTTTTCACTTTTGTCAGACGTTTGTAATATTCTCACAATAAGCTAATTAGCTCAATTGGAGCATTTCTAGCATGTTTGGTTGAAATTGGAAATTTAAATTTTTCACTTTTGTCAGACAATTGCAATATTCTCACAATAAGCTAATTAGCTCAATTGGAGCATTTCTAGCATGTTTGGTTGAAATTGGAAATTTACATTTTTCAGTTTTGTCAGACGTTTGTAATATTCTCACAATAAGCTAATTAGCTCAATTGGAGCATTTCTAGCATGTTTGGTTGAAATTGGAAATTTACATTTTTCAGTTTTGTCAGACGTTTGTAATATTCTCACAATAAGCTAATTAGCTCAATTGGAGCATTTCTAGCATGTTTGGTTGAAATTGGAAATTTACATTTTTCAGTGTTGTCAGACGTTTGTAATATTCTCACAATAAGCTAATTAGCTCAATTTGAGCATTTCTAGCATGTTTGGTTGAAATTGGAAATTTACATTTTTCAGTTTTGTCAGACGTTTGTAAAATTTTTACAGTAAGCTTATTTGCGCAATTGGAGCATTTCTAGCATGTTTGGTTGAAATTGGAAATTCACATTTTTCAGTTTTGTCAGACGTTTGTAATATTCTCACAATAAGCTAATTAGCTCAATTGGAGCATTTCTAGCATGTTTGGTTGATATTGGAAATTTACATTTTTCAGTTTTGTCAGACGTTTGTAAAATTCTTACAGTAGGCTTATTTGCGCAATTTGAGCATTTCTAGCATGTTTGGTTGAAATTGGAAATTTACATTTTTCACTTTTGTCAGACGTTTGTAATATTCTCACAATAAGCTAATTAGCTCAATTGGAGCATTTCTAGCATGTTTGGTTGAAATTGGAAATTTACATTTTTCAGTTTTGTCAGACGTTTGTAAAATTTTTACAATAGGCTTATTTGCGCAATTTGAGCATTTCTAGCATGTTTGGTTGAAATTGGAATTTTACATTTTTCACTTTTGTCAGACGTTTGTAATATTCTCACAATAAGCTAATTAGCTCAATTGGAGCATTTCTAGCATGTTTGGTTGAAATTGGAAATTTACATTTTTCACTTTTTTCAGACAATTGCAATATTCTCTCAATAAGCTAATTAGCTCAATTGGAGCATTTCTAGCATGTTTGGTTGAAATTGGAAATTTACATTTTTCACTTCTGTCAGACAATTGCAATATTCTCTCAATAAGCTAATTAGCTCAATTGGAGCTTTTCTAGCATGTTTGGTTGAAATTGGAAATTTACATTTTTCAGTTTTGTCAGGCGTTTGTAAAATTTTTACAATAGGCTTATTTGCGCAATTTGAGCATTTCTAGCATGTTTGGTTGAAATTGGAATTTTACATTTTTCACTTTTGTCAGACGTTTGTAATATTCTCACAATAAGCTAATTAGCTCAATTGGAGCATTTCTAGCATGTTTGGTTGAAATTGGAAATTTACATTTTTCACTTTTTTCAGACAATTGCAATATTCTCTCAATAAGCTAATTAGCTCAATTGGAGCATTTCTAGCATGTTTGGTTGAAATTGGAAATTTACATTTTTCAGTTTTGTCAGACGTTTCTAAAATTCTTACAATAGGCTTATTTGCGCAATTTGAGCATTTCTAGCATGTTTGGTTGAAATTGGAAATTTACATTTTTCACTTTTGTCAGGCGTTTGTAATATTCTCACAATAAGCTAATTAGCTCAATTGGAGCATTTCTAGCATGTTTGGTTGAAATTGGAAATTTACATTTTTCAGTTTTGTCAGACGTTTGTAATATTCTCACAATAAGCTAATTAGCTCAATTGGAGCATTTCTAGCATGTTTGGTTGAAATTGGAAATTTACATTTTTCAGTGTTGTCAGACGTTTGTAATATTCTCACAATAAGCTAATTAGCTCAATTTGAGCATTTCTAGCATGTTTGGTTGAAATTGAAAATTTACATTTTTCAGTTTTGTCAGACGTTTGTAAAATTTTTACAGTAGGCTTATTTGCGCAATTGGAGCATTTCTAGCATGTTTGGTTGAAATTGGAAATTCACATTTTACAGTTTTGTCAGACGTTTGTAATATTCTCACAATAAGCTAATTAGCTCAATTGGAGCATTTCTAGCATGTTTGGTTGAAATTGGAAATTTACATTTTTCAGTTTTGTCAGACGTTTGTAAAATTCTTACAGTAGGCTTATTTGCGCAATTTGAGCATTTCTAGCATGTTTGGTTGAAATTGGAAATTTACATTTTTCACTTTTGTCAGACGTTTGTAAAATTCTTACAATAGGCTTATTTGCGCAATTTGAGCATTTCTAGCATGTTTGGTTGAAATTGGAAATTTACATTTTTCAGTTTTGTCAGACGTTTGTAATATTCTCACAATAAGCTAATTAGCTCAATTGGAGCATTTCTAGCATGTTTGGTTGAAATTGGAAATTTACATTTTTCACTTTTGTCAGACAATTGCAATATTCTCACAATAAGCTAATTAGCTCAATTGGAGCATTTCTAGCATGTTTGGTTGAAATTGGAAATTTACATTTTTCAGTTTTGTCAGACGTTTGTAATATTCTCACAATAAGCTAATTAGCTCAATTGGAGCATTTCTAGCATGTTTGGTTTAAATTGGAAATTTACATTTTTCACCTTTGTCAGACAATTGCAATATTCTCTCAATAAGCTAATTAGCTCAATTGGAGCATTTCTAGCATGTTTGGTTGAAATTGGAAATTTACATTTTTCACTTTTGTCAGACAATTGCAATATTCTCACAATAAGCTAATTAGCTCAATTGGAGCATTTCTAGCATGTTTGGTTGAAATTGGAAATTTTCATTTTTCAGTTTTGTCAGACGTTTGTAATATTCTCACAGTAAGCTAATTAGCTCAATTGGAGGATTTCTAGCATGTTTGGTTGAAATTGGAAATTTACATTTTTCACTTTTGCCAGACAATTGCAATATTCTCACAATAAGCTAATTAGCTCAATTGGAGCATTTCTAGCATGTTTGGTTGAAACTGGAAATTTACATTTTTCACTTTTGTCAGACGTTTGTAATATTCCCACAATAAGCTAATTAGCTCAATTGGAGCATTTCTAGCATGTTTGGTTGAAATTGGAAATTTACATTTTTCACTTTGTTCAGACGTTTGTAATATTCTCACAATAAGCTAATTAGCTCAATTGGAGCATTTCTAGCATGTTTGGTTGAAATTGGAAATTTACATTTTTCACTTTTGTCAGACGTTTGTAATATTCTCACAATAAGCTAATTAGCTCAATTGGAGCATTTCTAGCATGTTTGGTTGAAATTGGAAATTTACATTTTTCACTTTTGTCAGACAATTGCAATATTCTCACAATAAGCTAATTAGCTCAATTGGAGCATTTCTAGCATGTTTGGTTGAAACTGGAAATTTACATTTTTCAGTTTTGTCAGACGTTTGTAATATTCTCACAATAAGCTAATTAGCTCAATTGGAGCATTTCTAGCATGTTTGGTTGAAATTGGAAATTTACATTTTTCACTTTTGTCAGACAATTGCAATATTCTCACAATAAGCTAATTAGCTCAATTGGAGCATTTCTAGCATGTTTGGTTGAAATTGGAAATTTACATTTTTCACTTTTGTCAGACAATTGCAATATTCTCTCAATAAGCTAATTAGCTCAATTGGAGCTTTTCTAGCATGTTTGGTTGAAATTGGAAATTTACATTTTTCAGTTTTGTCAGACGTTTGTAAAATTTTTACAATAGGCTTATTTGCGCAATTTGAGCATTTCTAGCATGTTTGGTTGAAATTGGAATTTTACATTTTTCACTTTTGTCAGACGTTTGTAATATTCTCACAATAAGCTAATTAGCTCAATTGGAGCATTTCTAGCATGTTTGGTTGAAATTGGAAATTTACATTTTTCACTTTTGTCAGACAATTGCAATATTCTCTCAATAAGCTAATTAGCTCAATTGGAGCATTTCTAGCATGTTTGGTTGAAATTGGAAATTTACATTTTTCAGTTTTGTCAGACGTTTGTAAAATTCTTACAATAGGCTTATTTGCGCAATTTGAGCATTTCTAGCATGTTTGGTTGAAATTGGAAATTTACATTTTTCACTTTTGTCAGACGTTTGTAATATTCTCACAATAAGCTAATTAGCTCAATTGGAGCATTTCTAGCATGTTTGGTTGAAATTGGAAATTTAAATTTTTCACTTTTGTCAGACAATTGCAATATTCTCACAATAAGCTAATTAGCTCAATTGGAGCATTTCTAGCATGTTTGGTTGAAATTGGAAATTTACATTTTTCAGTTTTGTCAGACGTTTGTAATATTCTCACAATAAGCTAATTAGCTCAATTGGAGCATTTCTAGCATGTTTGGTTGAAATTGGAAATTTACATTTTTCAGTTTTGTCAGACGTTTGTAATATTCTCACAATAAGCTAATTAGCTCAATTGGAGCATTTCTAGCATGTTTGGTTGAAATTGGAAATTTAAATTTTTCAGTGTTGTCAGACGTTTGTAATATTCTCACAATAAGCTAATTAGCTCAATTTGAGCATTTCTAGCATGTTTGGTTGAAATTGGAAATTTACATTTTTCAGTTTTGTCAGACGTTTGTAAAATTTTTACAGTAAGCTTATTTGCGCAATTGGAGCATTTCTAGCATGTTTGGTTTAAATTGGAAATTCACATTTTTCAGTTTTGTCAGACGTTTGTAATATTCTCACAATAAGCTAATTAGCTCAATTGGAGCATTTCTAGCATGTTTGGTTGATATTGGAAATTTACATTTTTCAGTTTTGTCAGACGTTTGTAAAATTCTTACAGTAGGCTTATTTGCGCAATTTGAGCATTTCTAGCATGTTTGGTTGAAATTGGAAATTTACATTTTTCACTTTTGTCAGACGTTTGTAATATTCTCACAATAAGCTAATTAGCTCAATTGGAGCATTTCTAGCATGTTTGGTTGAAATTGGAAATTTACATTTTTCACTTTTGTCAGACGTTTGTAATATTCTCACAATAAGCTAATTAGCTCAATTGGAGCATTTCTAGCATGTTTGGTTGAAATTGGAAATTTACATTTTTCACTTCTGTCAGACAATTGCAATATTCTCTCAATAAGCTAATTAGCTCAATTGGAGCTTTTCTAGCATGTTTGGTTGAAATTGGAAATTTACATTTTTCAGTTTTGTCAGACGTTTGTAAAATTTTTACAATAGGCTTATTTGCGCAATTTGAGCATTTCTAGCATGTTTGGTTGAAATTGGAATTTTACATTTTTCACTTTTGTCAGACGTTTGTAATATTCTCACAATAAGCTAATTAGCTCAATTGGAGCATTTCTAGCATGTTTGGTTGAAATTGGAAATTTACATTTTTCACTTTTTTCAGACAATTGCAATATTCTCTCAATAAGCTAATTAGCTCAATTGGAGCATTTCTAGCATGTTTGGTTGAAATTGGAAATTTACATTTTTCAGTTTTGTCAGACGTTTGTAAAATTCTTACAATAGGCTTATTTGCGCAATTTGAGCATTTCTAGCATGTTTGGTTGAAATTGGAAATTTACATTTTTCACTTTTGTCAGGCGTTTGTAATATTCTCACAATAAGCTAATTAGCTCAATTGGAGCATTTCTAGCATGTTTGGTTGAAATTGGAAATTTACATTTTTCAGTTTTGTCAGACGTTTGTAATATTCTCACAATAAGCTAATTAGCTCAATTGGAGCATTTCTAGCATGTTTGGTTGAAATTGGAAATTTACATTTTTCAGTGTTGTCAGACGTTTGTAATATTCTCACAATAAGCTAATTAGCTCAATTTGAGCATTTCTAGCATGTTTGGTTGAAATTGAAAATTTACATTTTTCAGTTTTGTCAGACGTTTGTAAAATTTTTACAGTAGGCTTATTTGCGCAATTGGAGCATTTCTAGCATGTTTGGTTGAAATTGGAAATTCACATTTTACAGTTTTGTCAGACGTTTGTAATATTCTCACAATAAGCTAATTAGCTCAATTGGAGCATTTCTAGCATGTTTGGTTGAAATTGGAAATTTACATTTTTCAGTTTTGTCAGACGTTTGTAAAATTCTTACAGTAGGCTTATTTGCGCAATTTGAGCATTTCTAGCATGTTTGGTTGAAATTGGAAATTTACATTTTTCACTTTTGTCAGACGTTTGTAAAATTCTTACAATAGGCTTATTTGCGCAATTTGAGCATTTCTAGCATGTTTGGTTGAAATTGGAAATTTACATTTTTCAGTTTTGTCAGACGTTTGTAATATTCTCACAATAAGCTAATTAGCTCAATTGGAGCATTTCTAGCATGTTTGGTTGAAATTGGAAATTTACATTTTTCACTTTTGTCAGACAATTGCAATATTCTCACAATAAGCTAATTAGCTCAATTGGAGCATTTCTAGCATGTTTGGTTGAAATTGGAAATTTACATTTTTCAGTTTTGTCAGACGTTTGTAATATTCTCACAATAAGCTAATTAGCTCAATTGGAGCATTTCTAGCATGTTTGGTTTAAATTGGAAATTTACATTTTTCACCTTTGTCAGACAATTGCAATATTCTCTCAATAAGCTAATTAGCTCAATTGGAGCATTTCTAGCATGTTTGGTTGAAATTGGAAATTTACATTTTTCACTTTTGTCAGACAATTGCAATATTCTCACAATAAGCTAATTAGCTCAATTGGAGCATTTCAAGCATGTTTGGTTGAAATTGGAAATTTACATTTTTCAGTTTTGTCAAACGTTTGTAATATTCTCACAATAAGCTAATTAGCTCAATTGGAGGATTTCTAGCATGTTTGGTTGAAATTGGAAATTTACATTTTTCACTTTTGCCAGACAATTGCAATATTCTCACAATAAGCTAATTAGCTCAATTGGAGCATTTCTAGCATGTTTGGTTGAAACTGGAAATTTACATTTTTCACTTTTGTCAGACGTTTGTAATATTCCCACAATAAGCTAATTAGCTCAATTGGAGCATTTCTAGCATGTTTGGTTGAAATTGGAAATTTACATTTTTCACTTTGGTCAGACGTTTGTAATATTCTCACAATAAGCTAATTAGCTCAATTGGAGCATTTCTAGCATGTTTGGTTGAAATTGGAAATTTACATTTTTCACTTTTGTCAGACGTTTGTAATATTCTCACAATAAGCTAATTAGCTCAATTGGAGCATTTCTAGCATGTTTGGTTGAAATTGGAAATTTACATTTTTCACTTTTGTCAGACAATTGCAATATTCTCACAATAAGCTAATTAGCTCAATTGGAGCATTTCTAGCATGTTTGGTTGAAACTGGAAATTTACATTTTTCAGTTTTGTCAGACGTTTGTAATATTCTCACAATAATCTAATTAGCTCAATTGGAGCATTTCTAGCATGTTTGGTTGAAATTGGAAATTTACATTTTTCACTTTTGTCAGACAATTGCAATATTCTCACAATAAGCTAATTAGCTCAATTGGAGCATTTCTAGCATGTTTGGTTGAAAATGGAAATTTACATTTTTCACTTCTGTCAGACAATTGCAATATTCTCTCAATAAGCTAATTAGCTCAATTGGAGCTTTTCTAGCATGTTTGGTTGAAATTGGAAATTTACATTTTTCACTTTTGTCAGACGTTTGTAAAATTTTTACAATAGGCTTATTTGCGCAATTTGAGCATTTCTAGCATGTTTGGTTGAAATTGGAATTTTACATTTTTCACTTTTGTCAGACGTTTGTAATATTCTCACAATAAGCTAATTAGCTCAATTGGAGCATTTCTAGCATGTTTGGTTGAAATTGGAATTTTACATTTTTCACTTTTGTCAGACGTTTGTAATATTCTCACAATAAGCTAATTAGCTCAATTGGAGCATTTCTAGCATGTTTGGTTGAAATTGGAAATTTACATTTTTCACTTTTGTCAGACAATTGCAATATTCTCTCAATAAGCTAATTAGCTCAATTGGAGCATTTCTAGCATGTTTGGTTGAAATTGGAAATTTACATTTTTCAGTTTTGTCAGACGTTTGTAAAATTCTTACAATAGGCTTATTTGCGCAATTTGAGCATTTCTAGCATGTTTGGTTGAAATTGGAAATTTACATTTTTCACTTTTGTCAGACGTTTGTAATATTCTCACAATAAGCTAATTAGCTCAATTGGAGCATTTCTAGCATGTTTGGTTGAAATTGGAAATTTAAATTTTTCACTTTTGTCAGACAATTGCAATATTCTCACAATAAGCTAATTAGCTCAATTGGAGCATTTCTAGCATGTTTGGTTGAAATTGGAAATTTACATTTTTCAGTTTTGTCAGACGTTTGTAATATTCTCACAATAAGCTAATTAGCTCAATTGGAGCATTTCTAGCATGTTTGGTTGAAATTGGAAATTTACATTTTTCAGTTTTGTCAGACGTTTGTAATATTCTCACAATAAGCTAATTAGCTCAATTGGAGCATTTCTAGCATGTTTGGTTGAAATTGGAAATTTACATTTTTCAGTGTTGTCAGATGTTTGTAATATTCTCACAATAAGCTAATTAGCTCAATTTGAGCATTTCTAGCATGTTTGGTTGAAATTGGAAATTTACATTTTTCAGTTTTGTCAGACGTTTGTAATATTCTCACAATAAGCTAATTAGCTCAATTGGAGCATTTCTAGCATGTTTGGTTGAAATTGGAAATTTACATTTTTCAGTGTTGTCAGACGTTTGTAATATTCTCACAATAAGCTAATTAGCTCAATTTGAGCATTTCTAGCATGTTTGGTTGAAATTGAAAATTTACATTTTTCAGTTTTGTCGGACGTTTGTAAAATTTTTACAGTAGGCTTATTTGCGCAATTGGAGCATTTCTAGCATGTTTGGTTGAAATTGGAAATTCACATTTTTCAGTTTTGTCAGACGTTTGTAATATTCTCACAATAAGCTAATTAGCTCAATTGGAGCATTTCTAGCATGTTTGGTTGAAATTGGGTTGAAATTGAAAATTTACCTTTATCACTTTTGTCAGACAATTGCAATATTCTCTCAATAAGCTAATTAGCTCAATTGGAGCATTTCTAGCATGTTTGGTTGAAATTGGAAATTTACATTTTTCAGTTTTGTCAGACGTTTGTAAAATTCTTACAATAGGCTTATTTGCGCAATTTGAGCATTTCTAGCATGTTTGGTTGAAATTGGAAATTTACATTTTTCAGTTTTGTCAGACGTTTGTAATATTCTCACAATAAGCTAATTAGCTCAATTGGAGCATTTCTAGCATGTTTGGTTTAAATTGGAAATTTACATTTTTCACTTTTGTCAGACAATTGCAATATTCTCTCAATAAGCTAATTAGCTCAATTGGAGCATTTCTAGCATGTTTGGTTGAAATTGGAAATTTACATTTTTCAGTTTTGTCAGACGTTTGTAATATTCTCACAATAAGCTAATTAGCTCAATTGGAGCATTTCTAGCATGTTTGGTTGAAATTGGAAATTTACATTTTTCACTTTTGTCAGACGTTTGTAAAATTCTTACAATAGGCTTATTTGCGCAATTTGAGCATTTCTAGCATGTTTGGTTGAAATTGGAAATTTACATTTTTCACTTTTGTCAGACGTTTGTAAAATTCTTACAATAGGCTTATTTGCGCAATTTGAGCATTTCTAGCATGTTTGGTTGAAATTGGAAATTTACATTTTTCAGTTTTGTCAGACGTTTGTAATATTCTCACAATAAGCTAATTAGCTCAATTGGAGCATTTCTAGCATGTTTGGTTGAAATTGGAAATTTACATTTTTCAGTTTTGTCAGACGTTTGTAATATTCTCACAATAAGCTAATTAGCTCAATTGGAGCATTTCTAGCATGTTTGGTTGAAATTGAAAATTTACCTTTATCACTTTTGTCATACAATTGCAATATTCTCTCAATAAGCTAATTAGCTCAATTGGAGCATTTCTAGCATGTTTGGTTGAAATTGGAAATTTACATTTTTCAGCTTTGTCAGACGTTTGTAAAATTCTTACAATAGGCTTATTTGCGCAATTTGAGCATTTCTAGCATGTTTCGTTGAAATTGGAAATTTACATTTTTCAGTTTTGTCAGACGTTTGTAATATTCTCACAATAAGCTAATTAGCTCAATTGGAGCATTTCTAGCATGTTTGGTTTAAATTGGAAATTTACATTTTTCACTTTTGTCAGACAATTGCAATATTCTCTCAATAAGCTAATTAGCTCAATTGGAGCATTTCTAGCATGTTTGGTTGAAATTGGAAATTTACATTTTTCAGTTTTGTCAGACGTTTGTAATATTCTCACAATAAGCTAATTAGCTCAATTGGAGCATTTCTAGCATGTTTGGTTGAAATTGGAAATTTACATTTTTCACTTTTGTCAGACGTTTGTAAAATTCTTACAATAGGCTTATTTGCGCAATTTGAGCATTTCTAGCATGTTTGGTTGAAATTGGAAATTTACATTTTTCAGTTTTGTCAGACGTTTTTAATATTCTCACAATAAGCTAATTAGCTCAATTGGAGCATTTCTAGCATGTTTGGTTGAAATTGAAAATTTACCTTTATCACTTTTGTCAGACAATTGCAATATTCTCTCAATAAGCTAATTAGCTCAATTGGAGCATTTCTAGCATGTTTGGTTGAAATTGGAAATTTACATTTTTCAGTTTTGTCAGACGTTTGTAAAATTCTTACAATAGGCTTATTTGCGCAATTGGAGCATTTCTAGCATGTTTGGTTTAAATTGGAAATTTACATTTTTCACTTTTGTCAGACAATTGCAATATTCTCTCAATAAGCTAATTAGCTCAATTGGAGCATTTCTAGCATGTTTGGTTGAAATTGGAAATTTACATTTTTCAGTTTTGTCAGACGTTTTTAATATTCTCACAATAAGCTAATTAGCTCAATTGGAGCATTTCTAGCATGTTTGGTTGAAATTGAAAATTTACCTTTATCACTTTTGTCAGACAATTGCAATATTCTCTCAATAAGCTAATTAGCTCAATTGGAGCATTTCTAGCATGTTTGGTTGAAATTGGAAATTTACATTTTTCAGTTTTGTCAGACGTTTGTAAAATTCTTACAATAGGCTTATTTGCGCAATTTGAGCATTTCTAGCATGTTTGGTTGAAATTGGAAATTTACATTTTTCAGTTTTGTCAGACGTTTGTAATATTCTCACAATAAGCTAATTAGCTCAATTGGAGCATTTCTAGCATGTTTGGTTTAAATTGGAAATTTACATTTTTCACTTTTGTCAGACAATTGCAATATTCTCTCAATAAGCTAATTAGCTCAATTGGAGCATTTCTAGCATGTTTGGTTGAAATTGGAAATTTACATTTTTCAGTTTTGTCAGACGTTTGTAATATTCTCACAATAAGCTAATTAGCTCAATTGGAGCATTTCTAGCATGTTTGGTTGAAATTGGAAATTTACATTTTTCACTTTTGTCAGACGTTTGTAAAATTCTTACAATAGGCTTATTTGCGCAATTTGAGCATTTCTAGCATGTTTGGTTGAAATTGGAAATTTACATTTTTCAGTTTTGTCAGACGTTTTTAATATTCTCACAATAAGCTAATTAGCTCAATTGGAGCATTTCTAGCATGTTTGGTTGAAATTGGAAATTTACATTTTTCACTTTTGTCAGACAATTGCAATATTCTCACAATAAGCTAATTAGCTCAATTGGAGCATTTCTAGCATGTTTGGTTGAAATTGGAAATTTACATTTTTCAGTTTTGTCAGACGTTTGTAATATTCTCACAATAAGCTAATTAGCTCAATTGGAGCATTTCTAGCATGTTTGGTTTAAATTGGAAATTTACATTTTTCACCTTTGTCAGGCAATTGCAATATTCTCTCAATAAGCTAATTAGCTCAATTGGAGCATTTCTAGCATGATTGGTTGAAATTGGAAATTTACATTTTTCAGTTTTGTCAGACGTTTGTAAAATTCTTACAATAGGCTTATTTGCGCAATTTGAGCATTTCTAGCATGTTTGGTTGAAATTGGAAATTTACATTTTTCAGTTTTGTCAGACGTTTGTAATATTCTCACAATAAGCTAATTAGCTCAATTGGAGCATTTCTAGCATGTTTGGTTGAAATTGGGAATTTACATTTTTCACTTTTGTCAGACAATTGCAATATTCTCACAATAAGCTAATTAGCTCAATTGGAGCATTTCTAGCATGTTTGGTTGAAATTGGAAATTTACATTTTTCACTTTTGTCAGACGTTTGTAAAATTCTTACAATAGGCTTATTTGCGCAATTTGAGCATTTCTAGCATGTTTGGTTGAAATTGGAAATTTACATTTTTCAGTTTTGTCAGACGTTTGTAATATTCTCACAATAAGCTAATTAGCTCAATTGGAGCATTTCTAGCATGTTTGGTTGAAATTGGAAATTTACATTTTTCACTTTTGTCAGACAATTGCAATATTCTCACAATAAGCTAATTAGCTCAATTGGAGCATTTCTAGCATGTTTGGTTGAAATTGGAAATTTACATTTTTCAGTTTTGTCAGACGTTTGTAATATTCTCACAATAAGCTAATTAGCTCAATTGGAGCATTTCTAGCATGTTTGGTTTAAATTGGAAATTTACATTTTTCACCTTTGTCAGACAATTGCAATATTCTCTCAATAAGCTAATTAGCTCAATTGGAGCATTTCTAGCATGTTTGGTTGAAATTGGAAATTTACATTTTTCACTTTTGTCAGACAATTGCAATATTCTCACAATAAGCTAATTAGCTCAATTGGAGCATTTCTAGCATGTTTGGTTGAAATTGGAAATTTACATTTTTCAGTTTTGTCAGACGTTTGTAAAATTCTTACAATAGGCTTATTTGCGCAATTTGAGCATTTCTAGCATGTTTGGTTGAAATTGGAAATTTACATTTTTCAGTTTTGTCAGACGTTTGTAATATTCTCACAATAAGCTAATTAGCTCAATTGGAGCATTTCTAGCATGTTTGGTTGAAATTGGGAATTTACATTTTTCACTTTTGTCAGACAATTGCAATATTCTCACAATAAGCTAATTAGCTCAATTGGAGCATTTCTAGCATGTTTGGTTGAAATTGGAAATTTACATTTTTCACTTTTGTCAGACGTTTGTAAAATTCTTACAATAGGCTTATTTGCGCAATTTGAGCATTTCTAGCATGTTTGGTTGAAATTGGAAATTTACATTTTTCAGTTTTGTCAGACGTTTGTAATATTCTCACAATAAGCTAATTAGCTCAATTGGAGCATTTCTAGCATGTTTGGTTGAAATTGGAAATTTACATTTTTCACTTTTGTCAGACAATTGCAATATTCTCACAATAAGCTAATTAGCTCAATTGGAGCATTTCTAGCATGTTTGGTTGAAATTGGAAATTTACATTTTTCAGTTTTGTCAGACGTTTGTAATATTCTCACAATAAGCTAATTAGCTCAATTGGAGCATTTCTAGCATGTTTGGTTTAAATTGGAAATTTACATTTTTCACCTTTGTCAGACAATTGCAATATTCTCTCAATAAGCTAATTAGCTCAATTGGAGCATTTCTAGCATGTTTGGTTGAAATTGGAAATTTACATTTTTCACTTTTGTCAGACAATTGCAATATTCTCACAATAAGCTAATTAGCTCAATTGGAGCATTTCTAGCATGTTTGGTTGAAATTGGAAATTTACATTTTTCAGTTTTGTCAGACGTTTGTAAAAATCTTACAATAGGCTTATTTGCGCAATTTGAGCATTTCTAGCATGTTTGGTTGAAATTGGAAATTTACATTTTTCAGTTTTGTCAGACGTTTGTAATATTCTCACAATAAGCTAATTAGCTCAATTGGAGCATTTCTAGCATGTTTGGTTTAAATTGGAAATTTACATTTTTCACCTTTGTCAGACAATTGCAATATTCTCTCAATAAGCTAATTAGCTCAATTGGAGCATTTCTAGCATGTTTGGTTGAAATTGGAAATTTACATTTTTCACTTTTGTCAGACAATTGCAATATTCTCACAATAAGCTAATTAGCTCAATTGGAGCATTTCTAGCATGTTTGGTTGAAATTGGAAATTTACATTTTTCAGTTTTGTCAGACGTTTGTAAAATTCTTACAATAGGCTTATTTGCGCAATTTGAGCATTTCTAGCATGTTTGGTTGAAATTGGAAATTTACATTTTTCAGTTTTGTCAGACGTTTGTAATATTCTCACAATAAGCTAATTAGCTCAATTGGAGCATTTCTAGCATGTTTGGTTTAAATTGGAAATTTACATTTTTCACTTTTGTCAGACAATTGCAATATTCTCTCAATAAGCTAATTAGCTCAATTGGAGCATTTCTAGCATGTTTGGTTGAAATTGGAAATTTACATTTTTCAGTTTTGTCAGACGTTTGTAATATTCTCACAATAAGCTAATTAGCTCAATTGGAGCATTTCTAGCATGTTTGGTTGAAATTGGAAATTTACATTTTTCACTTTTGTCAGACGTTTGTAAAATTCTTACAATAGGCTTATTTGCGCAATTTGAGCATTTCTAGCATGTTTGGTTGAAATTGGAAATTTACATTTTTCAGTTTTGTCAGACGTTTGTAATATTCTCACAATAAGCTAATTAGCTCAATTGGAGCATTTCTAGCATGTTTGGTTGAAATTGGAAATTTACATTTTTCACTTTTGTCAGACGTTTGTAAAATTCTTACAATAGGCTTATTTGCGCAATTTGAGCATTTCTAGCATGTTTGGTTGAAATTGGAAATTTACATTTTTCAGTTTTGTCAGACGTTTGTAATATTCTCACAATAAGCTAATTAGCTCAATTGGAGCATTTCTAGCATGTTTGGTTGAAATTGGAAATTTACATTTTTCACTTTTGTCAGACAATTGCAATATTCTCACAATAAGCTAATTAGCTCAATTGGAGCTAATTGAGCTAATTTCTAGCATGTTTGGTTGAAATTGGAAATTTACATTTTTCAGTTTTGTCAGACGTTTGTAATATTCTCACAATAAGCTAATTAGCTCAATTGGAGCATTTCTAGCATGTTTGGTTGAAATTGGAAATTTACATTTTTCACTTTTGTCAGACAATTGCAATATTCTCACAATAAGCTAATTAGCTCAATTGGAGCATTTCTAGCATGTTTGGTTGAAATTGGAAATTTACATTTTTCAGTTTTGTCAGACGTTTGTAATATTCTCACAATAAGCTAATTAGCTCAATTGGAGCATTTCTAGCATGTTTGGTTTAAATTGGAAATTTACATTTTTCACCTTTGTCAGACAATTGCAATATTCTCTCAATAAGCTAATTAGCTCAATTGGAGCATTTCTAGCATGTTTGGTTGAAATTGGAAATTTACATTTTTCACTTTTGTCAGACAATTGCAATATTCTCACAATAAGCTAATTAACTCAATTGGAGCATTTCTAGCATGTTTGGTTGAAATTGGAAATTTACATTTTTCAGTTTTGTCAGACGTTTGTAAAAATCTTACAATAGGCTTATTTGCGCAATTTGAGCATTTCTAGCATGTTTGGTTGAAATTGGAAATTTACATTTTTCACTTTTGTCAGACGTTTGTAATATTCTCACAATAAGCTAATTAGCTCAATTGGAGCATTTCTAGCATGTTTGGTTGAAATTGGAAATTTACATTTTTCACTTTTGTCAGACAATTGCAATATTCTCACAATAAGCTAATTAGCTCAATTGGAGCATTTCTAGCATGTTTGGTTGAAATTGGAAATTTACATTTTTCAGTTTTGTCAGACGTTTGTAATATTCTCACAATAAGCTAATTAGCTCAATTGGAGCATTTCTAGCATGTTTGGTTGAAATTGGAAATTTACATTTTTCAGTTTTGTCAGACGTTTGTAATATTCTCACAATAAGCTAATTAGCTCAATTGGAGCATTTCTAGCATGTTTGGTTGAAATTGGAAATTTACATTTTTCACTTTTGTCAGACAATTGCAATATTCTCACAATAAGCTAATTAGCTCAATTGGAGCATTTCTAGCATGTTTGGTTGAAAATGGAAATTTACATTTTTCACTTCTGTCAGACAATTGCAATATTCTCTCAATAAGCTAATTAGCTCAATTGGAGCTTTTCTAGCATGTTTGGTTGAAATTGGAAATTTACATTTTTCACTTTTGTCAGACGTTTGTAAAATTTTTACAATAGGCTTATTTGCGCAATTTGAGCATTTCTAGCATGTTTGGTTGAAATTGGAATTTTACATTTTTCACTTTTGTCAGACGTTTGTAATATTCTCACAATAAGCTAATTAGCTCAATTGGAGCATTTCTAGCATGTTTGGTTGAAATTGGAATTTTACATTTTTCACTTTTGTCAGACGTTTGTAATATTCTCACAATAAGCTAATTAGCTCAATTGGAGCATTTCTAGCATGTTTGGTTGAAATTGGAAATTTACATTTTTCACTTTTGTCAGACAATTGCAATATTCTCTCAATAAGCTAATTAGCTCAATTGGAGCATTTCTAGCATGTTTGGTTGAAATTGGAAATTTACATTTTTCAGTTTTGTCAGACGTTTGTAAAATTCTTACAATAGGCTTATTTGCGCAATTTGAGCATTTCTAGCATGTTTGGTTGAAATTGGAAATTTACATTTTTCACTTTTGTCAGACGTTTGTAATATTCTCACAATAAGCTAATTAGCTCAATTGGAGCATTTCTAGCATGTTTGGTTGAAATTGGAAATTTAAATTTTTCACTTTTGTCAGACAATTGCAATATTCTCACAATAAGCTAATTAGCTCAATTGGAGCATTTCTAGCATGTTTGGTTGAAATTGGAAATTTACATTTTTCAGTTTTGTCAGACGTTTGTAATATTCTCACAATAAGCTAATTAGCTCAATTGGAGCATTTCTAGCATGTTTGGTTGAAATTGGAAATTTACATTTTTCAGTTTTGTCAGACGTTTGTAATATTCTCACAATAAGCTAATTAGCTCAATTGGAGCATTTCTAGCATGTTTGGTTGAAATTGGAAATTTACATTTTTCAGTGTTGTCAGATGTTTGTAATATTCTCACAATAAGCTAATTAGCTCAATTTGAGCATTTCTAGCATGTTTGGTTGAAATTGGAAATTTACATTTTTCAGTTTTGTCAGACGTTTGTAATATTCTCACAATAAGCTAATTAGCTCAATTGGAGCATTTCTAGCATGTTTGGTTGAAATTGGAAATTTACATTTTTCAGTGTTGTCAGACGTTTGTAATATTCTCACAATAAGCTAATTAGCTCAATTTGAGCATTTCTAGCATGTTTGGTTGAAATTGAAAATTTACATTTTTCAGTTTTGTCGGACGTTTGTAAAATTTTTACAGTAGGCTTATTTGCGCAATTGGAGCATTTCTAGCATGTTTGGTTGAAATTGGAAATTCACATTTTTCAGTTTTGTCAGACGTTTGTAATATTCTCACAATAAGCTAATTAGCTCAATTGGAGCATTTCTAGCATGTTTGGTTGAAATTGGGTTGAAATTGAAAATTTACCTTTATCACTTTTGTCAGACAATTGCAATATTCTCTCAATAAGCTAATTAGCTCAATTGGAGCATTTCTAGCATGTTTGGTTGAAATTGGAAATTTACATTTTTCAGTTTTGTCAGACGTTTGTAAAATTCTTACAATAGGCTTATTTGCGCAATTTGAGCATTTCTAGCATGTTTGGTTGAAATTGGAAATTTACATTTTTCAGTTTTGTCAGACGTTTGTAATATTCTCACAATAAGCTAATTAGCTCAATTGGAGCATTTCTAGCATGTTTGGTTTAAATTGGAAATTTACATTTTTCACTTTTGTCAGACAATTGCAATATTCTCTCAATAAGCTAATTAGCTCAATTGGAGCATTTCTAGCATGTTTGGTTGAAATTGGAAATTTACATTTTTCAGTTTTGTCAGACGTTTGTAATATTCTCACAATAAGCTAATTAGCTCAATTGGAGCATTTCTAGCATGTTTGGTTGAAATTGGAAATTTACATTTTTCACTTTTGTCAGACGTTTGTAAAATTCTTACAATAGGCTTATTTGCGCAATTTGAGCATTTCTAGCATGTTTGGTTGAAATTGGAAATTTACATTTTTCACTTTTGTCAGACGTTTGTAAAATTCTTACAATAGGCTTATTTGCGCAATTTGAGCATTTCTAGCATGTTTGGTTGAAATTGGAAATTTACATTTTTCAGTTTTGTCAGACGTTTGTAATATTCTCACAATAAGCTAATTAGCTCAATTGGAGCATTTCTAGCATGTTTGGTTGAAATTGGAAATTTACATTTTTCAGTTTTGTCAGACGTTTGTAATATTCTCACAATAAGCTAATTAGCTCAATTGGAGCATTTCTAGCATGTTTGGTTGAAATTGAAAATTTACCTTTATCACTTTTGTCATACAATTGCAATATTCTCTCAATAAGCTAATTAGCTCAATTGGAGCATTTCTAGCATGTTTGGTTGAAATTGGAAATTTACATTTTTCAGCTTTGTCAGACGTTTGTAAAATTCTTACAATAGGCTTATTTGCGCAATTTGAGCATTTCTAGCATGTTTCGTTGAAATTGGAAATTTACATTTTTCAGTTTTGTCAGACGTTTGTAATATTCTCACAATAAGCTAATTAGCTCAATTGGAGCATTTCTAGCATGTTTGGTTTAAATTGGAAATTTACATTTTTCACTTTTGTCAGACAATTGCAATATTCTCTCAATAAGCTAATTAGCTCAATTGGAGCATTTCTAGCATGTTTGGTTGAAATTGGAAATTTACATTTTTCAGTTTTGTCAGACGTTTGTAATATTCTCACAATAAGCTAATTAGCTCAATTGGAGCATTTCTAGCATGTTTGGTTGAAATTGGAAATTTACATTTTTCACTTTTGTCAGACGTTTGTAAAATTCTTACAATAGGCTTATTTGCGCAATTTGAGCATTTCTAGCATGTTTGGTTGAAATTGGAAATTTACATTTTTCAGTTTTGTCAGACGTTTTTAATATTCTCACAATAAGCTAATTAGCTCAATTGGAGCATTTCTAGCATGTTTGGTTGAAATTGAAAATTTACCTTTATCACTTTTGTCAGACAATTGCAATATTCTCTCAATAAGCTAATTAGCTCAATTGGAGCATTTCTAGCATGTTTGGTTGAAATTGGAAATTTACATTTTTCAGTTTTGTCAGACGTTTGTAAAATTCTTACAATAGGCTTATTTGCGCAATTGGAGCATTTCTAGCATGTTTGGTTTAAATTGGAAATTTACATTTTTCACTTTTGTCAGACAATTGCAATATTCTCTCAATAAGCTAATTAGCTCAATTGGAGCATTTCTAGCATGTTTGGTTGAAATTGGAAATTTACATTTTTCAGTTTTGTCAGACGTTTTTAATATTCTCACAATAAGCTAATTAGCTCAATTGGAGCATTTCTAGCATGTTTGGTTGAAATTGAAAATTTACCTTTATCACTTTTGTCAGACAATTGCAATATTCTCTCAATAAGCTAATTAGCTCAATTGGAGCATTTCTAGCATGTTTGGTTGAAATTGGAAATTTACATTTTTCAGTTTTGTCAGACGTTTGTAAAATTCTTACAATAGGCTTATTTGCGCAATTTGAGCATTTCTAGCATGTTTGGTTGAAATTGGAAATTTACATTTTTCAGTTTTGTCAGACGTTTGTAATATTCTCACAATAAGCTAATTAGCTCAATTGGAGCATTTCTAGCATGTTTGGTTTAAATTGGAAATTTACATTTTTCACTTTTGTCAGACAATTGCAATATTCTCTCAATAAGCTAATTAGCTCAATTGGAGCATTTCTAGCATGTTTGGTTGAAATTGGAAATTTACATTTTTCAGTTTTGTCAGACGTTTGTAATATTCTCACAATAAGCTAATTAGCTCAATTGGAGCATTTCTAGCATGTTTGGTTGAAATTGGAAATTTACATTTTTCACTTTTGTCAGACGTTTGTAAAATTCTTACAATAGGCTTTGTTATATAAACGGTGTGTACTCACATGCGGTTGATGTAAAGAAGGAAGCCTCTCCCAATCTCCCCACGCCTTTATACTCCTGTAACCTCTCGTACTTCCTGTAACCTCTCGTACTTCCTGTAACCTCTCGTACTTCCCGTAACCTCGTAACTACCTGTAACTACCATGACCTCGGGCATTAGCGTAGCCCGCGGCCCACCAGCTCGATTATACAACATGCCCTTTTTCTTTTCTTTTTTGTATGGGCCACTAACCTTCCAGAAATACATTGGGACTCATTCATCAACTCACCTTGCTGGTGAAGTTTACCTTACGCTTTAACCCAGGTCTTCCTCCATCGACTCCTCCTGCGTACCATCACTCCCCAGCAACCCGGGGCTGCTGTCGTACCCGGCCGCACTACTCTCCTCACTCTCCTGATCCTCCACTCTCACTGTTGTATAAATCAGTGTACTCTTCTCGCTACTGCCAGCTCCATTGCCAGTCTGCACTGGCTTTTCCATCACTCTGACCTCCGCCGCTACCAATACTTTTACCGTGACCACTGTCACTACCAACACTCCTCCCACCAACATCTCCAACACTACTTCCACCAACCCTGACAAGCCCGGAGTCTTTTGGTTGGGTCAGTAATGACTCCTCAACCTCATCTCCGTCTCTTCCGTCTTTACCTCGCTCTCCCCAATAAGAGGCAGGCTCAACAGGCTTCCTGTGGGAGGTCTCCACCTGGGCCGTAACCGGCTGCACAGGGGATGGCACCACAGAGCTGGGAGTTGGCATAGGCCCAGACCTATCTAGCTCGACCTCACCTGCAACCAGTGCAGGTCTGCTACCAGCAATTCTCCTCTGAACCTCGGCTAACTCCTGCACCACTACCCTGAAAGCCTTGACATTTTCCAACTCCATGACTGCTGCCTCCCGTTTGGCTTTCAGCTTAGCCAATTTCTCCTTCGACTTCCTCCGCACCTCCCTTTCCTCTCTTTCAATCTCTGCTACCTTTTTCTCATGACCTTCTCTGTCTAACATTCCATTGCTGGATACCTCGGCTAAAAAAGAGCAAACCTTTTCCATTACAGACACTGGTTCAGCTACTTTCTCAGCACCTTCCCTTACCTCATCGTGACTCTGTTCTCCATCACACCCCATAGACCCTTGCACATCTTTGGTGCCTTGGGCTGTCCCCTGTTGGCTACCAATTTCCACGTATTCGCTACTCTTCACTCCCTTGGTTTTACAAGTCCACCAATCTTGACCTGTGTGACCTCTCTTAACTTCGCTCTCTCTGTCAGACTTCTTTGTCAGGTTTTGCAACTCGACATCATCTGAAACATAACTTGACCCAGCAATAATGGTTCTTGACGAAAACAGCTTAACCGGCTTAATACTTCTACACTCCTTAACAGCCTCAAACTTACTTTCGCAAACCGCGTTTACAACAGCAAATAATTGAAGCTGCCTTAACTCAGTTATGCCCAAGAAGTTCGTTCTCAATCCTTTCACCACATATACCTCTGTCTCCATATCTCTATATTTACTTTCCAACTGAACGCCTGCTTTACCGACTACTCTTAGCTTACGACCATCTATTCCCGCCAAAACAGTAGATGGCTCCTCTAGCCGTAGGTTCAGCCTTTCGGCCGTCCCCTCGGTTACAGTCGACACCTCTGCCCCAGTATCAAACGTAAATTCAACGTTCTTCCCATTGACCTTCAAAACCTGTACAATTCTCCTTTCTAGTCAACTGTCATCCTCATACTTATCCCTAGAACCAGAGAACCTAACACTTCTGCCCTTACCACTATCTTGGTACCTCTCCTTATACTTCTCCCCCTCAAACCTATCCATACTGTTGTCCCTGTACCTGCCAAATTTGTCTCTAATCTCGCGGGGGCTTCCTCGGCCCCTATACCTCTCCCCACTACTGTCCCTGCTACCATACCGCTCGTAGCTATTATCTCGACTACCTCCTGACCTCCTGCTACTACCCCGCCCGTCATAACCTACTTCTCTCCTATCCCTACAATAACGGGATACATGTCCTCGCTGTCCACAACAAAAACATTTAATGGAGGGACAACTCCTCATCTCATGCCCACTACGTTTACAATTGTAGCATACTCTACCTCCACTGCCATCTCTACTGCTTGCTCTAGATCTAGAGACATGCCTCTCCCTGCTATTGTCTCTATACTTTCTACTGTCACCGTCCTTGTTATACTCCCTGCCTCTTGTCCCATATCTACTAGCACCTTGCTCTTCACTACCATAATACTCTCTACTACTCCTAGGGCTACCCCTAGGGGAAGATCTACCTGCTGAATCATAACTTCTATCTCTATCATTACTCCTGTACTGCACTCGGCTATCAAACTCTGATACCTTTGCTACTTCTCTCTTAACCTCACTCTTTAAATCGGTACTTCTACCCTCACCTCTCAAAAATCTATCAGAGCTGTCGGCCATTTCTCGAGCCCTCAATGCCTCCTGCAATAACGCCCAAGTAAGATTTGCATTCTTCATTAACTCTCTGCTTACTTCTCTATTTCTCAACCCGTTAACCGCCACAATAAGGGCAAACCTTACCCTATCATTATCGTTAGTCACCTCTGCATATCTGCTCAAACTCTCTACCCGTTGTAAAAACTCTCTATCACTTTCCCCAAGTGTCTGCCTAGCCGTAAGGAACTTATGCCCCTTTACGAACATACTCTCTTGTCTACCATAATAACCCTGTAAAACCTCCACTGCCCCTTCATAAGTAGAATTCACGCCATCTACGTTAAACCCTGCACCTCTCAATACTTCTCTACCACTGTGCCCAATAGCTCTCAATAGTGGCACTAACCTAGCTCTACCTCTCATAATAGGGCGCCTATTTTCACCTTCACCTTCGTAACCTCTTCTCTCTACAGCACTCTCTATACATAAATTCATCTCCTCTATGAATCTCTCCCACGATCCATCTCCGTGCTCTCCAAACACCAGCTTCGGAAACCCACTCTCCATCTCTACCCGATACAATATCTCCCTCGCCACGAATACACTCTACCCCTCTCGTATAATTAGTGTAACTCCCACCTCCGAATATGTAATAAATAATTGCACCTCAACACCGCTACTACACCTCACAACACTACCCTAATAAATAATTGCACCTTAACAACACCGCTACTACACCTCACAACACTACCCTACCTCACGTTACCTCACCTACACGCCCGTGAAAGGGTCTATACAACCGTTTAACTTACCCGCAACCAGAAAAATTATCGCTAATGATAACAAAACAAGAAAAAAAAATCAGAGCTTCGTCAACTGCGCCATGTTATATAAACGGTGTGTACTCACATGCGGTTGATGTAAAGAAGGAAGCCTCTCCCAATCTCCCCACGCCTTTATACTCCTGTAACCTCTCGTACTTCCTGTAACCTCTCGTACTTCCTGTAACCTCTCGTACTTCCCGTAACCTCGTAACTACCTGTAACTACCATGACCTCGGGCATTAGCGTAGCCCGCGGCCCACCAGCTCGATTATACAACAGGCTTATTTGCGCAATTTGAGCATTTCTAGCATGTTTGGTTGAAATTGGAAATTTACATTTTTCAGTTTTGTCAGACGTTTTTAATATTCTCACAATAAGCTAATTAGCTCAATTGGAGCATTTCTAGCATGTTTGGTTGAAATTGGAAATTTACATTTTTCACTTTTGTCAGACAATTGCAATATTCTCACAATAAGCTAATTAGCTCAATTGGAGCATTTCTAGCATGTTTGGTTGAAATTGGAAATTTACATTTTTCAGTTTTGTCAGACGTTTGTAATATTCTCACAATAAGCTAATTAGCTCAATTGGAGCATTTCTAGCATGTTTGGTTTAAATTGGAAATTTACATTTTTCACCTTTGTCAGGCAATTGCAATATTCTCTCAATAAGCTAATTAGCTCAATTGGAGCATTTCTAGCATGATTGGTTGAAATTGGAAATTTACATTTTTCAGTTTTGTCAGACGTTTGTAAAATTCTTACAATAGGCTTATTTGCGCAATTTGAGCATTTCTAGCATGTTTGGTTGAAATTGGAAATTTACATTTTTCAGTTTTGTCAGACGTTTGTAATATTCTCACAATAAGCTAATTAGCTCAATTGGAGCATTTCTAGCATGTTTGGTTGAAATTGGGAATTTACATTTTTCACTTTTGTCAGACAATTGCAATATTCTCACAATAAGCTAATTAGCTCAATTGGAGCATTTCTAGCATGTTTGGTTGAAATTGGAAATTTACATTTTTCACTTTTGTCAGACGTTTGTAAAATTCTTACAATAGGCTTATTTGCGCAATTTGAGCATTTCTAGCATGTTTGGTTGAAATTGGAAATTTACATTTTTCAGTTTTGTCAGACGTTTGTAATATTCTCACAATAAGCTAATTAGCTCAATTGGAGCATTTCTAGCATGTTTGGTTGAAATTGGAAATTTACATTTTTCACTTTTGTCAGACAATTGCAATATTCTCACAATAAGCTAATTAGCTCAATTGGAGCATTTCTAGCATGTTTGGTTGAAATTGGAAATTTACATTTTTCAGTTTTGTCAGACGTTTGTAATATTCTCACAATAAGCTAATTAGCTCAATTGGAGCATTTCTAGCATGTTTGGTTTAAATTGGAAATTTACATTTTTCACCTTTGTCAGACAATTGCAATATTCTCTCAATAAGCTAATTAGCTCAATTGGAGCATTTCTAGCATGTTTGGTTGAAATTGGAAATTTACATTTTTCACTTTTGTCAGACAATTGCAATATTCTCACAATAAGCTAATTAGCTCAATTGGAGCATTTCTAGCATGTTTGGTTGAAATTGGAAATTTACATTTTTCAGTTTTGTCAGACGTTTGTAAAAATCTTACAATAGGCTTATTTGCGCAATTTGAGCATTTCTAGCATGTTTGGTTGAAATTGGAAATTTACATTTTTCAGTTTTGTCAGACGTTTGTAATATTCTCACAATAAGCTAATTAGCTCAATTGGAGCATTTCTAGCATGTTTGGTTTAAATTGGAAATTTACATTTTTCACCTTTGTCAGACAATTGCAATATTCTCTCAATAAGCTAATTAGCTCAATTGGAGCATTTCTAGCATGTTTGGTTGAAATTGGAAATTTACATTTTTCACTTTTGTCAGACAATTGCAATATTCTCACAATAAGCTAATTAGCTCAATTGGAGCATTTCTAGCATGTTTGGTTGAAATTGGAAATTTACATTTTTCAGTTTTGTCAGACGTTTGTAAAATTCTTACAATAGGCTTATTTGCGCAATTTGAGCATTTCTAGCATGTTTGGTTGAAATTGGAAATTTACATTTTTCAGTTTTGTCAGACGTTTGTAATATTCTCACAATAAGCTAATTAGCTCAATTGGAGCATTTCTAGCATGTTTGGTTTAAATTGGAAATTTACATTTTTCACTTTTGTCAGACAATTGCAATATTCTCTCAATAAGCTAATTAGCTCAATTGGAGCATTTCTAGCATGTTTGGTTGAAATTGGAAATTTACATTTTTCAGTTTTGTCAGACGTTTGTAATATTCTCACAATAAGCTAATTAGCTCAATTGGAGCATTTCTAGCATGTTTGGTTGAAATTGGAAATTTACATTTTTCACTTTTGTCAGACGTTTGTAAAATTCTTACAATAGGCTTATTTGCGCAATTTGAGCATTTCTAGCATGTTTGGTTGAAATTGGAAATTTACATTTTTCAGTTTTGTCAGACGTTTGTAATATTCTCACAATAAGCTAATTAGCTCAATTGGAGCATTTCTAGCATGTTTGGTTGAAATTGGAAATTTACATTTTTCACTTTTGTCAGACGTTTGTAAAATTCTTACAATAGGCTTATTTGCGCAATTTGAGCATTTCTAGCATGTTTGGTTGAAATTGGAAATTTACATTTTTCAGTTTTGTCAGACGTTTGTAATATTCTCACAATAAGCTAATTAGCTCAATTGGAGCATTTCTAGCATGTTTGGTTGAAATTGGAAATTTACATTTTTCACTTTTGTCAGACAATTGCAATATTCTCACAATAAGCTAATTAGCTCAATTGGAGCTAATTGAGCTAATTTCTAGCATGTTTGGTTGAAATTGGAAATTTACATTTTTCAGTTTTGTCAGACGTTTGTAATATTCTCACAATAAGCTAATTAGCTCAATTGGAGCATTTCTAGCATGTTTGGTTGAAATTGGAAATTTACATTTTTCACTTTTGTCAGACAATTGCAATATTCTCACAATAAGCTAATTAGCTCAATTGGAGCATTTCTAGCATGTTTGGTTGAAATTGGAAATTTACATTTTTCAGTTTTGTCAGACGTTTGTAATATTCTCACAATAAGCTAATTAGCTCAATTGGAGCATTTCTAGCATGTTTGGTTTAAATTGGAAATTTACATTTTTCACCTTTGTCAGACAATTGCAATATTCTCTCAATAAGCTAATTAGCTCAATTGGAGCATTTCTAGCATGTTTGGTTGAAATTGGAAATTTACATTTTTCACTTTTGTCAGACAATTGCAATATTCTCACAATAAGCTAATTAACTCAATTGGAGCATTTCTAGCATGTTTGGTTGAAATTGGAAATTTACATTTTTCAGTTTTGTCAGACGTTTGTAAAAATCTTACAATAGGCTTATTTGCGCAATTTGAGCATTTCTAGCATGTTTGGTTGAAATTGGAAATTTACATTTTTCACTTTTGTCAGACGTTTGTAATATTCTCACAATAAGCTAATTAGCTCAATTGGAGCATTTCTAGCATGTTTGGTTGAAATTGGAAATTTACATTTTTCACTTTTGTCAGACAATTGCAATATTCTCACAATAAGCTAATTAGCTCAATTGGAGCATTTCTAGCATGTTTGGTTGAAATTGGAAATTTACATTTTTCAGTTTTGTCAGACGTTTGTAATATTCTCACAATAAGCTAATTAGCTCAATTGGAGCATTTCTAGCATGTTTGGTTGAAATTGGAAATTTACATTTTTCAGTTTTGTCAGACGTTTGTAATATTCTCACAATAAGCTAATTAGCTCAATTGGAGCATTTCTATCATGTTTGGTTGAAATTGAAAATTTACCTTTATCACTTTTGTCAGACAATTGCAATATTCTCTCAATAAGCTAATTAGCTCAATTGGAGCATTTCTAGCATGTTTGGTTGAAATTGGAAATTTACATTTTTCAGTTTTGTCAGACGTTTGTAAAATTCTTACAATAGGCTTATTTGCGCAATTTGAGCATTTCTAGCAGGTTTGGTTGAAATTGGAAATTTAAATTTTTCAGTTTTGTCAGACGTTTGTAATATTCTCACAATAAGCTAATTAGCTCAATTGGAGCATTTCTAGCATGTTTGGTTGAAATTGGAAATTTACATTTTTCAGTTTTGTCAGACGTTTGTAAAATTCTTACAGTAAGCTTATTTCCGCATTTGGAGCATTTCTAGCATGTTTGGTTGAAATTGGAAATTTACATTTTTCAGTTTTGTCAGACGTTTGTAATATTCTCACAATAAGCTAATTAGCTCAATTGGAGCATTTCTAGCATGTTTGGTTGAAATTGGAAATTTACATTTTTCACTTTTGTCAGACGTTTGTAAAAGTCTTACAGTAGGCTTATTTGCGCAATTTGAGCATTTCTAACATGTTTGGTTGAAATTGGAAATTTACATTTTTCACTTTTGTCAGACAATTGCAATATTCTCTCAATAAGCTAATTAGCTCAATTGGAGCATTTCTAGCATGTTTGGTTGAAATTGGAAATTTACATTTTTCACTTTTGTCAGACGTTTGTAAATTTCTTACAGTAGGCTTATTTGCGCAATTTGAGCATTTCTAGCATGTTTGGTTGAAATTGGAAATTTACATTTTTCAGTTTTGTCAGACGTTTGTAATATTCTCACAATAAGCTAATTAGCTCAATTGGAGCATTTCTAGCATGTTTGGTTGAAATTGGAAATTTACATTTTTCACTTTTGTCAGACAATTGCAATATTTTCACAATAAGCTAATTAGCTCAATTGGAGCATTTCTAGCATGTTTGGTTGAAATTGGAAATTTACATTTTTCACTTTTGTCAGACAATTGCAATATTCTCACAATAAGCTAATTAGCTCAATTGGAGCATTTCTAGCATGTTTGGTTGAAATTGGAAAATTACATGTTTCAGTTTTGTCAGACGTTTGTAATATTCTCACAATAAGCTAATTAGCTCAATTGGAGCATTTCTAGCATGTTTGGTTGAAATTGGAAATTTACATTTTTCAGTTTTGTCAGACGTTTGTAAAATTCTTACAATAGGCTTATTTGCGCAATTTGAGCATTTCTAGCATGTTTGGTTGAAATTGGAAATTTACATTTTTCACTTTTGTCAGACGTTTGTAATATTCTCACAATAAGCTAATTAGCTCAATTGGAGCATTTCTAGCATGTTTGGTTGAAATTGGAAATTTACATTTTTCAGTTTTGTCAGACGTTTGTAATATTCTCACAATAAGCTAATTAGCTCAATTGGAGCATTTCTAGCATGTTTGGTTGAAATTGAAAATTTACCTTTATCACTTTTGTCAGACAATTGCAATATTCTCTCAATAAGCTAATTAGCTCAATTGGAGCATTTCTAGCATGTTTGGTTGAAATTGGAAATTTACATTTTTCAGTTTTGTCAGACGTTTGTAAAATTCTTACAATAGGCTTATTTGCGCAATTTGAGCATTTCTAGCATGTTTGGTTGAAATTGGAAATTTACATTTTTCAGTTTTGTCAGACGTTTGTAATATTCTCACAATAAGCTAATTAGCTCAATTGGAGCATTTCTAGCATGTTTGGTTTAAATTGGAAATTTACATTTTTCACTTTTGTCAGACAATTGCAATATTCTCTCAATAAGCTAATTAGCTATATTGGAGCATTTCTAGCATGTTTGGTTGAAATTGGAAATTTACATTTTTCAGTTTTGTCAGACGTTTTTAATATTCTCACAGTAAGCTAATTAGCTCAATTGGAGCATTTCTAGCATGTTTGGTTGAAATTGGAAATTTACATTTTTCACTTTTGTCAGACGTTTGTAAAATTCTTACAATAGGCTTATTTGCGCAATTTGAGCATTTCTAGCATGTTTGGTTGAAATTGGAAATTTACATTTTTCAGTTTTGTCAGACGTTTTTAATATTCTCACAGTAAGCTAATTAGCTCAATTGGAGCATATCTAGCATGTTTGGTTGAAATTGGAAATTTACATTTTTCACTTTTGTCAGACAATTGCAATATTCTCACAATAAGCTAATTAGCTCAATTGGAGCATTTCTAGCATGTTTGGTTGAAATTGGAAATTTACATTTTTCAGTTTTGTCAGACGTTTGTAATATTCTCACAATAAGCTAATTAGCTCAATTGGAGCATTTCTAGCATGTTTGGTTTAAATTGGAAATTTACATTTTTCACCTTTGTCAGGCAATTGCAATATTCTCTCAATAAGCTAATTAGCTCAATTGGAGCATTTCTAGCATGTTTGGTTGAAATTGGAAATTTACATTTTTCAGTTTTGTCAGACGTTTGTAATATTCTCACAAGAAGCTAATTAGCTCAATTGGAGCATTTCTAGCATGTTTGGTTTAAATTGGAAATTTACATTTTTCACCTTTGTCAGGCAATTGCAATATTCTCTCAATAAGCTAATTAGCTCAATTGGAGCATTTCTAGCATGTTTGGTTGAAATTGGAAATTTACATTTTTCAGTTTTGTCAGACGTTTGTAATATTCTCACAAGAAGCTAATTAGCTCAATTGGAGCATTTCTAGCATGTTTGGTTGAAATTGGAAATTTACATTTTTCACTTTTGTCAGACGTTTGTAAAATTCTTACAATAGGCTTATTTGCGCAATTTGAGCATTTCTAGCATGTTTGGTTGAAATTGGAAATTTACATTTTTCAGTTTTGTCAGACGTTTGTAATATTCTCACAATAAGCTAATTAGCTCAATTGGAGCATTTCTAGCATGTTTGGTTGAAATTGGAAATTTACATTTTTCACTTTTGTCAGACAATTTCAATATTCTCACAATAAGCTAATTAGCTCAATTGGAGCATTTCTAGCATGTTTGGTTGAAATTGGAAATTTACATTTTTCAGTTTTGTCAGACGTTTGTAATATTCTCACAATAAGCTAATTAGCTCAATTGGAGCATTTCTAGCATGTTTGGTTTAAATTGGAAATTTACATTTTTCACCTTTGTCAGACAATTGCAATATTCTCTCAATAAGCTAATTAGCTCAATTGGAGCATTTCTAGCATGTTTGGTTGAAATTGGAAATTTACATTTTTCACTTTTGTCAGACAATTGCAATATTCTCACAATAAGCTAATTAGCTCAATTGGAGCATTTCTAGCATGTTTGGTTGAAATTGGAAATTTACATTTTTCAGTTTTGTCAGACAATTGCAATATTCTCACAATAAGCTAATTAGCTCAATTGGAGCATTTCTAGCATGTTTGGTTGAAATTGGAAATTTACATTTTTCAGTTTTGTCAGACGTTTGTAAAATTCTTACAATAGGCTTATTTGCGCAATTTGAGCATTTCTAGCATGTTTGGTTGAAATTGGAAATTTACATTTTTCAGTTTTGTCAGACGTTTGTAAAATTCTTACAATAGGCTTATTTGCGCAATTTGAGCATTTCTAGCATGTTTGGTTGAAATTGGAAATTTACATTTTTCAGTTTTGTCAGACGTTTGTAATATTCTCACAATAAGCTAATTAGCTCAATTGGAGCATTTCTAGCATGTTTGGTTGAAATTGGAAATTTACATTTTTCACTTTTGTCAGACAATTGCAATATTCTCTCAATAAGCTAATTAGCTCAATTGGAGCATTTCTAGCATGTTTGGTTGAAATTGGAAATTTACATTTTTCAGTTTTGTCAGACGTTTGTAAAATTCTTACAATAGGCTTATTTGCGCAATTTGAGCATTTCTAGCATGTTTGGTTGAAATTGGAAATTTACATTTTTCACTTTTGTCAGACGTTTGTAATATTCTCACAATAAGCTAATTAGCTCAATTGGAGCATTTCTAGCATGTTTGGTTGAAACTGGAAATTTACATTTTTCAGTTTGCTCAGACGTTTGTAATATTCTCACAATAAGCTAATTAGCTCAATTGGAGCATTTCTAGCATGTTTGGTTGAAATTGAAAATTTACCTTTATCACTTTTGTCAGACAATTGCAATATTCTCTCAATAAGCTAATTAGCTCAATTGGAGCATTTCTAGCATGTTTGGTTGAAATTGGAAATTTACATTTTTCACTTTTGTCAGACGTTTGTAAAATTCTTACAATAGGCTTATTTGCGCAATTTGAGCATTTCTAGCAGGTTTGGTTGAAATTGGAAATTTACATTTTTCAGTTTTGTCAGACGTTTGTAATATTCTCACAATAAGCTAATTAGCTCAATTGGAGCATTTCTAGCATGTTTGGTTGAAATTGGAAATTTACATTTTTCAGTTTTGTCAGACGTTTGTAAAATTCTTACAGTAAGCTTATTTCCGCATTTGGAGCATTTCTAGCATGTTTGGTTGAAATTGGAAATTTACATTTTTCAGTTTTGTCAGACGTTTGTAATATTCTCACAATAAGCTAATTAGCTCAATTGGAGCATTTCTAGCATGTTTGGTTGAAATTGGAAATTTACATTTTTCACTTTTGTCAGACGTTTGTAAAAGTCTTACAGTAGGCTTATTTGCGCAATTTGAGCATTTCTAGCATGTTTGGTTGAAATTGGAAATTTACATTTTTCACTTTTGTCAGACAATTGCAATATTCTCTCAATAAGCTAATTAGCTCAATTGGAGCATTTCTAGCATGTTTGGTTGAAATTGGAAATTTACATTTTTCACTTTTGTCAGACGTTTGTAAAATTCTTACAGTAGGCTTATTTGCGCAATTTGAGCATTTCTAGCATGTTTGGTTGAAATTGGAAATTTACATTTTTCAGTTTTGTCAGACGTTTGTAATATTCTCACAATAAGCTAATTAGCTCAATTGGAGCATTTCTAGCATGTTTGGTTGAAATTGGAAATTTACATTTTTCACTTTTGTCAGACAATTGCAATATTCTCACAATAAGCTAATTAGCTCAATTGGAGCATTTCTAGCATGTTTGGTTGAAATTGGAAATTTACATTTTTCACTTTTGTCAGACAATTGCAATATTCTCACAATAAGCTAATTAGCTCAATTGGAGCATTTCTAGCATGTTTGGTTGAAATTGGAAAATTACATGTTTCAGTTTTGTCAGACGTTTGTAATATTCTCACAATAAGCTAATTAGCTCAATTGGAGCATTTCTAGCATGTTTGGTTGAAATTGGAAATTTACATTTTTCAGTTTTGTCAGACGTTTGTAAAATTCTTACAATAGGCTTATTTGCGCAATTTGAGCATTTCTAGCATGTTTGGTTGAAATTGGAAATTTACATTTTTCACTTTTGTCAGACGTTTGTAATATTCTCACAATAAGCTAATTAGCTCAATTGGAGCATTTCTAGCATGTTTGGTTGAAATTGGAAATTTACATTTTTCACTTTGGTCAGACGTTTGTAATATTCTCACAATAAGCTAATTAGCTCAATTGGAGCATTTCTAGCATGTTTGGTTGAAATTGAAAATTTACCTTTATCACTTTTGTCAGACAATTGCAATATTCTCTCAATAAGCTAATTAGCTCAATTGGAGCATTTCTAGCATGTTTGGTTGAAATTGGAAATTTACATTTTTCAGTTTTGTCAGACGTTTGTAATATTCTCACAATAAGCTAATTAGCTCAATTGGAGCATTTCTAGCATGTTTGGTTTAAATTGGAAATTTACATTTTTCACCTTTGTCAGGCAATTGCAATATTCTCTCAATAAGCTAATTAGCTCAATTGGAGCATTTCTAGCATGTTTGGTTGAAATTGGAAATTTACATTTTTCAGTTTTGTCAGACGTTTGTAAAATTCTTACAATAGGCTTATTTGCGCAATTTGAGCATTTCTAGCATGTTTGGTTGAAATTGGAAATTTACATTTTTCAGTTTTGTCAGACGTTTGTAATATTCTCACAAGAAGCTAATTAGCTCAATTGGAGCATTTCTAGCATGTTTGGTTGAAATTGGAAATTTACATTTTTCACTTTTGTCAGACAATTGCAATATTCTCACAATAAGCTAATTAGCTCAATTGGAGCATTTCTAGCATGTTTGGTTGAAATTGGAAATTTACATTTTTCACTTTTGTCAGACGTTTGTAAAATTCTTACAATAGGCTTATTTGCGCAATTTGAGCATTTCTAGCATGTTTGGTTGAAATTGGAAATTTACATTTTTCAGTTTTGTCAGACGTTTGTAATATTCTCACAATAAGCTAATTAGCTCAATTGGAGCATTTCTAGCATGTTTGGTTGAAATTGGAAATTTACATTTTTCACTTTTGTCAGACAATTGCAATATTTTCACAATAAGCTAATTAGCTCAATTGGAGCATTTCTAGCATGTTTGGTTGAAATTGGAAATTTACATTTTTCACTTTTGTCAGACAATTGCAATATTCTCACAATAAGCTAATTAGCTCAATTGGAGCATTTCTAGCATGTTTGGTTGAAATTGGAAAATTACATGTTTCAGTTTTGTCAGACGTTTGTAATATTCTCACAATAAGCTAATTAGCTCAATTGGAGCATTTCTAGCATGTTTGGTTGAAATTGGAAATTTACATTTTTCAGTTTTGTCAGACGTTTGTAAAATTCTTACAATAGGCTTATTTGCGCAATTTGAGCATTTCTAGCATGTTTGGTTGAAATTGGAAATTTACATTTTTCACTTTTGTCAGACGTTTGTAATATTCTCACAATAAGCTAATTAGCTCAATTGGAGCATTTCTAGCATGTTTGGTTGAAATTGGAAATTTACATTTTTCAGTTTTGTCAGACGTTTGTAATATTCTCACAATAAGCTAATTAGCTCAATTGGAGCATTTCTAGCATGTTTGGTTGAAATTGGAAATTTACATTTTTCAGTTTTGTCAGACGTTTGTAATATTCTCACAATAAGCTAATTAGCTCAATTGGAGCATTTCTAGCATGTTTGGTTTAAATTGGAAATTTACATTTTTCACCTTTGTCAGACAATTGCAATATTCTCTCAATAAGCTAATTAGCTCAATTGGAGCATTTCTAGCATGTTTGGTTGAAATTGGAAATTTACATTTTTCACTTTTGTCAGACAATTGCAATATTCTCACAATAAGCTAATTAGCTCAATTGGAGCATTTCTAGCATGTTTGGTTGAAATTGGAAATTTACATTTTTCAGTTTTGTCAGACAATTGCAATATTCTCACAATAAGCTAATTAGCTCAATTGGAGCATTTCTAGCATGTTTGGTTGAAATTGGAAATTTACATTTTTCAGTTTTGTCAGACGTTTGTAAAATTCTTACAATAGGCTTATTTGCGCAATTTGAGCATTTCTAGCATGTTTGGTTGAAATTGGAAATTTACATTTTTCAGTTTTGTCAGACGTTTGTAAAATTCTTACAATAGGCTTATTTGCGCAATTTGAGCATTTCTAGCATGTTTGGTTGAAATTGGAAATTTACATTTTTCAGTTTTGTCAGACGTTTGTAATATTCTCACAATAAGCTAATTAGCTCAATTGGAGCATTTCTAGCATGTTTGGTTGAAATTGGAAATTTACATTTTTCACTTTTGTCAGACAATTGCAATATTCTCTCAATAAGCTAATTAGCTCAATTGGAGCATTTCTAGCATGTTTGGTTGAAATTGGAAATTTACATTTTTCAGTTTTGTCAGACGTTTGTAAAATTCTTACAATAGGCTTATTTGCGCAATTTGAGCATTTCTAGCATGTTTGGTTGAAATTGGAAATTTACATTTTTCACTTTTGTCAGACGTTTGTAATATTCTCACAATAAGCTAATTAGCTCAATTGGAGCATTTCTAGCATGTTTGGTTGAAACTGGAAATTTACATTTTTCAGTTTGCTCAGACGTTTGTAATATTCTCACAATAAGCTAATTAGCTCAATTGGAGCATTTCTAGCATGTTTGGTTGAAATTGAAAATTTACCTTTATCACTTTTGTCAGACAATTGCAATATTCTCTCAATAAGCTAATTAGCTCAATTGGAGCATTTCTAGCATGTTTGGTTGAAATTGGAAATTTACATTTTTCACTTTTGTCAGACGTTTGTAAAATTCTTACAATAGGCTTATTTGCGCAATTTGAGCATTTCTAGCAGGTTTGGTTGAAATTGGAAATTTACATTTTTCAGTTTTGTCAGACGTTTGTAATATTCTCACAATAAGCTAATTAGCTCAATTGGAGCATTTCTAGCATGTTTGGTTGAAATTGGAAATTTACATTTTTCAGTTTTGTCAGACGTTTGTAAAATTCTTACAGTAAGCTTATTTCCGCATTTGGAGCATTTCTAGCATGTTTGGTTGAAATTGGAAATTTACATTTTTCAGTTTTGTCAGACGTTTGTAATATTCTCACAATAAGCTAATTAGCTCAATTGGAGCATTTCTAGCATGTTTGGTTGAAATTGGAAATTTACATTTTTCACTTTTGTCAGACGTTTGTAAAAGTCTTACAGTAGGCTTATTTGCGCAATTTGAGCATTTCTAGCATGTTTGGTTGAAATTGGAAATTTACATTTTTCACTTTTGTCAGACAATTGCAATATTCTCTCAATAAGCTAATTAGCTCAATTGGAGCATTTCTAGCATGTTTGGTTGAAATTGGAAATTTACATTTTTCACTTTTGTCAGACGTTTGTAAAATTCTTACAGTAGGCTTATTTGCGCAATTTGAGCATTTCTAGCATGTTTGGTTGAAATTGGAAATTTACATTTTTCAGTTTTGTCAGACGTTTGTAATATTCTCACAATAAGCTAATTAGCTCAATTGGAGCATTTCTAGCATGTTTGGTTGAAATTGGAAATTTACATTTTTCACTTTTGTCAGACAATTGCAATATTCTCACAATAAGCTAATTAGCTCAATTGGAGCATTTCTAGCATGTTTGGTTGAAATTGGAAATTTACATTTTTCACTTTTGTCAGACAATTGCAATATTCTCACAATAAGCTAATTAGCTCAATTGGAGCATTTCTAGCATGTTTGGTTGAAATTGGAAAATTACATGTTTCAGTTTTGTCAGACGTTTGTAATATTCTCACAATAAGCTAATTAGCTCAATTGGAGCATTTCTAGCATGTTTGGTTGAAATTGGAAATTTACATTTTTCAGTTTTGTCAGACGTTTGTAAAATTCTTACAATAGGCTTATTTGCGCAATTTGAGCATTTCTAGCATGTTTGGTTGAAATTGGAAATTTACATTTTTCACTTTTGTCAGACGTTTGTAATATTCTCACAATAAGCTAATTAGCTCAATTGGAGCATTTCTAGCATGTTTGGTTGAAATTGGAAATTTACATTTTTCACTTTGGTCAGACGTTTGTAATATTCTCACAATAAGCTAATTAGCTCAATTGGAGCATTTCTAGCATGTTTGGTTGAAATTGAAAATTTACCTTTATCACTTTTGTCAGACAATTGCAATATTCTCTCAATAAGCTAATTAGCTCAATTGGAGCATTTCTAGCATGTTTGGTTGAAATTGGAAATTTACATTTTTCAGTTTTGTCAGACGTTTGTAAAATTCTTACAATAGGCTTATTTGCGCAATTTGAGCATTTCTAGCATGTTTGGTTGAAATTGGAAATTTACATTTTTCAGTTTTGTCAGACGTTTGTAATATTCTCACAATAAGCTAATTAGCTCAATTGGAGCATTTCTAGCATGTTTGGTTTAAATTGGAAATTTACATTTTTCACTTTTGTCAGACAATTGCAATATTCTCTCAATAAGCTAATTAGCTCAATTGGAGCATTTCTAGCATGTTTGGTTGAAATTGGAAATTTACATTTTTCAGTTTTGTCAGACGTTTGTAATATTCTCACAATAAGCTAATTAGCTCAATTGGAGCATTTCTAGCATGTTTGGTTGAAATTGGAAATTTACATTTTTCACTTTTGTCAGACGTTTGTAAAATTCTTACAATAGGCTTATTTGCGCAATTTGAGCATTTCTAGCATGTTTGGTTGAAATTGGAAATTTACATTTTTCAGTTTTGTCAGACGTTTTTAATATTCTCACAATAAGCTAATTAGCTCAATTGGAGCATATCTAGCATGTTTGGTTGAAATTGGAAATTTACATTTTTCACTTTTGTCAGACAATTGCAATATTCTCACAATAAGCTAATTAGCTCAATTGGAGCATTTCTAGCATGTTTGGTTGAAATTGGAAATTTACATTTTTCAGTTTTGTCAGACGTTTGTAATATTCTCACAATAAGCTAATTAGCTCAATTGGAGCATTTCTAGCATGTTTGGTTTAAATTGGAAATTTACATTTTTCACCTTTGTCAGGCAATTGCAATATTCTCTCAATAAGCTAATTAGCTCAATTGGAGCATTTCTAGCATGTTTGGTTGAAATTGGAAATTTACATTTTTCAGTTTTGTCAGACGTTTGTAAAATTCTTACAATAGGCTTATTTGCGCAATTTGAGCATTTCTAGCATGTTTGGTTGAAATTGGAAATTTACATTTTTCAGTTTTGTCAGACGTTTGTAATATTCTCACAAGAAGCTAATTAGCTCAATTGGAGCATTTCTAGCATGTTTGGTTGAAATTGGAAATTTACATTTTTCACTTTTGTCAGACAATTGCAATATTCTCACAATAAGCTAATTAGCTCAATTGGAGCATTTCTAGCATGTTTGGTTGAAATTGGAAATTTACATTTTTCACTTTTGTCAGACGTTTGTAAAATTCTTACAATAGGCTTATTTGCGCAATTTGAGCATTTCTAGCATGTTTGGTTGAAATTGGAAATTTACATTTTTCAGTTTTGTCAGACGTTTGTAATATTCTCACAATAAGCTAATTAGCTCAATTGGAGCATTTCTAGCATGTTTGGTTGAAATTGGAAATTTACATTTTTCACTTTTGTCAGACAATTGCAATATTCTCTCAATAAGCTAATTAGCTCAATTGGAGCATTTCTAGCATGTTTGGTTGAAATTGGAAATTTACATTTTTCAGTTTTGTCAGACGTTTGTAATATTCTCACAATAAGCTAATTAGCTCAATTGGAGCATTTCTAGCATGTTTGGTTGAAATTGGAAATTTACATTTTTCAGTTTTGTCAGACGTTTGTAATATTCTCACAATAAGCTAATTAGCTCAATTGGAGCATTTCTATCATGTTTGGTTGAAATTGAAAATTTACCTTTATCACTTTTGTCAGACAATTGCAATATTCTCTCAATAAGCTAATTAGCTCAATTGGAGCATTTCTAGCATGTTTGGTTGAAATTGGAAATTTACATTTTTCAGTTTTGTCAGACGTTTGTAAAATTCTTACAATAGGCTTATTTGCGCAATTTGAGCATTTCTAGCAGGTTTGGTTGAAATTGGAAATTTACATTTTTCAGTTTTGTCAGACGTTTGTAATATTCTCACAATAAGCTAATTAGCTCAATTGGAGCATTTCTAGCATGTTTGGTTGAAATTGGAAATTTACATTTTTCAGTTTTGTCAGACGTTTGTAAAATTCTTACAGTAAGCTTATTTCCGCATTTGGAGCATTTCTAGCATGTTTGGTTGAAATTGGAAATTTACATTTTTCAGTTTTGTCAGACGTTTGTAATATTCTCACAATAAGCTAATTAGCTCAATTGGAGCATTTCTAGCATGTTTGGTTGAAATTGGAAATTTACATTTTACACTTTTGTCAGACGTTTGTAAAAGTCTTACAGTAGGCTTATTTGCGCAATTTGAGCATTTCTAGCATGTTTGGTTGAAATTGGAAATTTACATTTTTCACTTTTGTCAGACAATTGCAATATTCTCTCAATAAGCTAATTAGCTCAATTGGAGCATTTCTAGCATGTTTGGTTGAAATTGGAAATTTACATTTTTCACTTTTGTCAGACGTTTGTAAAATTCTTACAGTAGGCTTATTTGCGCAATTTGAGCATTTCTAGCATGTTTGGTTGAAATTGGAAATTTACATTTTTCAGTTTTGTCAGACGTTTGTAATATTCTCACAATAAGCTAATTAGCTCAATTGGAGCATTTCTAGCATGTTTGGTTGAAATTGGAAATTTACATTTTTCACTTTTGTCAGACAATTGCAATATTTTCACAATAAGCTAATTAGCTCAATTGGAGCATTTCTAGCATGTTTGGTTGAAATTGGAAATTTACATTTTTCACTTTTGTCAGACAATTGCAATATTCTCACAATAAGCTAATTAGCTCAATTGGAGCATTTCTAGCATGTTTGGTTGAAATTGGAAAATTACATGTTTCAGTTTTGTCAGACGTTTGTAATATTCTCACAATAAGCTAATTAGCTCAATTGGAGCATTTCTAGCATGTTTGGTTGAAATTGGAAATTTACATTTTTCAGTTTTGTCAGACGTTTGTAAAATTCTTACAATAGGCTTATTTGCGCAATTTGAGCATTTCTAGCATGTTTGGTTGAAATTGGAAATTTACATTTTTCACTTTTGTCAGACGTTTGTAATATTCTCACAATAAGCTAATTAGCTCAATTGGAGCATTTCTAGCATGTTTGGTTGAAATTGGAAATTTACATTTTTCAGTTTTGTCAGACGTTTGTAATATTCTCACAATAAGCTAATTAGCTCAATTGGAGCATTTCTAGCATGTTTGGTTGAAATTGAAAATTTACCTTTATCACTTTTGTCATACAATTGCAATATTCTCTCAATAAGCTAATTAGCTCAATTGGAGCATTTCTAGCATGTTTGGTTGAAATTGGAAATTTACATTTTTCAGCTTTGTCAGACGTTTGTAAAATTCTTACAATAGGCTTATTTGCGCAATTTGAGCATTTCTAGCATGTTTCGTTGAAATTGGAAATTTACATTTTTCAGTTTTGTCAGACGTTTGTAATATTCTCACAATAAGCTAATTAGCTCAATTGGAGCATTTCTAGCATGTTTGGTTTAAATTGGAAATTTACATTTTTCACTTTTGTCAGACAATTGCAATATTCTCTCAATAAGCTAATTAGCTCAATTGGAGCATTTCTAGCATGTTTGGTTGAAATTGGAAATTTACATTTTTCAGTTTTGTCAGACGTTTGTAATATTCTCACAATAAGCTAATTAGCTCAATTGGAGCATTTCTAGCATGTTTGGTTGAAATTGGAAATTTACATTTTTCACTTTTGTCAGACGTTTGTAAAATTCTTACAATAGGCTTATTTGCGCAATTTGAGCATTTCTAGCATGTTTGGTTGAAATTGGAAATTTACATTTTTCAGTTTTGTCAGACGTTTTTAATATTCTCACAATAAGCTAATTAGCTCAATTGGAGCATTTCTAGCATGTTTGGTTGAAATTGAAAATTTACCTTTATCACTTTTGTCAGACAATTGCAATATTCTCTCAATAAGCTAATTAGCTCAATTGGAGCATTTCTAGCATGTTTGGTTGAAATTGGAAATTTACATTTTTCAGTTTTGTCAGACGTTTGTAAAATTCTTACAATAGGCTTATTTGCGCAATTTGAGCATTTCTAGCATGTTTGGTTGAAATTGGAAATTTACATTTTTCAGTTTTGTCAGACGTTTGTAATATTCTCACAATAAGCTAATTAGCTCAATTGGAGCATTTCTAGCATGTTTGGTTTAAATTGGAAATTTACATTTTTCACTTTTGTCAGACAATTGCAATATTCTCTCAATAAGCTAATTAGCTCAATTGGAGCATTTCTAGCATGTTTGGTTGAAATTGGAAATTTACATTTTTCAGTTTTGTCAGACGTTTTTAATATTCTCACAATAAGCTAATTAGCTCAATTGGAGCATTTCTAGCATGTTTGGTTGAAATTGAAAATTTACCTTTATCACTTTTGTCAGACAATTGCAATATTCTCTCAATAAGCTAATTAGCTCAATTGGAGCATTTCTAGCATGTTTGGTTGAAATTGGAAATTTACATTTTTCAGTTTTGTCAGACGTTTGTAAAATTCTTACAATAGGCTTATTTGCGCAATTTGAGCATTTCTAGCATGTTTGGTTGAAATTGGAAATTTACATTTTTCAGTTTTGTCAGACGTTTGTAATATTCTCACAATAAGCTAATTAGCTCAATTGGAGCATTTCTAGCATGTTTGGTTTAAATTGGAAATTTACATTTTTCACTTTTGTCAGACAATTGCAATATTCTCTCAATAAGCTAATTAGCTCAATTGGAGCATTTCTAGCATGTTTGGTTGAAATTGGAAATTTACATTTTTCAGTTTTGTCAGACGTTTGTAATATTCTCACAATAAGCTAATTAGCTCAATTGGAGCATTTCTAGCATGTTTGGTTGAAATTGGAAATTTACATTTTTCACTTTTGTCAGACGTTTGTAAAATTCTTACAATAGGCTTATTTGCGCAATTTGAGCATTTCTAGCATGTTTGGTTGAAATTGGAAATTTACATTTTTCAGTTTTGTCAGACGTTTTTAATATTCTCACAATAAGCTAATTAGCTCAATTGGAGCATTTCTAGCATGTTTGGTTGAAATTGGAAATTTACATTTTTCACTTTTGTCAGACAATTGCAATATTCTCACAATAAGCTAATTAGCTCAATTGGAGCATTTCTAGCATGTTTGGTTGAAATTGGAAATTTACATTTTTCAGTTTTGTCAGACGTTTGTAATATTCTCACAATAAGCTAATTAGCTCAATTGGAGCATTTCTAGCATGTTTGGTTTAAATTGGAAATTTACATTTTTCACCTTTGTCAGGCAATTGCAATATTCTCTCAATAAGCTAATTAGCTCAATTGGAGCATTTCTAGCATGATTGGTTGAAATTGGAAATTTACATTTTTCAGTTTTGTCAGACGTTTGTAAAATTCTTACAATAGGCTTATTTGCGCAATTTGAGCATTTCTAGCATGTTTGGTTGAAATTGGAAATTTACATTTTTCAGTTTTGTCAGACGTTTGTAATATTCTCACAATAAGCTAATTAGCTCAATTGGAGCATTTCTAGCATGTTTGGTTGAAATTGGGAATTTACATTTTTCACTTTTGTCAGACAATTGCAATATTCTCACAATAAGCTAATTAGCTCAATTGGAGCATTTCTAGCATGTTTGGTTGAAATTGGAAATTTACATTTTTCACTTTTGTCAGACGTTTGTAAAATTCTTACAATAGGCTTATTTGCGCAATTTGAGCATTTCTAGCATGTTTGGTTGAAATTGGAAATTTACATTTTTCAGTTTTGTCAGACGTTTGTAATATTCTCACAATAAGCTAATTAGCTCAATTGGAGCATTTCTAGCATGTTTGGTTGAAATTGGAAATTTACATTTTTCACTTTTGTCAGACAATTGCAATATTCTCACAATAAGCTAATTAGCTCAATTGGAGCATTTCTAGCATGTTTGGTTGAAATTGGAAATTTACATTTTTCAGTTTTGTCAGACGTTTGTAATATTCTCACAATAAGCTAATTAGCTCAATTGGAGCATTTCTAGCATGTTTGGTTTAAATTGGAAATTTACATTTTTCACCTTTGTCAGACAATTGCAATATTCTCTCAATAAGCTAATTAGCTCAATTGGAGCATTTCTAGCATGTTTGGTTGAAATTGGAAATTTACATTTTTCACTTTTGTCAGACAATTGCAATATTCTCACAATAAGCTAATTAGCTCAATTGGAGCATTTCTAGCATGTTTGGTTGAAATTGGAAATTTACATTTTTCAGTTTTGTCAGACGTTTGTAAAATTCTTACAATAGGCTTATTTGCGCAATTTGAGCATTTCTAGCATGTTTGGTTGAAATTGGAAATTTACATTTTTCAGTTTTGTCAGACGTTTGTAATATTCTCACAATAAGCTAATTAGCTCAATTGGAGCATTTCTAGCATGTTTGGTTGAAATTGGGAATTTACATTTTTCACTTTTGTCAGACAATTGCAATATTCTCACAATAAGCTAATTAGCTCAATTGGAGCATTTCTAGCATGTTTGGTTGAAATTGGAAATTTACATTTTTCACTTTTGTCAGACGTTTGTAAAATTCTTACAATAGGCTTATTTGCGCAATTTGAGCATTTCTAGCATGTTTGGTTGAAATTGGAAATTTACATTTTTCAGTTTTGTCAGACGTTTGTAATATTCTCACAATAAGCTAATTAGCTCAATTGGAGCATTTCTAGCATGTTTGGTTGAAATTGGAAATTTACATTTTTCACTTTTGTCAGACAATTGCAATATTCTCACAATAAGCTAATTAGCTCAATTGGAGCATTTCTAGCATGTTTGGTTGAAATTGGAAATTTACATTTTTCAGTTTTGTCAGACGTTTGTAATATTCTCACAATAAGCTAATTAGCTCAATTGGAGCATTTCTAGCATGTTTGGTTTAAATTGGAAATTTACATTTTTCACCTTTGTCAGACAATTGCAATATTCTCTCAATAAGCTAATTAGCTCAATTGGAGCATTTCTAGCATGTTTGGTTGAAATTGGAAATTTACATTTTTCACTTTTGTCAGACAATTGCAATATTCTCACAATAAGCTAATTAGCTCAATTGGAGCATTTCTAGCATGTTTGGTTGAAATTGGAAATTTACATTTTTCAGTTTTGTCAGACGTTTGTAAAAATCTTACAATAGGCTTATTTGCGCAATTTGAGCATTTCTAGCATGTTTGGTTGAAATTGGAAATTTACATTTTTCAGTTTTGTCAGACGTTTGTAATATTCTCACAATAAGCTAATTAGCTCAATTGGAGCATTTCTAGCATGTTTGGTTTAAATTGGAAATTTACATTTTTCACCTTTGTCAGACAATTGCAATATTCTCTCAATAAGCTAATTAGCTCAATTGGAGCATTTCTAGCATGTTTGGTTGAAATTGGAAATTTACATTTTTCACTTTTGTCAGACAATTGCAATATTCTCACAATAAGCTAATTAGCTCAATTGGAGCATTTCTAGCATGTTTGGTTGAAATTGGAAATTTACATTTTTCAGTTTTGTCAGACGTTTGTAAAATTCTTACAATAGGCTTATTTGCGCAATTTGAGCATTTCTAGCATGTTTGGTTGAAATTGGAAATTTACATTTTTCAGTTTTGTCAGACGTTTGTAATATTCTCACAATAAGCTAATTAGCTCAATTGGAGCATTTCTAGCATGTTTGGTTTAAATTGGAAATTTACATTTTTCACTTTTGTCAGACAATTGCAATATTCTCTCAATAAGCTAATTAGCTCAATTGGAGCATTTCTAGCATGTTTGGTTGAAATTGGAAATTTACATTTTTCAGTTTTGTCAGACGTTTGTAATATTCTCACAATAAGCTAATTAGCTCAATTGGAGCATTTCTAGCATGTTTGGTTGAAATTGGAAATTTACATTTTTCACTTTTGTCAGACGTTTGTAAAATTCTTACAATAGGCTTATTTGCGCAATTTGAGCATTTCTAGCATGTTTGGTTGAAATTGGAAATTTACATTTTTCAGTTTTGTCAGACGTTTGTAATATTCTCACAATAAGCTAATTAGCTCAATTGGAGCATTTCTAGCATGTTTGGTTGAAATTGGAAATTTACATTTTTCACTTTTGTCAGACGTTTGTAAAATTCTTACAATAGGCTTATTTGCGCAATTTGAGCATTTCTAGCATGTTTGGTTGAAATTGGAAATTTACATTTTTCAGTTTTGTCAGACGTTTGTAATATTCTCACAATAAGCTAATTAGCTCAATTGGAGCATTTCTAGCATGTTTGGTTGAAATTGGAAATTTACATTTTTCACTTTTGTCAGACAATTGCAATATTCTCACAATAAGCTAATTAGCTCAATTGGAGCATTTCTAGCATGTTTGGTTGAAATTGGAAATTTACATTTTTCAGTTTTGTCAGACGTTTGTAATATTCTCACAATAAGCTAATTAGCTCAATTGGAGCATTTCTAGCATGTTTGGTTGAAATTGAAAATTTACCTTTATCACTTTTGTCATACAATTGCAATATTCTCTCAATAAGCTAATTAGCTCAATTGGAGCATTTCTAGCATGTTTGGTTGAAATTGGAAATTTACATTTTTCAGCTTTGTCAGACGTTTGTAAAATTCTTACAATAGGCTTATTTGCGCAATTTGAGCATTTCTAGCATGTTTCGTTGAAATTGGAAATTTACATTTTTCAGTTTTGTCAGACGTTTGTAATATTCTCACAATAAGCTAATTAGCTCAATTGGAGCATTTCTAGCATGTTTGGTTTAAATTGGAAATTTACATTTTTCACTTTTGTCAGACAATTGCAATATTCTCTCAATAAGCTAATTAGCTCAATTGGAGCATTTCTAGCATGTTTGGTTGAAATTGGAAATTTACATTTTTCAGTTTTGTCAGACGTTTGTAATATTCTCACAATAAGCTAATTAGCTCAATTGGAGCATTTCTAGCATGTTTGGTTGAAATTGGAAATTTACATTTTTCACTTTTGTCAGACGTTTGTAAAATTCTTACAATAGGCTTATTTGCGCAATTTGAGCATTTCTAGCATGTTTGGTTGAAATTGGAAATTTACATTTTTCAGTTTTGTCAGACGTTTTTAATATTCTCACAATAAGCTAATTAGCTCAATTGGAGCATTTCTAGCATGTTTGGTTGAAATTGAAAATTTACCTTTATCACTTTTGTCAGACAATTGCAATATTCTCTCAATAAGCTAATTAGCTCAATTGGAGCATTTCTAGCATGTTTGGTTGAAATTGGAAATTTACATTTTTCAGTTTTGTCAGACGTTTGTAAAATTCTTACAATAGGCTTATTTGCGCAATTGGAGCATTTCTAGCATGTTTGGTTTAAATTGGAAATTTACATTTTTCACTTTTGTCAGACAATTGCAATATTCTCTCAATAAGCTAATTAGCTCAATTGGAGCATTTCTAGCATGTTTGGTTGAAATTGGAAATTTACATTTTTCAGTTTTGTCAGACGTTTTTAATATTCTCACAATAAGCTAATTAGCTCAATTGGAGCATTTCTAGCATGTTTGGTTGAAATTGAAAATTTACCTTTATCACTTTTGTCAGACAATTGCAATATTCTCTCAATAAGCTAATTAGCTCAATTGGAGCATTTCTAGCATGTTTGGTTGAAATTGGAAATTTACATTTTTCAGTTTTGTCAGACGTTTGTAAAATTCTTACAATAGGCTTATTTGCGCAATTTGAGCATTTCTAGCATGTTTGGTTGAAATTGGAAATTTACATTTTTCAGTTTTGTCAGACGTTTGTAATATTCTCACAATAAGCTAATTAGCTCAATTGGAGCATTTCTAGCATGTTTGGTTTAAATTGGAAATTTACATTTTTCACTTTTGTCAGACAATTGCAATATTCTCTCAATAAGCTAATTAGCTCAATTGGAGCATTTCTAGCATGTTTGGTTGAAATTGGAAATTTACATTTTTCAGTTTTGTCAGACGTTTGTAATATTCTCACAATAAGCTAATTAGCTCAATTGGAGCATTTCTAGCATGTTTGGTTGAAATTGGAAATTTACATTTTTCACTTTTGTCAGACGTTTGTAAAATTCTTACAATAGGCTTATTTGCGCAATTTGAGCATTTCTAGCATGTTTGGTTGAAATTGGAAATTTACATTTTTCAGTTTTGTCAGACGTTTTTAATATTCTCACAATAAGCTAATTAGCTCAATTGGAGCATTTCTAGCATGTTTGGTTGAAATTGGAAATTTACATTTTTCACTTTTGTCAGACAATTGCAATATTCTCACAATAAGCTAATTAGCTCAATTGGAGCATTTCTAGCATGTTTGGTTGAAATTGGAAATTTACATTTTTCAGTTTTGTCAGACGTTTGTAATATTCTCACAATAAGCTAATTAGCTCAATTGGAGCATTTCTAGCATGTTTGGTTTAAATTGGAAATTTACATTTTTCACCTTTGTCAGGCAATTGCAATATTCTCTCAATAAGCTAATTAGCTCAATTGGAGCATTTCTAGCATGATTGGTTGAAATTGGAAATTTACATTTTTCAGTTTTGTCAGACGTTTGTAAAATTCTTACAATAGGCTTATTTGCGCAATTTGAGCATTTCTAGCATGTTTGGTTGAAATTGGAAATTTACATTTTTCAGTTTTGTCAGACGTTTGTAATATTCTCACAATAAGCTAATTAGCTCAATTGGAGCATTTCTAGCATGTTTGGTTGAAATTGGGAATTTACATTTTTCACTTTTGTCAGACAATTGCAATATTCTCACAATAAGCTAATTAGCTCAATTGGAGCATTTCTAGCATGTTTGGTTGAAATTGGAAATTTACATTTTTCACTTTTGTCAGACGTTTGTAAAATTCTTACAATAGGCTTATTTGCGCAATTTGAGCATTTCTAGCATGTTTGGTTGAAATTGGAAATTTACATTTTTCAGTTTTGTCAGACGTTTGTAATATTCTCACAATAAGCTAATTAGCTCAATTGGAGCATTTCTAGCATGTTTGGTTGAAATTGGAAATTTACATTTTTCACTTTTGTCAGACAATTGCAATATTCTCACAATAAGCTAATTAGCTCAATTGGAGCATTTCTAGCATGTTTGGTTGAAATTGGAAATTTACATTTTTCAGTTTTGTCAGACGTTTGTAATATTCTCACAATAAGCTAATTAGCTCAATTGGAGCATTTCTAGCATGTTTGGTTTAAATTGGAAATTTACATTTTTCACCTTTGTCAGACAATTGCAATATTCTCTCAATAAGCTAATTAGCTCAATTGGAGCATTTCTAGCATGTTTGGTTGAAATTGGAAATTTACATTTTTCACTTTTGTCAGACAATTGCAATATTCTCACAATAAGCTAATTAGCTCAATTGGAGCATTTCTAGCATGTTTGGTTGAAATTGGAAATTTACATTTTTCAGTTTTGTCAGACGTTTGTAAAATTCTTACAATAGGCTTATTTGCGCAATTTGAGCATTTCTAGCATGTTTGGTTGAAATTGGAAATTTACATTTTTCAGTTTTGTCAGACGTTTGTAATATTCTCACAATAAGCTAATTAGCTCAATTGGAGCATTTCTAGCATGTTTGGTTGAAATTGGGAATTTACATTTTTCACTTTTGTCAGACAATTGCAATATTCTCACAATAAGCTAATTAGCTCAATTGGAGCATTTCTAGCATGTTTGGTTGAAATTGGAAATTTACATTTTTCACTTTTGTCAGACGTTTGTAAAATTCTTACAATAGGCTTATTTGCGCAATTTGAGCATTTCTAGCATGTTTGGTTGAAATTGGAAATTTACATTTTTCAGTTTTGTCAGACGTTTGTAATATTCTCACAATAAGCTAATTAGCTCAATTGGAGCATTTCTAGCATGTTTGGTTGAAATTGGAAATTTACATTTTTCACTTTTGTCAGACAATTGCAATATTCTCACAATAAGCTAATTAGCTCAATTGGAGCATTTCTAGCATGTTTGGTTGAAATTGGAAATTTACATTTTTCAGTTTTGTCAGACGTTTGTAATATTCTCACAATAAGCTAATTAGCTCAATTGGAGCATTTCTAGCATGTTTGGTTTAAATTGGAAATTTACATTTTTCACCTTTGTCAGACAATTGCAATATTCTCTCAATAAGCTAATTAGCTCAATTGGAGCATTTCTAGCATGTTTGGTTGAAATTGGAAATTTACATTTTTCACTTTTGTCAGACAATTGCAATATTCTCACAATAAGCTAATTAGCTCAATTGGAGCATTTCTAGCATGTTTGGTTGAAATTGGAAATTTACATTTTTCAGTTTTGTCAGACGTTTGTAAAAATCTTACAATAGGCTTATTTGCGCAATTTGAGCATTTCTAGCATGTTTGGTTGAAATTGGAAATTTACATTTTTCAGTTTTGTCAGACGTTTGTAATATTCTCACAATAAGCTAATTAGCTCAATTGGAGCATTTCTAGCATGTTTGGTTTAAATTGGAAATTTACATTTTTCACCTTTGTCAGACAATTGCAATATTCTCTCAATAAGCTAATTAGCTCAATTGGAGCATTTCTAGCATGTTTGGTTGAAATTGGAAATTTACATTTTTCACTTTTGTCAGACAATTGCAATATTCTCACAATAAGCTAATTAGCTCAATTGGAGCATTTCTAGCATGTTTGGTTGAAATTGGAAATTTACATTTTTCAGTTTTGTCAGACGTTTGTAAAATTCTTACAATAGGCTTATTTGCGCAATTTGAGCATTTCTAGCATGTTTGGTTGAAATTGGAAATTTACATTTTTCAGTTTTGTCAGACGTTTGTAATATTCTCACAATAAGCTAATTAGCTCAATTGGAGCATTTCTAGCATGTTTGGTTTAAATTGGAAATTTACATTTTTCACTTTTGTCAGACAATTGCAATATTCTCTCAATAAGCTAATTAGCTCAATTGGAGCATTTCTAGCATGTTTGGTTGAAATTGGAAATTTACATTTTTCAGTTTTGTCAGACGTTTGTAATATTCTCACAATAAGCTAATTAGCTCAATTGGAGCATTTCTAGCATGTTTGGTTGAAATTGGAAATTTACATTTTTCACTTTTGTCAGACGTTTGTAAAATTCTTACAATAGGCTTATTTGCGCAATTTGAGCATTTCTAGCATGTTTGGTTGAAATTGGAAATTTACATTTTTCAGTTTTGTCAGACGTTTGTAATATTCTCACAATAAGCTAATTAGCTCAATTGGAGCATTTCTAGCATGTTTGGTTGAAATTGGAAATTTACATTTTTCACTTTTGTCAGACGTTTGTAAAATTCTTACAATAGGCTTATTTGCGCAATTTGAGCATTTCTAGCATGTTTGGTTGAAATTGGAAATTTACATTTTTCAGTTTTGTCAGACGTTTGTAATATTCTCACAATAAGCTAATTAGCTCAATTGGAGCATTTCTAGCATGTTTGGTTGAAATTGGAAATTTACATTTTTCACTTTTGTCAGACAATTGCAATATTCTCACAATAAGCTAATTAGCTCAATTGGAGCTAATTGAGCTAATTTCTAGCATGTTTGGTTGAAATTGGAAATTTACATTTTTCAGTTTTGTCAGACGTTTGTAATATTCTCACAATAAGCTAATTAGCTCAATTGGAGCATTTCTAGCATGTTTGGTTGAAATTGGAAATTTACATTTTTCACTTTTGTCAGACAATTGCAATATTCTCACAATAAGCTAATTAGCTCAATTGGAGCATTTCTAGCATGTTTGGTTGAAATTGGAAATTTACATTTTTCAGTTTTGTCAGACGTTTGTAATATTCTCACAATAAGCTAATTAGCTCAATTGGAGCATTTCTAGCATGTTTGGTTTAAATTGGAAATTTACATTTTTCACCTTTGTCAGACAATTGCAATATTCTCTCAATAAGCTAATTAGCTCAATTGGAGCATTTCTAGCATGTTTGGTTGAAATTGGAAATTTACATTTTTCACTTTTGTCAGACAATTGCAATATTCTCACAATAAGCTAATTAACTCAATTGGAGCATTTCTAGCATGTTTGGTTGAAATTGGAAATTTACATTTTTCAGTTTTGTCAGACGTTTGTAAAAATCTTACAATAGGCTTATTTGCGCAATTTGAGCATTTCTAGCATGTTTGGTTGAAATTGGAAATTTACATTTTTCACTTTTGTCAGACGTTTGTAATATTCTCACAATAAGCTAATTAGCTCAATTGGAGCATTTCTAGCATGTTTGGTTGAAATTGGAAATTTACATTTTTCACTTTTGTCAGACAATTGCAATATTCTCACAATAAGCTAATTAGCTCAATTGGAGCATTTCTAGCATGTTTGGTTGAAATTGGAAATTTACATTTTTCAGTTTTGTCAGACGTTTGTAATATTCTCACAATAAGCTAATTAGCTCAATTGGAGCATTTCTAGCATGTTTGGTTGAAATTGGAAATTTACATTTTTCAGTTTTGTCAGACGTTTGTAATATTCTCACAATAAGCTAATTAGCTCAATTGGAGCATTTCTAGCATGTTTGGTTGAAATTGGAAATTTACATTTTTCACTTTTGTCAGACAATTGCAATATTCTCACAATAAGCTAATTAGCTCAATTGGAGCATTTCTAGCATGTTTGGTTGAAAATGGAAATTTACATTTTTCACTTCTGTCAGACAATTGCAATATTCTCTCAATAAGCTAATTAGCTCAATTGGAGCTTTTCTAGCATGTTTGGTTGAAATTGGAAATTTACATTTTTCACTTTTGTCAGACGTTTGTAAAATTTTTACAATAGGCTTATTTGCGCAATTTGAGCATTTCTAGCATGTTTGGTTGAAATTGGAATTTTACATTTTTCACTTTTGTCAGACGTTTGTAATATTCTCACAATAAGCTAATTAGCTCAATTGGAGCATTTCTAGCATGTTTGGTTGAAATTGGAATTTTACATTTTTCACTTTTGTCAGACGTTTGTAATATTCTCACAATAAGCTAATTAGCTCAATTGGAGCATTTCTAGCATGTTTGGTTGAAATTGGAAATTTACATTTTTCACTTTTGTCAGACAATTGCAATATTCTCTCAATAAGCTAATTAGCTCAATTGGAGCATTTCTAGCATGTTTGGTTGAAATTGGAAATTTACATTTTTCAGTTTTGTCAGACGTTTGTAAAATTCTTACAATAGGCTTATTTGCGCAATTTGAGCATTTCTAGCATGTTTGGTTGAAATTGGAAATTTACATTTTTCACTTTTGTCAGACGTTTGTAATATTCTCACAATAAGCTAATTAGCTCAATTGGAGCATTTCTAGCATGTTTGGTTGAAATTGGAAATTTAAATTTTTCACTTTTGTCAGACAATTGCAATATTCTCACAATAAGCTAATTAGCTCAATTGGAGCATTTCTAGCATGTTTGGTTGAAATTGGAAATTTACATTTTTCAGTTTTGTCAGACGTTTGTAATATTCTCACAATAAGCTAATTAGCTCAATTGGAGCATTTCTAGCATGTTTGGTTGAAATTGGAAATTTACATTTTTCAGTTTTGTCAGACGTTTGTAATATTCTCACAATAAGCTAATTAGCTCAATTGGAGCATTTCTAGCATGTTTGGTTGAAATTGGAAATTTACATTTTTCAGTGTTGTCAGATGTTTGTAATATTCTCACAATAAGCTAATTAGCTCAATTTGAGCATTTCTAGCATGTTTGGTTGAAATTGGAAATTTACATTTTTCAGTTTTGTCAGACGTTTGTAATATTCTCACAATAAGCTAATTAGCTCAATTGGAGCATTTCTAGCATGTTTGGTTGAAATTGGAAATTTACATTTTTCAGTGTTGTCAGACGTTTGTAATATTCTCACAATAAGCTAATTAGCTCAATTTGAGCATTTCTAGCATGTTTGGTTGAAATTGAAAATTTACATTTTTCAGTTTTGTCGGACGTTTGTAAAATTTTTACAGTAGGCTTATTTGCGCAATTGGAGCATTTCTAGCATGTTTGGTTGAAATTGGAAATTCACATTTTTCAGTTTTGTCAGACGTTTGTAATATTCTCACAATAAGCTAATTAGCTCAATTGGAGCATTTCTAGCATGTTTGGTTGAAATTGGGTTGAAATTGAAAATTTACCTTTATCACTTTTGTCAGACAATTGCAATATTCTCTCAATAAGCTAATTAGCTCAATTGGAGCATTTCTAGCATGTTTGGTTGAAATTGGAAATTTACATTTTTCAGTTTTGTCAGACGTTTGTAAAATTCTTACAATAGGCTTATTTGCGCAATTTGAGCATTTCTAGCATGTTTGGTTGAAATTGGAAATTTACATTTTTCAGTTTTGTCAGACGTTTGTAATATTCTCACAATAAGCTAATTAGCTCAATTGGAGCATTTCTAGCATGTTTGGTTTAAATTGGAAATTTACATTTTTCACTTTTGTCAGACAATTGCAATATTCTCTCAATAAGCTAATTAGCTCAATTGGAGCATTTCTAGCATGTTTGGTTGAAATTGGAAATTTACATTTTTCAGTTTTGTCAGACGTTTGTAATATTCTCACAATAAGCTAATTAGCTCAATTGGAGCATTTCTAGCATGTTTGGTTGAAATTGGAAATTTACATTTTTCACTTTTGTCAGACGTTTGTAAAATTCTTACAATAGGCTTATTTGCGCAATTTGAGCATTTCTAGCATGTTTGGTTGAAATTGGAAATTTACATTTTTCACTTTTGTCAGACGTTTGTAAAATTCTTACAATAGGCTTATTTGCGCAATTTGAGCATTTCTAGCATGTTTGGTTGAAATTGGAAATTTACATTTTTCAGTTTTGTCAGACGTTTGTAATATTCTCACAATAAGCTAATTAGCTCAATTGGAGCATTTCTAGCATGTTTGGTTGAAATTGGAAATTTACATTTTTCAGTTTTGTCAGACGTTTGTAATATTCTCACAATAAGCTAATTAGCTCAATTGGAGCATTTCTAGCATGTTTGGTTGAAATTGAAAATTTACCTTTATCACTTTTGTCATACAATTGCAATATTCTCTCAATAAGCTAATTAGCTCAATTGGAGCATTTCTAGCATGTTTGGTTGAAATTGGAAATTTACATTTTTCAGCTTTGTCAGACGTTTGTAAAATTCTTACAATAGGCTTATTTGCGCAATTTGAGCATTTCTAGCATGTTTCGTTGAAATTGGAAATTTACATTTTTCAGTTTTGTCAGACGTTTGTAATATTCTCACAATAAGCTAATTAGCTCAATTGGAGCATTTCTAGCATGTTTGGTTTAAATTGGAAATTTACATTTTTCACTTTTGTCAGACAATTGCAATATTCTCTCAATAAGCTAATTAGCTCAATTGGAGCATTTCTAGCATGTTTGGTTGAAATTGGAAATTTACATTTTTCAGTTTTGTCAGACGTTTGTAATATTCTCACAATAAGCTAATTAGCTCAATTGGAGCATTTCTAGCATGTTTGGTTGAAATTGGAAATTTACATTTTTCACTTTTGTCAGACGTTTGTAAAATTCTTACAATAGGCTTATTTGCGCAATTTGAGCATTTCTAGCATGTTTGGTTGAAATTGGAAATTTACATTTTTCAGTTTTGTCAGACGTTTTTAATATTCTCACAATAAGCTAATTAGCTCAATTGGAGCATTTCTAGCATGTTTGGTTGAAATTGAAAATTTACCTTTATCACTTTTGTCAGACAATTGCAATATTCTCTCAATAAGCTAATTAGCTCAATTGGAGCATTTCTAGCATGTTTGGTTGAAATTGGAAATTTACATTTTTCAGTTTTGTCAGACGTTTGTAAAATTCTTACAATAGGCTTATTTGCGCAATTGGAGCATTTCTAGCATGTTTGGTTTAAATTGGAAATTTACATTTTTCACTTTTGTCAGACAATTGCAATATTCTCTCAATAAGCTAATTAGCTCAATTGGAGCATTTCTAGCATGTTTGGTTGAAATTGGAAATTTACATTTTTCAGTTTTGTCAGACGTTTTTAATATTCTCACAATAAGCTAATTAGCTCAATTGGAGCATTTCTAGCATGTTTGGTTGAAATTGAAAATTTACCTTTATCACTTTTGTCAGACAATTGCAATATTCTCTCAATAAGCTAATTAGCTCAATTGGAGCATTTCTAGCATGTTTGGTTGAAATTGGAAATTTACATTTTTCAGTTTTGTCAGACGTTTGTAAAATTCTTACAATAGGCTTATTTGCGCAATTTGAGCATTTCTAGCATGTTTGGTTGAAATTGGAAATTTACATTTTTCAGTTTTGTCAGACGTTTGTAATATTCTCACAATAAGCTAATTAGCTCAATTGGAGCATTTCTAGCATGTTTGGTTTAAATTGGAAATTTACATTTTTCACTTTTGTCAGACAATTGCAATATTCTCTCAATAAGCTAATTAGCTCAATTGGAGCATTTCTAGCATGTTTGGTTGAAATTGGAAATTTACATTTTTCAGTTTTGTCAGACGTTTGTAATATTCTCACAATAAGCTAATTAGCTCAATTGGAGCATTTCTAGCATGTTTGGTTGAAATTGGAAATTTACATTTTTCACTTTTGTCAGACGTTTGTAAAATTCTTACAATAGGCTTTGTTATATAAACGGTGTGTACTCACATGCGGTTGATGTAAAGAAGGAAGCCTCTCCCAATCTCCCCACGCCTTTATACTCCTGTAACCTCTCGTACTTCCTGTAACCTCTCGTACTTCCTGTAACCTCTCGTACTTCCCGTAACCTCGTAACTACCTGTAACTACCATGACCTCGGGCATTAGCGTAGCCCGCGGCCCACCAGCTCGATTATACAACATGCCCTTTTTCTTTTCTTTTTTGTATGGGCCACTAACCTTCCAGAAATACATTGGGACTCATTCATCAACTCACCTTGCTGGTGAAGTTTACCTTACGCTTTAACCCAGGTCTTCCTCCATCGACTCCTCCTGCGTACCATCACTCCCCAGCAACCCGGGGCTGCTGTCGTACCCGGCCGCACTACTCTCCTCACTCTCCTGATCCTCCACTCTCACTGTTGTATAAATCAGTGTACTCTTCTCGCTACTGCCAGCTCCATTGCCAGTCTGCACTGGCTTTTCCATCACTCTGACCTCCGCCGCTACCAATACTTTTACCGTGACCACTGTCACTACCAACACTCCTCCCACCAACATCTCCAACACTACTTCCACCAACCCTGACAAGCCCGGAGTCTTTTGGTTGGGTCAGTAATGACTCCTCAACCTCATCTCCGTCTCTTCCGTCTTTACCTCGCTCTCCCCAATAAGAGGCAGGCTCAACAGGCTTCCTGTGGGAGGTCTCCACCTGGGCCGTAACCGGCTGCACAGGGGATGGCACCACAGAGCTGGGAGTTGGCATAGGCCCAGACCTATCTAGCTCGACCTCACCTGCAACCAGTGCAGGTCTGCTACCAGCAATTCTCCTCTGAACCTCGGCTAACTCCTGCACCACTACCCTGAAAGCCTTGACATTTTCCAACTCCATGACTGCTGCCTCCCGTTTGGCTTTCAGCTTAGCCAATTTCTCCTTCGACTTCCTCCGCACCTCCCTTTCCTCTCTTTCAATCTCTGCTACCTTTTTCTCATGACCTTCTCTGTCTAACATTCCATTGCTGGATACCTCGGCTAAAAAAGAGCAAACCTTTTCCATTACAGACACTGGTTCAGCTACTTTCTCAGCACCTTCCCTTACCTCATCGTGACTCTGTTCTCCATCACACCCCATAGACCCTTGCACATCTTTGGTGCCTTGGGCTGTCCCCTGTTGGCTACCAATTTCCACGTATTCGCTACTCTTCACTCCCTTGGTTTTACAAGTCCACCAATCTTGACCTGTGTGACCTCTCTTAACTTCGCTCTCTCTGTCAGACTTCTTTGTCAGGTTTTGCAACTCGACATCATCTGAAACATAACTTGACCCAGCAATAATGGTTCTTGACGAAAACAGCTTAACCGGCTTAATACTTCTACACTCCTTAACAGCCTCAAACTTACTTTCGCAAACCGCGTTTACAACAGCAAATAATTGAAGCTGCCTTAACTCAGTTATGCCCAAGAAGTTCGTTCTCAATCCTTTCACCACATATACCTCTGTCTCCATATCTCTATATTTACTTTCCAACTGAACGCCTGCTTTACCGACTACTCTTAGCTTACGACCATCTATTCCCGCCAAAACAGTAGATGGCTCCTCTAGCCGTAGGTTCAGCCTTTCGGCCGTCCCCTCGGTTACAGTCGACACCTCTGCCCCAGTATCAAACGTAAATTCAACGTTCTTCCCATTGACCTTCAAAACCTGTACAATTCTCCTTTCTAGTCAACTGTCATCCTCATACTTATCCCTAGAACCAGAGAACCTAACACTTCTGCCCTTACCACTATCTTGGTACCTCTCCTTATACTTCTCCCCCTCAAACCTATCCATACTGTTGTCCCTGTACCTGCCAAATTTGTCTCTAATCTCGCGGGGGCTTCCTCGGCCCCTATACCTCTCCCCACTACTGTCCCTGCTACCATACCGCTCGTAGCTATTATCTCGACTACCTCCTGACCTCCTGCTACTACCCCGCCCGTCATAACCTACTTCTCTCCTATCCCTACAATAACGGGATACATGTCCTCGCTGTCCACAACAAAAACATTTAATGGAGGGACAACTCCTCATCTCATGCCCACTACGTTTACAATTGTAGCATACTCTACCTCCACTGCCATCTCTACTGCTTGCTCTAGATCTAGAGACATGCCTCTCCCTGCTATTGTCTCTATACTTTCTACTGTCACCGTCCTTGTTATACTCCCTGCCTCTTGTCCCATATCTACTAGCACCTTGCTCTTCACTACCATAATACTCTCTACTACTCCTAGGGCTACCCCTAGGGGAAGATCTACCTGCTGAATCATAACTTCTATCTCTATCATTACTCCTGTACTGCACTCGGCTATCAAACTCTGATACCTTTGCTACTTCTCTCTTAACCTCACTCTTTAAATCGGTACTTCTACCCTCACCTCTCAAAAATCTATCAGAGCTGTCGGCCATTTCTCGAGCCCTCAATGCCTCCTGCAATAACGCCCAAGTAAGATTTGCATTCTTCATTAACTCTCTGCTTACTTCTCTATTTCTCAACCCGTTAACCGCCACAATAAGGGCAAACCTTACCCTATCATTATCGTTAGTCACCTCTGCATATCTGCTCAAACTCTCTACCCGTTGTAAAAACTCTCTATCACTTTCCCCAAGTGTCTGCCTAGCCGTAAGGAACTTATGCCCCTTTACGAACATACTCTCTTGTCTACCATAATAACCCTGTAAAACCTCCACTGCCCCTTCATAAGTAGAATTCACGCCATCTACGTTAAACCCTGCACCTCTCAATACTTCTCTACCACTGTGCCCAATAGCTCTCAATAGTGGCACTAACCTAGCTCTACCTCTCATAATAGGGCGCCTATTTTCACCTTCACCTTCGTAACCTCTTCTCTCTACAGCACTCTCTATACATAAATTCATCTCCTCTATGAATCTCTCCCACGATCCATCTCCGTGCTCTCCAAACACCAGCTTCGGAAACCCACTCTCCATCTCTACCCGATACAATATCTCCCTCGCCACGAATACACTCTACCCCTCTCGTATAATTAGTGTAACTCCCACCTCCGAATATGTAATAAATAATTGCACCTCAACACCGCTACTACACCTCACAACACTACCCTAATAAATAATTGCACCTTAACAACACCGCTACTACACCTCACAACACTACCCTACCTCACGTTACCTCACCTACACGCCCGTGAAAGGGTCTATACAACCGTTTAACTTACCCGCAACCAGAAAAATTATCGCTAATGATAACAAAACAAGAAAAAAAAATCAGAGCTTCGTCAACTGCGCCATGTTATATAAACGGTGTGTACTCACATGCGGTTGATGTAAAGAAGGAAGCCTCTCCCAATCTCCCCACGCCTTTATACTCCTGTAACCTCTCGTACTTCCTGTAACCTCTCGTACTTCCTGTAACCTCTCGTACTTCCCGTAACCTCGTAACTACCTGTAACTACCATGACCTCGGGCATTAGCGTAGCCCGCGGCCCACCAGCTCGATTATACAACAGGCTTATTTGCGCAATTTGAGCATTTCTAGCATGTTTGGTTGAAATTGGAAATTTACATTTTTCAGTTTTGTCAGACGTTTTTAATATTCTCACAATAAGCTAATTAGCTCAATTGGAGCATTTCTAGCATGTTTGGTTGAAATTGGAAATTTACATTTTTCACTTTTGTCAGACAATTGCAATATTCTCACAATAAGCTAATTAGCTCAATTGGAGCATTTCTAGCATGTTTGGTTGAAATTGGAAATTTACATTTTTCAGTTTTGTCAGACGTTTGTAATATTCTCACAATAAGCTAATTAGCTCAATTGGAGCATTTCTAGCATGTTTGGTTTAAATTGGAAATTTACATTTTTCACCTTTGTCAGGCAATTGCAATATTCTCTCAATAAGCTAATTAGCTCAATTGGAGCATTTCTAGCATGATTGGTTGAAATTGGAAATTTACATTTTTCAGTTTTGTCAGACGTTTGTAAAATTCTTACAATAGGCTTATTTGCGCAATTTGAGCATTTCTAGCATGTTTGGTTGAAATTGGAAATTTACATTTTTCAGTTTTGTCAGACGTTTGTAATATTCTCACAATAAGCTAATTAGCTCAATTGGAGCATTTCTAGCATGTTTGGTTGAAATTGGGAATTTACATTTTTCACTTTTGTCAGACAATTGCAATATTCTCACAATAAGCTAATTAGCTCAATTGGAGCATTTCTAGCATGTTTGGTTGAAATTGGAAATTTACATTTTTCACTTTTGTCAGACGTTTGTAAAATTCTTACAATAGGCTTATTTGCGCAATTTGAGCATTTCTAGCATGTTTGGTTGAAATTGGAAATTTACATTTTTCAGTTTTGTCAGACGTTTGTAATATTCTCACAATAAGCTAATTAGCTCAATTGGAGCATTTCTAGCATGTTTGGTTGAAATTGGAAATTTACATTTTTCACTTTTGTCAGACAATTGCAATATTCTCACAATAAGCTAATTAGCTCAATTGGAGCATTTCTAGCATGTTTGGTTGAAATTGGAAATTTACATTTTTCAGTTTTGTCAGACGTTTGTAATATTCTCACAATAAGCTAATTAGCTCAATTGGAGCATTTCTAGCATGTTTGGTTTAAATTGGAAATTTACATTTTTCACCTTTGTCAGACAATTGCAATATTCTCTCAATAAGCTAATTAGCTCAATTGGAGCATTTCTAGCATGTTTGGTTGAAATTGGAAATTTACATTTTTCACTTTTGTCAGACAATTGCAATATTCTCACAATAAGCTAATTAGCTCAATTGGAGCATTTCTAGCATGTTTGGTTGAAATTGGAAATTTACATTTTTCAGTTTTGTCAGACGTTTGTAAAAATCTTACAATAGGCTTATTTGCGCAATTTGAGCATTTCTAGCATGTTTGGTTGAAATTGGAAATTTACATTTTTCAGTTTTGTCAGACGTTTGTAATATTCTCACAATAAGCTAATTAGCTCAATTGGAGCATTTCTAGCATGTTTGGTTTAAATTGGAAATTTACATTTTTCACCTTTGTCAGACAATTGCAATATTCTCTCAATAAGCTAATTAGCTCAATTGGAGCATTTCTAGCATGTTTGGTTGAAATTGGAAATTTACATTTTTCACTTTTGTCAGACAATTGCAATATTCTCACAATAAGCTAATTAGCTCAATTGGAGCATTTCTAGCATGTTTGGTTGAAATTGGAAATTTACATTTTTCAGTTTTGTCAGACGTTTGTAAAATTCTTACAATAGGCTTATTTGCGCAATTTGAGCATTTCTAGCATGTTTGGTTGAAATTGGAAATTTACATTTTTCAGTTTTGTCAGACGTTTGTAATATTCTCACAATAAGCTAATTAGCTCAATTGGAGCATTTCTAGCATGTTTGGTTTAAATTGGAAATTTACATTTTTCACTTTTGTCAGACAATTGCAATATTCTCTCAATAAGCTAATTAGCTCAATTGGAGCATTTCTAGCATGTTTGGTTGAAATTGGAAATTTACATTTTTCAGTTTTGTCAGACGTTTGTAATATTCTCACAATAAGCTAATTAGCTCAATTGGAGCATTTCTAGCATGTTTGGTTGAAATTGGAAATTTACATTTTTCACTTTTGTCAGACGTTTGTAAAATTCTTACAATAGGCTTATTTGCGCAATTTGAGCATTTCTAGCATGTTTGGTTGAAATTGGAAATTTACATTTTTCAGTTTTGTCAGACGTTTGTAATATTCTCACAATAAGCTAATTAGCTCAATTGGAGCATTTCTAGCATGTTTGGTTGAAATTGGAAATTTACATTTTTCACTTTTGTCAGACGTTTGTAAAATTCTTACAATAGGCTTATTTGCGCAATTTGAGCATTTCTAGCATGTTTGGTTGAAATTGGAAATTTACATTTTTCAGTTTTGTCAGACGTTTGTAATATTCTCACAATAAGCTAATTAGCTCAATTGGAGCATTTCTAGCATGTTTGGTTGAAATTGGAAATTTACATTTTTCACTTTTGTCAGACAATTGCAATATTCTCACAATAAGCTAATTAGCTCAATTGGAGCTAATTGAGCTAATTTCTAGCATGTTTGGTTGAAATTGGAAATTTACATTTTTCAGTTTTGTCAGACGTTTGTAATATTCTCACAATAAGCTAATTAGCTCAATTGGAGCATTTCTAGCATGTTTGGTTGAAATTGGAAATTTACATTTTTCACTTTTGTCAGACAATTGCAATATTCTCACAATAAGCTAATTAGCTCAATTGGAGCATTTCTAGCATGTTTGGTTGAAATTGGAAATTTACATTTTTCAGTTTTGTCAGACGTTTGTAATATTCTCACAATAAGCTAATTAGCTCAATTGGAGCATTTCTAGCATGTTTGGTTTAAATTGGAAATTTACATTTTTCACCTTTGTCAGACAATTGCAATATTCTCTCAATAAGCTAATTAGCTCAATTGGAGCATTTCTAGCATGTTTGGTTGAAATTGGAAATTTACATTTTTCACTTTTGTCAGACAATTGCAATATTCTCACAATAAGCTAATTAACTCAATTGGAGCATTTCTAGCATGTTTGGTTGAAATTGGAAATTTACATTTTTCAGTTTTGTCAGACGTTTGTAAAAATCTTACAATAGGCTTATTTGCGCAATTTGAGCATTTCTAGCATGTTTGGTTGAAATTGGAAATTTACATTTTTCACTTTTGTCAGACGTTTGTAATATTCTCACAATAAGCTAATTAGCTCAATTGGAGCATTTCTAGCATGTTTGGTTGAAATTGGAAATTTACATTTTTCACTTTTGTCAGACAATTGCAATATTCTCACAATAAGCTAATTAGCTCAATTGGAGCATTTCTAGCATGTTTGGTTGAAATTGGAAATTTACATTTTTCAGTTTTGTCAGACGTTTGTAATATTCTCACAATAAGCTAATTAGCTCAATTGGAGCATTTCTAGCATGTTTGGTTGAAATTGGAAATTTACATTTTTCAGTTTTGTCAGACGTTTGTAATATTCTCACAATAAGCTAATTAGCTCAATTGGAGCATTTCTATCATGTTTGGTTGAAATTGAAAATTTACCTTTATCACTTTTGTCAGACAATTGCAATATTCTCTCAATAAGCTAATTAGCTCAATTGGAGCATTTCTAGCATGTTTGGTTGAAATTGGAAATTTACATTTTTCAGTTTTGTCAGACGTTTGTAAAATTCTTACAATAGGCTTATTTGCGCAATTTGAGCATTTCTAGCAGGTTTGGTTGAAATTGGAAATTTAAATTTTTCAGTTTTGTCAGACGTTTGTAATATTCTCACAATAAGCTAATTAGCTCAATTGGAGCATTTCTAGCATGTTTGGTTGAAATTGGAAATTTACATTTTTCAGTTTTGTCAGACGTTTGTAAAATTCTTACAGTAAGCTTATTTCCGCATTTGGAGCATTTCTAGCATGTTTGGTTGAAATTGGAAATTTACATTTTTCAGTTTTGTCAGACGTTTGTAATATTCTCACAATAAGCTAATTAGCTCAATTGGAGCATTTCTAGCATGTTTGGTTGAAATTGGAAATTTACATTTTTCACTTTTGTCAGACGTTTGTAAAAGTCTTACAGTAGGCTTATTTGCGCAATTTGAGCATTTCTAACATGTTTGGTTGAAATTGGAAATTTACATTTTTCACTTTTGTCAGACAATTGCAATATTCTCTCAATAAGCTAATTAGCTCAATTGGAGCATTTCTAGCATGTTTGGTTGAAATTGGAAATTTACATTTTTCACTTTTGTCAGACGTTTGTAAATTTCTTACAGTAGGCTTATTTGCGCAATTTGAGCATTTCTAGCATGTTTGGTTGAAATTGGAAATTTACATTTTTCAGTTTTGTCAGACGTTTGTAATATTCTCACAATAAGCTAATTAGCTCAATTGGAGCATTTCTAGCATGTTTGGTTGAAATTGGAAATTTACATTTTTCACTTTTGTCAGACAATTGCAATATTTTCACAATAAGCTAATTAGCTCAATTGGAGCATTTCTAGCATGTTTGGTTGAAATTGGAAATTTACATTTTTCACTTTTGTCAGACAATTGCAATATTCTCACAATAAGCTAATTAGCTCAATTGGAGCATTTCTAGCATGTTTGGTTGAAATTGGAAAATTACATGTTTCAGTTTTGTCAGACGTTTGTAATATTCTCACAATAAGCTAATTAGCTCAATTGGAGCATTTCTAGCATGTTTGGTTGAAATTGGAAATTTACATTTTTCAGTTTTGTCAGACGTTTGTAAAATTCTTACAATAGGCTTATTTGCGCAATTTGAGCATTTCTAGCATGTTTGGTTGAAATTGGAAATTTACATTTTTCACTTTTGTCAGACGTTTGTAATATTCTCACAATAAGCTAATTAGCTCAATTGGAGCATTTCTAGCATGTTTGGTTGAAATTGGAAATTTACATTTTTCAGTTTTGTCAGACGTTTGTAATATTCTCACAATAAGCTAATTAGCTCAATTGGAGCATTTCTAGCATGTTTGGTTGAAATTGAAAATTTACCTTTATCACTTTTGTCAGACAATTGCAATATTCTCTCAATAAGCTAATTAGCTCAATTGGAGCATTTCTAGCATGTTTGGTTGAAATTGGAAATTTACATTTTTCAGTTTTGTCAGACGTTTGTAAAATTCTTACAATAGGCTTATTTGCGCAATTTGAGCATTTCTAGCATGTTTGGTTGAAATTGGAAATTTACATTTTTCAGTTTTGTCAGACGTTTGTAATATTCTCACAATAAGCTAATTAGCTCAATTGGAGCATTTCTAGCATGTTTGGTTTAAATTGGAAATTTACATTTTTCACTTTTGTCAGACAATTGCAATATTCTCTCAATAAGCTAATTAGCTATATTGGAGCATTTCTAGCATGTTTGGTTGAAATTGGAAATTTACATTTTTCAGTTTTGTCAGACGTTTTTAATATTCTCACAGTAAGCTAATTAGCTCAATTGGAGCATTTCTAGCATGTTTGGTTGAAATTGGAAATTTACATTTTTCACTTTTGTCAGACGTTTGTAAAATTCTTACAATAGGCTTATTTGCGCAATTTGAGCATTTCTAGCATGTTTGGTTGAAATTGGAAATTTACATTTTTCAGTTTTGTCAGACGTTTTTAATATTCTCACAGTAAGCTAATTAGCTCAATTGGAGCATATCTAGCATGTTTGGTTGAAATTGGAAATTTACATTTTTCACTTTTGTCAGACAATTGCAATATTCTCACAATAAGCTAATTAGCTCAATTGGAGCATTTCTAGCATGTTTGGTTGAAATTGGAAATTTACATTTTTCAGTTTTGTCAGACGTTTGTAATATTCTCACAATAAGCTAATTAGCTCAATTGGAGCATTTCTAGCATGTTTGGTTTAAATTGGAAATTTACATTTTTCACCTTTGTCAGGCAATTGCAATATTCTCTCAATAAGCTAATTAGCTCAATTGGAGCATTTCTAGCATGTTTGGTTGAAATTGGAAATTTACATTTTTCAGTTTTGTCAGACGTTTGTAATATTCTCACAAGAAGCTAATTAGCTCAATTGGAGCATTTCTAGCATGTTTGGTTTAAATTGGAAATTTACATTTTTCACCTTTGTCAGGCAATTGCAATATTCTCTCAATAAGCTAATTAGCTCAATTGGAGCATTTCTAGCATGTTTGGTTGAAATTGGAAATTTACATTTTTCAGTTTTGTCAGACGTTTGTAATATTCTCACAAGAAGCTAATTAGCTCAATTGGAGCATTTCTAGCATGTTTGGTTGAAATTGGAAATTTACATTTTTCACTTTTGTCAGACGTTTGTAAAATTCTTACAATAGGCTTATTTGCGCAATTTGAGCATTTCTAGCATGTTTGGTTGAAATTGGAAATTTACATTTTTCAGTTTTGTCAGACGTTTGTAATATTCTCACAATAAGCTAATTAGCTCAATTGGAGCATTTCTAGCATGTTTGGTTGAAATTGGAAATTTACATTTTTCACTTTTGTCAGACAATTTCAATATTCTCACAATAAGCTAATTAGCTCAATTGGAGCATTTCTAGCATGTTTGGTTGAAATTGGAAATTTACATTTTTCAGTTTTGTCAGACGTTTGTAATATTCTCACAATAAGCTAATTAGCTCAATTGGAGCATTTCTAGCATGTTTGGTTTAAATTGGAAATTTACATTTTTCACCTTTGTCAGACAATTGCAATATTCTCTCAATAAGCTAATTAGCTCAATTGGAGCATTTCTAGCATGTTTGGTTGAAATTGGAAATTTACATTTTTCACTTTTGTCAGACAATTGCAATATTCTCACAATAAGCTAATTAGCTCAATTGGAGCATTTCTAGCATGTTTGGTTGAAATTGGAAATTTACATTTTTCAGTTTTGTCAGACAATTGCAATATTCTCACAATAAGCTAATTAGCTCAATTGGAGCATTTCTAGCATGTTTGGTTGAAATTGGAAATTTACATTTTTCAGTTTTGTCAGACGTTTGTAAAATTCTTACAATAGGCTTATTTGCGCAATTTGAGCATTTCTAGCATGTTTGGTTGAAATTGGAAATTTACATTTTTCAGTTTTGTCAGACGTTTGTAAAATTCTTACAATAGGCTTATTTGCGCAATTTGAGCATTTCTAGCATGTTTGGTTGAAATTGGAAATTTACATTTTTCAGTTTTGTCAGACGTTTGTAATATTCTCACAATAAGCTAATTAGCTCAATTGGAGCATTTCTAGCATGTTTGGTTGAAATTGGAAATTTACATTTTTCACTTTTGTCAGACAATTGCAATATTCTCTCAATAAGCTAATTAGCTCAATTGGAGCATTTCTAGCATGTTTGGTTGAAATTGGAAATTTACATTTTTCAGTTTTGTCAGACGTTTGTAAAATTCTTACAATAGGCTTATTTGCGCAATTTGAGCATTTCTAGCATGTTTGGTTGAAATTGGAAATTTACATTTTTCACTTTTGTCAGACGTTTGTAATATTCTCACAATAAGCTAATTAGCTCAATTGGAGCATTTCTAGCATGTTTGGTTGAAACTGGAAATTTACATTTTTCAGTTTGCTCAGACGTTTGTAATATTCTCACAATAAGCTAATTAGCTCAATTGGAGCATTTCTAGCATGTTTGGTTGAAATTGAAAATTTACCTTTATCACTTTTGTCAGACAATTGCAATATTCTCTCAATAAGCTAATTAGCTCAATTGGAGCATTTCTAGCATGTTTGGTTGAAATTGGAAATTTACATTTTTCACTTTTGTCAGACGTTTGTAAAATTCTTACAATAGGCTTATTTGCGCAATTTGAGCATTTCTAGCAGGTTTGGTTGAAATTGGAAATTTACATTTTTCAGTTTTGTCAGACGTTTGTAATATTCTCACAATAAGCTAATTAGCTCAATTGGAGCATTTCTAGCATGTTTGGTTGAAATTGGAAATTTACATTTTTCAGTTTTGTCAGACGTTTGTAAAATTCTTACAGTAAGCTTATTTCCGCATTTGGAGCATTTCTAGCATGTTTGGTTGAAATTGGAAATTTACATTTTTCAGTTTTGTCAGACGTTTGTAATATTCTCACAATAAGCTAATTAGCTCAATTGGAGCATTTCTAGCATGTTTGGTTGAAATTGGAAATTTACATTTTTCACTTTTGTCAGACGTTTGTAAAAGTCTTACAGTAGGCTTATTTGCGCAATTTGAGCATTTCTAGCATGTTTGGTTGAAATTGGAAATTTACATTTTTCACTTTTGTCAGACAATTGCAATATTCTCTCAATAAGCTAATTAGCTCAATTGGAGCATTTCTAGCATGTTTGGTTGAAATTGGAAATTTACATTTTTCACTTTTGTCAGACGTTTGTAAAATTCTTACAGTAGGCTTATTTGCGCAATTTGAGCATTTCTAGCATGTTTGGTTGAAATTGGAAATTTACATTTTTCAGTTTTGTCAGACGTTTGTAATATTCTCACAATAAGCTAATTAGCTCAATTGGAGCATTTCTAGCATGTTTGGTTGAAATTGGAAATTTACATTTTTCACTTTTGTCAGACAATTGCAATATTCTCACAATAAGCTAATTAGCTCAATTGGAGCATTTCTAGCATGTTTGGTTGAAATTGGAAATTTACATTTTTCACTTTTGTCAGACAATTGCAATATTCTCACAATAAGCTAATTAGCTCAATTGGAGCATTTCTAGCATGTTTGGTTGAAATTGGAAAATTACATGTTTCAGTTTTGTCAGACGTTTGTAATATTCTCACAATAAGCTAATTAGCTCAATTGGAGCATTTCTAGCATGTTTGGTTGAAATTGGAAATTTACATTTTTCAGTTTTGTCAGACGTTTGTAAAATTCTTACAATAGGCTTATTTGCGCAATTTGAGCATTTCTAGCATGTTTGGTTGAAATTGGAAATTTACATTTTTCACTTTTGTCAGACGTTTGTAATATTCTCACAATAAGCTAATTAGCTCAATTGGAGCATTTCTAGCATGTTTGGTTGAAATTGGAAATTTACATTTTTCACTTTGGTCAGACGTTTGTAATATTCTCACAATAAGCTAATTAGCTCAATTGGAGCATTTCTAGCATGTTTGGTTGAAATTGAAAATTTACCTTTATCACTTTTGTCAGACAATTGCAATATTCTCTCAATAAGCTAATTAGCTCAATTGGAGCATTTCTAGCATGTTTGGTTGAAATTGGAAATTTACATTTTTCAGTTTTGTCAGACGTTTGTAATATTCTCACAATAAGCTAATTAGCTCAATTGGAGCATTTCTAGCATGTTTGGTTTAAATTGGAAATTTACATTTTTCACCTTTGTCAGGCAATTGCAATATTCTCTCAATAAGCTAATTAGCTCAATTGGAGCATTTCTAGCATGTTTGGTTGAAATTGGAAATTTACATTTTTCAGTTTTGTCAGACGTTTGTAAAATTCTTACAATAGGCTTATTTGCGCAATTTGAGCATTTCTAGCATGTTTGGTTGAAATTGGAAATTTACATTTTTCAGTTTTGTCAGACGTTTGTAATATTCTCACAAGAAGCTAATTAGCTCAATTGGAGCATTTCTAGCATGTTTGGTTGAAATTGGAAATTTACATTTTTCACTTTTGTCAGACAATTGCAATATTCTCACAATAAGCTAATTAGCTCAATTGGAGCATTTCTAGCATGTTTGGTTGAAATTGGAAATTTACATTTTTCACTTTTGTCAGACGTTTGTAAAATTCTTACAATAGGCTTATTTGCGCAATTTGAGCATTTCTAGCATGTTTGGTTGAAATTGGAAATTTACATTTTTCAGTTTTGTCAGACGTTTGTAATATTCTCACAATAAGCTAATTAGCTCAATTGGAGCATTTCTAGCATGTTTGGTTGAAATTGGAAATTTACATTTTTCACTTTTGTCAGACAATTGCAATATTTTCACAATAAGCTAATTAGCTCAATTGGAGCATTTCTAGCATGTTTGGTTGAAATTGGAAATTTACATTTTTCACTTTTGTCAGACAATTGCAATATTCTCACAATAAGCTAATTAGCTCAATTGGAGCATTTCTAGCATGTTTGGTTGAAATTGGAAAATTACATGTTTCAGTTTTGTCAGACGTTTGTAATATTCTCACAATAAGCTAATTAGCTCAATTGGAGCATTTCTAGCATGTTTGGTTGAAATTGGAAATTTACATTTTTCAGTTTTGTCAGACGTTTGTAAAATTCTTACAATAGGCTTATTTGCGCAATTTGAGCATTTCTAGCATGTTTGGTTGAAATTGGAAATTTACATTTTTCACTTTTGTCAGACGTTTGTAATATTCTCACAATAAGCTAATTAGCTCAATTGGAGCATTTCTAGCATGTTTGGTTGAAATTGGAAATTTACATTTTTCAGTTTTGTCAGACGTTTGTAATATTCTCACAATAAGCTAATTAGCTCAATTGGAGCATTTCTAGCATGTTTGGTTGAAATTGGAAATTTACATTTTTCAGTTTTGTCAGACGTTTGTAATATTCTCACAATAAGCTAATTAGCTCAATTGGAGCATTTCTAGCATGTTTGGTTTAAATTGGAAATTTACATTTTTCACCTTTGTCAGACAATTGCAATATTCTCTCAATAAGCTAATTAGCTCAATTGGAGCATTTCTAGCATGTTTGGTTGAAATTGGAAATTTACATTTTTCACTTTTGTCAGACAATTGCAATATTCTCACAATAAGCTAATTAGCTCAATTGGAGCATTTCTAGCATGTTTGGTTGAAATTGGAAATTTACATTTTTCAGTTTTGTCAGACAATTGCAATATTCTCACAATAAGCTAATTAGCTCAATTGGAGCATTTCTAGCATGTTTGGTTGAAATTGGAAATTTACATTTTTCAGTTTTGTCAGACGTTTGTAAAATTCTTACAATAGGCTTATTTGCGCAATTTGAGCATTTCTAGCATGTTTGGTTGAAATTGGAAATTTACATTTTTCAGTTTTGTCAGACGTTTGTAAAATTCTTACAATAGGCTTATTTGCGCAATTTGAGCATTTCTAGCATGTTTGGTTGAAATTGGAAATTTACATTTTTCAGTTTTGTCAGACGTTTGTAATATTCTCACAATAAGCTAATTAGCTCAATTGGAGCATTTCTAGCATGTTTGGTTGAAATTGGAAATTTACATTTTTCACTTTTGTCAGACAATTGCAATATTCTCTCAATAAGCTAATTAGCTCAATTGGAGCATTTCTAGCATGTTTGGTTGAAATTGGAAATTTACATTTTTCAGTTTTGTCAGACGTTTGTAAAATTCTTACAATAGGCTTATTTGCGCAATTTGAGCATTTCTAGCATGTTTGGTTGAAATTGGAAATTTACATTTTTCACTTTTGTCAGACGTTTGTAATATTCTCACAATAAGCTAATTAGCTCAATTGGAGCATTTCTAGCATGTTTGGTTGAAACTGGAAATTTACATTTTTCAGTTTGCTCAGACGTTTGTAATATTCTCACAATAAGCTAATTAGCTCAATTGGAGCATTTCTAGCATGTTTGGTTGAAATTGAAAATTTACCTTTATCACTTTTGTCAGACAATTGCAATATTCTCTCAATAAGCTAATTAGCTCAATTGGAGCATTTCTAGCATGTTTGGTTGAAATTGGAAATTTACATTTTTCACTTTTGTCAGACGTTTGTAAAATTCTTACAATAGGCTTATTTGCGCAATTTGAGCATTTCTAGCAGGTTTGGTTGAAATTGGAAATTTACATTTTTCAGTTTTGTCAGACGTTTGTAATATTCTCACAATAAGCTAATTAGCTCAATTGGAGCATTTCTAGCATGTTTGGTTGAAATTGGAAATTTACATTTTTCAGTTTTGTCAGACGTTTGTAAAATTCTTACAGTAAGCTTATTTCCGCATTTGGAGCATTTCTAGCATGTTTGGTTGAAATTGGAAATTTACATTTTTCAGTTTTGTCAGACGTTTGTAATATTCTCACAATAAGCTAATTAGCTCAATTGGAGCATTTCTAGCATGTTTGGTTGAAATTGGAAATTTACATTTTTCACTTTTGTCAGACGTTTGTAAAAGTCTTACAGTAGGCTTATTTGCGCAATTTGAGCATTTCTAGCATGTTTGGTTGAAATTGGAAATTTACATTTTTCACTTTTGTCAGACAATTGCAATATTCTCTCAATAAGCTAATTAGCTCAATTGGAGCATTTCTAGCATGTTTGGTTGAAATTGGAAATTTACATTTTTCACTTTTGTCAGACGTTTGTAAAATTCTTACAGTAGGCTTATTTGCGCAATTTGAGCATTTCTAGCATGTTTGGTTGAAATTGGAAATTTACATTTTTCAGTTTTGTCAGACGTTTGTAATATTCTCACAATAAGCTAATTAGCTCAATTGGAGCATTTCTAGCATGTTTGGTTGAAATTGGAAATTTACATTTTTCACTTTTGTCAGACAATTGCAATATTCTCACAATAAGCTAATTAGCTCAATTGGAGCATTTCTAGCATGTTTGGTTGAAATTGGAAATTTACATTTTTCACTTTTGTCAGACAATTGCAATATTCTCACAATAAGCTAATTAGCTCAATTGGAGCATTTCTAGCATGTTTGGTTGAAATTGGAAAATTACATGTTTCAGTTTTGTCAGACGTTTGTAATATTCTCACAATAAGCTAATTAGCTCAATTGGAGCATTTCTAGCATGTTTGGTTGAAATTGGAAATTTACATTTTTCAGTTTTGTCAGACGTTTGTAAAATTCTTACAATAGGCTTATTTGCGCAATTTGAGCATTTCTAGCATGTTTGGTTGAAATTGGAAATTTACATTTTTCACTTTTGTCAGACGTTTGTAATATTCTCACAATAAGCTAATTAGCTCAATTGGAGCATTTCTAGCATGTTTGGTTGAAATTGGAAATTTACATTTTTCACTTTGGTCAGACGTTTGTAATATTCTCACAATAAGCTAATTAGCTCAATTGGAGCATTTCTAGCATGTTTGGTTGAAATTGAAAATTTACCTTTATCACTTTTGTCAGACAATTGCAATATTCTCTCAATAAGCTAATTAGCTCAATTGGAGCATTTCTAGCATGTTTGGTTGAAATTGGAAATTTACATTTTTCAGTTTTGTCAGACGTTTGTAAAATTCTTACAATAGGCTTATTTGCGCAATTTGAGCATTTCTAGCATGTTTGGTTGAAATTGGAAATTTACATTTTTCAGTTTTGTCAGACGTTTGTAATATTCTCACAATAAGCTAATTAGCTCAATTGGAGCATTTCTAGCATGTTTGGTTTAAATTGGAAATTTACATTTTTCACTTTTGTCAGACAATTGCAATATTCTCTCAATAAGCTAATTAGCTCAATTGGAGCATTTCTAGCATGTTTGGTTGAAATTGGAAATTTACATTTTTCAGTTTTGTCAGACGTTTGTAATATTCTCACAATAAGCTAATTAGCTCAATTGGAGCATTTCTAGCATGTTTGGTTGAAATTGGAAATTTACATTTTTCACTTTTGTCAGACGTTTGTAAAATTCTTACAATAGGCTTATTTGCGCAATTTGAGCATTTCTAGCATGTTTGGTTGAAATTGGAAATTTACATTTTTCAGTTTTGTCAGACGTTTTTAATATTCTCACAATAAGCTAATTAGCTCAATTGGAGCATATCTAGCATGTTTGGTTGAAATTGGAAATTTACATTTTTCACTTTTGTCAGACAATTGCAATATTCTCACAATAAGCTAATTAGCTCAATTGGAGCATTTCTAGCATGTTTGGTTGAAATTGGAAATTTACATTTTTCAGTTTTGTCAGACGTTTGTAATATTCTCACAATAAGCTAATTAGCTCAATTGGAGCATTTCTAGCATGTTTGGTTTAAATTGGAAATTTACATTTTTCACCTTTGTCAGGCAATTGCAATATTCTCTCAATAAGCTAATTAGCTCAATTGGAGCATTTCTAGCATGTTTGGTTGAAATTGGAAATTTACATTTTTCAGTTTTGTCAGACGTTTGTAAAATTCTTACAATAGGCTTATTTGCGCAATTTGAGCATTTCTAGCATGTTTGGTTGAAATTGGAAATTTACATTTTTCAGTTTTGTCAGACGTTTGTAATATTCTCACAAGAAGCTAATTAGCTCAATTGGAGCATTTCTAGCATGTTTGGTTGAAATTGGAAATTTACATTTTTCACTTTTGTCAGACAATTGCAATATTCTCACAATAAGCTAATTAGCTCAATTGGAGCATTTCTAGCATGTTTGGTTGAAATTGGAAATTTACATTTTTCACTTTTGTCAGACGTTTGTAAAATTCTTACAATAGGCTTATTTGCGCAATTTGAGCATTTCTAGCATGTTTGGTTGAAATTGGAAATTTACATTTTTCAGTTTTGTCAGACGTTTGTAATATTCTCACAATAAGCTAATTAGCTCAATTGGAGCATTTCTAGCATGTTTGGTTGAAATTGGAAATTTACATTTTTCACTTTTGTCAGACAATTGCAATATTCTCTCAATAAGCTAATTAGCTCAATTGGAGCATTTCTAGCATGTTTGGTTGAAATTGGAAATTTACATTTTTCAGTTTTGTCAGACGTTTGTAATATTCTCACAATAAGCTAATTAGCTCAATTGGAGCATTTCTAGCATGTTTGGTTGAAATTGGAAATTTACATTTTTCAGTTTTGTCAGACGTTTGTAATATTCTCACAATAAGCTAATTAGCTCAATTGGAGCATTTCTATCATGTTTGGTTGAAATTGAAAATTTACCTTTATCACTTTTGTCAGACAATTGCAATATTCTCTCAATAAGCTAATTAGCTCAATTGGAGCATTTCTAGCATGTTTGGTTGAAATTGGAAATTTACATTTTTCAGTTTTGTCAGACGTTTGTAAAATTCTTACAATAGGCTTATTTGCGCAATTTGAGCATTTCTAGCAGGTTTGGTTGAAATTGGAAATTTACATTTTTCAGTTTTGTCAGACGTTTGTAATATTCTCACAATAAGCTAATTAGCTCAATTGGAGCATTTCTAGCATGTTTGGTTGAAATTGGAAATTTACATTTTTCAGTTTTGTCAGACGTTTGTAAAATTCTTACAGTAAGCTTATTTCCGCATTTGGAGCATTTCTAGCATGTTTGGTTGAAATTGGAAATTTACATTTTTCAGTTTTGTCAGACGTTTGTAATATTCTCACAATAAGCTAATTAGCTCAATTGGAGCATTTCTAGCATGTTTGGTTGAAATTGGAAATTTACATTTTACACTTTTGTCAGACGTTTGTAAAAGTCTTACAGTAGGCTTATTTGCGCAATTTGAGCATTTCTAGCATGTTTGGTTGAAATTGGAAATTTACATTTTTCACTTTTGTCAGACAATTGCAATATTCTCTCAATAAGCTAATTAGCTCAATTGGAGCATTTCTAGCATGTTTGGTTGAAATTGGAAATTTACATTTTTCACTTTTGTCAGACGTTTGTAAAATTCTTACAGTAGGCTTATTTGCGCAATTTGAGCATTTCTAGCATGTTTGGTTGAAATTGGAAATTTACATTTTTCAGTTTTGTCAGACGTTTGTAATATTCTCACAATAAGCTAATTAGCTCAATTGGAGCATTTCTAGCATGTTTGGTTGAAATTGGAAATTTACATTTTTCACTTTTGTCAGACAATTGCAATATTTTCACAATAAGCTAATTAGCTCAATTGGAGCATTTCTAGCATGTTTGGTTGAAATTGGAAATTTACATTTTTCACTTTTGTCAGACAATTGCAATATTCTCACAATAAGCTAATTAGCTCAATTGGAGCATTTCTAGCATGTTTGGTTGAAATTGGAAAATTACATGTTTCAGTTTTGTCAGACGTTTGTAATATTCTCACAATAAGCTAATTAGCTCAATTGGAGCATTTCTAGCATGTTTGGTTGAAATTGGAAATTTACATTTTTCAGTTTTGTCAGACGTTTGTAAAATTCTTACAATAGGCTTATTTGCGCAATTTGAGCATTTCTAGCATGTTTGGTTGAAATTGGAAATTTACATTTTTCACTTTTGTCAGACGTTTGTAATATTCTCACAATAAGCTAATTAGCTCAATTGGAGCATTTCTAGCATGTTTGGTTGAAATTGGAAATTTACATTTTTCAGTTTTGTCAGACGTTTGTAATATTCTCACAATAAGCTAATTAGCTCAATTGGAGCATTTCTAGCATGTTTGGTTGAAATTGAAAATTTACCTTTATCACTTTTGTCATACAATTGCAATATTCTCTCAATAAGCTAATTAGCTCAATTGGAGCATTTCTAGCATGTTTGGTTGAAATTGGAAATTTACATTTTTCAGCTTTGTCAGACGTTTGTAAAATTCTTACAATAGGCTTATTTGCGCAATTTGAGCATTTCTAGCATGTTTCGTTGAAATTGGAAATTTACATTTTTCAGTTTTGTCAGACGTTTGTAATATTCTCACAATAAGCTAATTAGCTCAATTGGAGCATTTCTAGCATGTTTGGTTTAAATTGGAAATTTACATTTTTCACTTTTGTCAGACAATTGCAATATTCTCTCAATAAGCTAATTAGCTCAATTGGAGCATTTCTAGCATGTTTGGTTGAAATTGGAAATTTACATTTTTCAGTTTTGTCAGACGTTTGTAATATTCTCACAATAAGCTAATTAGCTCAATTGGAGCATTTCTAGCATGTTTGGTTGAAATTGGAAATTTACATTTTTCACTTTTGTCAGACGTTTGTAAAATTCTTACAATAGGCTTATTTGCGCAATTTGAGCATTTCTAGCATGTTTGGTTGAAATTGGAAATTTACATTTTTCAGTTTTGTCAGACGTTTTTAATATTCTCACAATAAGCTAATTAGCTCAATTGGAGCATTTCTAGCATGTTTGGTTGAAATTGAAAATTTACCTTTATCACTTTTGTCAGACAATTGCAATATTCTCTCAATAAGCTAATTAGCTCAATTGGAGCATTTCTAGCATGTTTGGTTGAAATTGGAAATTTACATTTTTCAGTTTTGTCAGACGTTTGTAAAATTCTTACAATAGGCTTATTTGCGCAATTTGAGCATTTCTAGCATGTTTGGTTGAAATTGGAAATTTACATTTTTCAGTTTTGTCAGACGTTTGTAATATTCTCACAATAAGCTAATTAGCTCAATTGGAGCATTTCTAGCATGTTTGGTTTAAATTGGAAATTTACATTTTTCACTTTTGTCAGACAATTGCAATATTCTCTCAATAAGCTAATTAGCTCAATTGGAGCATTTCTAGCATGTTTGGTTGAAATTGGAAATTTACATTTTTCAGTTTTGTCAGACGTTTTTAATATTCTCACAATAAGCTAATTAGCTCAATTGGAGCATTTCTAGCATGTTTGGTTGAAATTGAAAATTTACCTTTATCACTTTTGTCAGACAATTGCAATATTCTCTCAATAAGCTAATTAGCTCAATTGGAGCATTTCTAGCATGTTTGGTTGAAATTGGAAATTTACATTTTTCAGTTTTGTCAGACGTTTGTAAAATTCTTACAATAGGCTTATTTGCGCAATTTGAGCATTTCTAGCATGTTTGGTTGAAATTGGAAATTTACATTTTTCAGTTTTGTCAGACGTTTGTAATATTCTCACAATAAGCTAATTAGCTCAATTGGAGCATTTCTAGCATGTTTGGTTTAAATTGGAAATTTACATTTTTCACTTTTGTCAGACAATTGCAATATTCTCTCAATAAGCTAATTAGCTCAATTGGAGCATTTCTAGCATGTTTGGTTGAAATTGGAAATTTACATTTTTCAGTTTTGTCAGACGTTTGTAATATTCTCACAATAAGCTAATTAGCTCAATTGGAGCATTTCTAGCATGTTTGGTTGAAATTGGAAATTTACATTTTTCACTTTTGTCAGACGTTTGTAAAATTCTTACAATAGGCTTATTTGCGCAATTTGAGCATTTCTAGCATGTTTGGTTGAAATTGGAAATTTACATTTTTCAGTTTTGTCAGACGTTTTTAATATTCTCACAATAAGCTAATTAGCTCAATTGGAGCATTTCTAGCATGTTTGGTTGAAATTGGAAATTTACATTTTTCACTTTTGTCAGACAATTGCAATATTCTCACAATAAGCTAATTAGCTCAATTGGAGCATTTCTAGCATGTTTGGTTGAAATTGGAAATTTACATTTTTCAGTTTTGTCAGACGTTTGTAATATTCTCACAATAAGCTAATTAGCTCAATTGGAGCATTTCTAGCATGTTTGGTTTAAATTGGAAATTTACATTTTTCACCTTTGTCAGGCAATTGCAATATTCTCTCAATAAGCTAATTAGCTCAATTGGAGCATTTCTAGCATGATTGGTTGAAATTGGAAATTTACATTTTTCAGTTTTGTCAGACGTTTGTAAAATTCTTACAATAGGCTTATTTGCGCAATTTGAGCATTTCTAGCATGTTTGGTTGAAATTGGAAATTTACATTTTTCAGTTTTGTCAGACGTTTGTAATATTCTCACAATAAGCTAATTAGCTCAATTGGAGCATTTCTAGCATGTTTGGTTGAAATTGGGAATTTACATTTTTCACTTTTGTCAGACAATTGCAATATTCTCACAATAAGCTAATTAGCTCAATTGGAGCATTTCTAGCATGTTTGGTTGAAATTGGAAATTTACATTTTTCACTTTTGTCAGACGTTTGTAAAATTCTTACAATAGGCTTATTTGCGCAATTTGAGCATTTCTAGCATGTTTGGTTGAAATTGGAAATTTACATTTTTCAGTTTTGTCAGACGTTTGTAATATTCTCACAATAAGCTAATTAGCTCAATTGGAGCATTTCTAGCATGTTTGGTTGAAATTGGAAATTTACATTTTTCACTTTTGTCAGACAATTGCAATATTCTCACAATAAGCTAATTAGCTCAATTGGAGCATTTCTAGCATGTTTGGTTGAAATTGGAAATTTACATTTTTCAGTTTTGTCAGACGTTTGTAATATTCTCACAATAAGCTAATTAGCTCAATTGGAGCATTTCTAGCATGTTTGGTTTAAATTGGAAATTTACATTTTTCACCTTTGTCAGACAATTGCAATATTCTCTCAATAAGCTAATTAGCTCAATTGGAGCATTTCTAGCATGTTTGGTTGAAATTGGAAATTTACATTTTTCACTTTTGTCAGACAATTGCAATATTCTCACAATAAGCTAATTAGCTCAATTGGAGCATTTCTAGCATGTTTGGTTGAAATTGGAAATTTACATTTTTCAGTTTTGTCAGACGTTTGTAAAAATCTTACAATAGGCTTATTTGCGCAATTTGAGCATTTCTAGCATGTTTGGTTGAAATTGGAAATTTACATTTTTCAGTTTTGTCAGACGTTTGTAATATTCTCACAATAAGCTAATTAGCTCAATTGGAGCATTTCTAGCATGTTTGGTTTAAATTGGAAATTTACATTTTTCACCTTTGTCAGACAATTGCAATATTCTCTCAATAAGCTAATTAGCTCAATTGGAGCATTTCTAGCATGTTTGGTTGAAATTGGAAATTTACATTTTTCACTTTTGTCAGACAATTGCAATATTCTCACAATAAGCTAATTAGCTCAATTGGAGCATTTCTAGCATGTTTGGTTGAAATTGGAAATTTACATTTTTCAGTTTTGTCAGACGTTTGTAAAATTCTTACAATAGGCTTATTTGCGCAATTTGAGCATTTCTAGCATGTTTGGTTGAAATTGGAAATTTACATTTTTCAGTTTTGTCAGACGTTTGTAATATTCTCACAATAAGCTAATTAGCTCAATTGGAGCATTTCTAGCATGTTTGGTTTAAATTGGAAATTTACATTTTTCACTTTTGTCAGACAATTGCAATATTCTCTCAATAAGCTAATTAGCTCAATTGGAGCATTTCTAGCATGTTTGGTTGAAATTGGAAATTTACATTTTTCAGTTTTGTCAGACGTTTGTAATATTCTCACAATAAGCTAATTAGCTCAATTGGAGCATTTCTAGCATGTTTGGTTGAAATTGGAAATTTACATTTTTCACTTTTGTCAGACGTTTGTAAAATTCTTACAATAGGCTTATTTGCGCAATTTGAGCATTTCTAGCATGTTTGGTTGAAATTGGAAATTTACATTTTTCAGTTTTGTCAGACGTTTGTAATATTCTCACAATAAGCTAATTAGCTCAATTGGAGCATTTCTAGCATGTTTGGTTGAAATTGGAAATTTACATTTTTCACTTTTGTCAGACGTTTGTAAAATTCTTACAATAGGCTTATTTGCGCAATTTGAGCATTTCTAGCATGTTTGGTTGAAATTGGAAATTTACATTTTTCAGTTTTGTCAGACGTTTGTAATATTCTCACAATAAGCTAATTAGCTCAATTGGAGCATTTCTAGCATGTTTGGTTGAAATTGGAAATTTACATTTTTCACTTTTGTCAGACAATTGCAATATTCTCACAATAAGCTAATTAGCTCAATTGGAGCTAATTGAGCTAATTTCTAGCATGTTTGGTTGAAATTGGAAATTTACATTTTTCAGTTTTGTCAGACGTTTGTAATATTCTCACAATAAGCTAATTAGCTCAATTGGAGCATTTCTAGCATGTTTGGTTGAAATTGGAAATTTACATTTTTCACTTTTGTCAGACAATTGCAATATTCTCACAATAAGCTAATTAGCTCAATTGGAGCATTTCTAGCATGTTTGGTTGAAATTGGAAATTTACATTTTTCAGTTTTGTCAGACGTTTGTAATATTCTCACAATAAGCTAATTAGCTCAATTGGAGCATTTCTAGCATGTTTGGTTTAAATTGGAAATTTACATTTTTCACCTTTGTCAGACAATTGCAATATTCTCTCAATAAGCTAATTAGCTCAATTGGAGCATTTCTAGCATGTTTGGTTGAAATTGGAAATTTACATTTTTCACTTTTGTCAGACAATTGCAATATTCTCACAATAAGCTAATTAACTCAATTGGAGCATTTCTAGCATGTTTGGTTGAAATTGGAAATTTACATTTTTCAGTTTTGTCAGACGTTTGTAAAAATCTTACAATAGGCTTATTTGCGCAATTTGAGCATTTCTAGCATGTTTGGTTGAAATTGGAAATTTACATTTTTCACTTTTGTCAGACGTTTGTAATATTCTCACAATAAGCTAATTAGCTCAATTGGAGCATTTCTAGCATGTTTGGTTGAAATTGGAAATTTACATTTTTCACTTTTGTCAGACAATTGCAATATTCTCACAATAAGCTAATTAGCTCAATTGGAGCATTTCTAGCATGTTTGGTTGAAATTGGAAATTTACATTTTTCAGTTTTGTCAGACGTTTGTAATATTCTCACAATAAGCTAATTAGCTCAATTGGAGCATTTCTAGCATGTTTGGTTGAAATTGGAAATTTACATTTTTCAGTTTTGTCAGACGTTTGTAATATTCTCACAATAAGCTAATTAGCTCAATTGGAGCATTTCTATCATGTTTGGTTGAAATTGAAAATTTACCTTTATCACTTTTGTCAGACAATTGCAATATTCTCTCAATAAGCTAATTAGCTCAATTGGAGCATTTCTAGCATGTTTGGTTGAAATTGGAAATTTACATTTTTCAGTTTTGTCAGACGTTTGTAAAATTCTTACAATAGGCTTATTTGCGCAATTTGAGCATTTCTAGCAGGTTTGGTTGAAATTGGAAATTTACATTTTTCAGTTTTGTCAGACGTTTGTAATATTCTCACAATAAGCTAATTAGCTCAATTGGAGCATTTCTAGCATGTTTGGTTGAAATTGGAAATTTACATTTTTCAGTTTTGTCAGACGTTTGTAAAATTCTTACAGTAAGCTTATTTCCGCATTTGGAGCATTTCTAGCATGTTTGGTTGAAATTGGAAATTTACATTTTTCAGTTTTGTCAGACGTTTGTAATATTCTCACAATAAGCTAATTAGCTCAATTGGAGCATTTCTAGCATGTTTGGTTGAAATTGGAAATTTACATTTTTCACTTTTGTCAGACGTTTGTAAAAGTCTTACAGTAGGCTTATTTGCGCAATTTGAGCATTTCTAGCATGTTTGGTTGAAATTGGAAATTTACATTTTTCACTTTTGTCAGACAATTGCAATATTCTCTCAATAAGCTAATTAGCTCAATTGGAGCATTTCTAGCATGTTTGGTTGAAATTGGAAATTTACATTTTTCACTTTTGTCAGACGTTTGTAAATTTCTTACAGTAGGCTTATTTGCGCAATTTGAGCATTTCTAGCATGTTTGGTTGAAATTGGAAATTTACATTTTTCAGTTTTGTCAGACGTTTGTAATATTCTCACAATAAGCTAATTAGCTCAATTGGAGCATTTCTAGCATGTTTGGTTGAAATTGGAAATTTACATTTTTCACTTTTGTCAGACAATTGCAATATTTTCACAATAAGCTAATTAGCTCAATTGGAGCATTTCTAGCATGTTTGGTTGAAATTGGAAATTTACATTTTTCACTTTTGTCAGACAATTGCAATATTCTCACAATAAGCTAATTAGCTCAATTGGAGCATTTCTAGCATGTTTGGTTGAAATTGGAAAATTACATGTTTCAGTTTTGTCAGACGTTTGTAATATTCTCACAATAAGCTAATTAGCTCAATTGGAGCATTTCTAGCATGTTTGGTTGAAATTGGAAATTTACATTTTTCAGTTTTGTCAGACGTTTGTAAAATTCTTACAATAGGCTTATTTGCGCAATTTGAGCATTTCTAGCATGTTTGGTTGAAATTGGAAATTTACATTTTTCACTTTTGTCAGACGTTTGTAATATTCTCACAATAAGCTAATTAGCTCAATTGGAGCATTTCTAGCATGTTTGGTTGAAATTGGAAATTTACATTTTTCAGTTTTGTCAGACGTTTGTAATATTCTCACAATAAGCTAATTAGCTCAATTGGAGCATTTCTAGCATGTTTGGTTGAAATTGAAAATTTACCTTTATCACTTTTGTCAGACAATTGCAATATTCTCTCAATAAGCTAATTAGCTCAATTGGAGCATTTCTAGCATGTTTGGTTGAAATTGGAAATTTACATTTTTCAGTTTTGTCAGACGTTTGTAAAATTCTTACAATAGGCTTATTTGCGCAATTTGAGCATTTCTAGCATGTTTGGTTGAAATTGGAAATTTACATTTTTCAGTTTTGTCAGACGTTTGTAATATTCTCACAATAAGCTAATTAGCTCAATTGGAGCATTTCTAGCATGTTTGGTTTAAATTGGAAATTTACATTTTTCACTTTTGTCAGACAATTGCAATATTCTCTCAATAAGCTAATTAGCTATATTGGAGCATTTCTAGCATGTTTGGTTGAAATTGGAAATTTACATTTTTCAGTTTTGTCAGACGTTTGTAATATTCTCACAATAAGCTAATTAGCTCAATTGGAGCATTTCTAGCATGTTTGGTTGAAATTGGAAATTTACATTTTTCACTTTTGTCAGACGTTTGTAAAATTCTTACAATAGGCTTATTTGCGCAATTTGAGCATTTCTAGCATGTTTGGTTGAAATTGGAAATTTACATTTTTCAGTTTTGTCAGACGTTTTTAATATTCTCACAGTAAGCTAATTAGCTCAATTGGAGCATATCTAGCATGTTTGGTTGAAATTGGAAATTTACATTTTTCACTTTTGTCAGACAATTGCAATATTCTCACAATAAGCTAATTAGCTCAATTGGAGCATTTCTAGCATGTTTGGTTGAAATTGGAAATTTACATTTTTCAGTTTTGTCAGACGTTTGTAATATTCTCACAATAAGCTAATTAGCTCAATTGGAGCATTTCTAGCATGTTTGGTTTAAATTGGAAATTTACATTTTTCACCTTTGTCAGGCAATTGCAATATTCTCTCAATAAGCTAATTAGCTCAATTGGAGCATTTCTAGCATGTTTGGTTGAAATTGGAAATTTACATTTTTCAGTTTTGTCAGACGTTTGTAATATTCTCACAAGAAGCTAATCAGCTCAATTGGAGCATTTCTAGCATGTTTGGTTTAAATTGGAAATTTACATTTTTCACCTTTGTCAGGCAATTGCAATATTCTCTCAATAAGCTAATTAGCTCAATTGGAGCATTTCTAGCATGTTTGGTTGAAATTGGAAATTTACATTTTTCAGTTTTGTCAGACGTTTGTAATATTCTCACAAGAAGCTAATTAGCTCAATTGGAGCATTTCTAGCATGTTTGGTTGAAATTGGAAATTTACATTTTTCACTTTTGTCAGACGTTTGTAAAATTCTTACAATAGGCTTATTTGCGCAATTTGAGCATTTCTAGCATGTTTGGTTGAAATTGGAAATTTACATTTTTCAGTTTTGTCAGACGTTTGTAATATTCTCACAATAAGCTAATTAGCTCAATTGGAGCATTTCTAGCATGTTTGGTTGAAATTGGAAATTTACATTTTTCACTTTTGTCAGACAATTTCAATATTCTCACAATAAGCTAATTAGCTCAATTGGAGCATTTCTAGCATGTTTGGTTGAAATTGGAAATTTACATTTTTCAGTTTTGTCAGACGTTTGTAATATTCTCACAATAAGCTAATTAGCTCAATTGGAGCATTTCTAGCATGTTTGGTTTAAATTGGAAATTTACATTTTTCACCTTTGTCAGACAATTGCAATATTCTCTCAATAAGCTAATTAGCTCAATTGGAGCATTTCTAGCATGTTTGGTTGAAATTGGAAATTTACATTTTTCACTTTTGTCAGACAATTGCAATATTCTCACAATAAGCTAATTAGCTCAATTGGAGCATTTCTAGCATGTTTGGTTGAAATTGGAAATTTACATTTTTCAGTTTTGTCAGACAATTGCAATATTCTCACAATAAGCTAATTAGCTCAATTGGAGCATTTCTAGCATGTTTGGTTGAAATTGGAAATTTACATTTTTCAGTTTTGTCAGACGTTTGTAAAATTCTTACAATAGGCTTATTTGCGCAATTTGAGCATTTCTAGCATGTTTGGTTGAAATTGGAAATTTACATTTTTCAGTTTTGTCAGACGTTTGTAAAATTCTTACAATAGGCTTATTTGCGCAATTTGAGCATTTCTAGCATGTTTGGTTGAAATTGGAAATTTACATTTTTCAGTTTTGTCAGACGTTTGTAATATTCTCACAATAAGCTAATTAGCTCAATTGGAGCATTTCTAGCATGTTTGGTTGAAATTGGAAATTTACATTTTTCACTTTTGTCAGACAATTGCAATATTCTCTCAATAAGCTAATTAGCTCAATTGGAGCATTTCTAGCATGTTTGGTTGAAATTGGAAATTTACATTTTTCAGTTTTGTCAGACGTTTGTAAAATTCTTACAATAGGCTTATTTGCGCAATTTGAGCATTTCTAGCATGTTTGGTTGAAATTGGAAATTTACATTTTTCACTTTTGTCAGACGTTTGTAATATTCTCACAATAAGCTAATTAGCTCAATTGGAGCATTTCTAGCATGTTTGGTTGAAACTGGAAATTTACATTTTTCAGTTTGCTCAGACGTTTGTAATATTCTCACAATAAGCTAATTAGCTCAATTGGAGCATTTCTAGCATGTTTGGTTGAAATTGAAAATTTACCTTTATCACTTTTGTCAGACAATTGCAATATTCTCTCAATAAGCTAATTAGCTCAATTGGAGCATTTCTAGCATGTTTGGTTGAAATTGGAAATTTACATTTTTCACTTTTGTCAGACGTTTGTAAAATTCTTACAATAGGCTTATTTGCGCAATTTGAGCATTTCTAGCAGGTTTGGTTGAAATTGGAAATTTACATTTTTCAGTTTTGTCAGACGTTTGTAATATTCTCACAATAAGCTAATTAGCTCAATTGGAGCATTTCTAGCATGTTTGGTTGAAATTGGAAATTTACATTTTTCAGTTTTGTCAGACGTTTGTAAAATTCTTACAGTAAGCTTATTTCCGCATTTGGAGCATTTCTAGCATGTTTGGTTGAAATTGGAAATTTACATTTTTCAGTTTTGTCAGACGTTTGTAATATTCTCACAATAAGCTAATTAGCTCAATTGGAGCATTTCTAGCATGTTTGGTTGAAATTGGAAATTTACATTTTTCACTTTTGTCAGACGTTTGTAAAAGTCTTACAGTAGGCTTATTTGCGCAATTTGAGCATTTCTAGCATGTTTGGTTGAAATTGGAAATTTACATTTTTCACTTTTGTCAGACAATTGCAATATTCTCTCAATAAGCTAATTAGCTCAATTGGAGCATTTCTAGCATGTTTGGTTGAAATTGGAAATTTACATTTTTCACTTTTGTCAGACGTTTGTAAAATTCTTACAGTAGGCTTATTTGCGCAATTTGAGCATTTCTAGCATGTTTGGTTGAAATTGGAAATTTACATTTTTCAGTTTTGTCAGACGTTTGTAATATTCTCACAATAAGCTAATTAGCTCAATTGGAGCATTTCTAGCATGTTTGGTTGAAATTGGAAATTTACATTTTTCACTTTTGTCAGACAATTGCAATATTCTCACAATAAGCTAATTAGCTCAATTGGAGCATTTCTAGCATGTTTGGTTGAAATTGGAAATTTACATTTTTCACTTTTGTCAGACAATTGCAATATTCTCACAATAAGCTAATTAGCTCAATTGGAGCATTTCTAGCATGTTTGGTTGAAATTGGAAAATTACATGTTTCAGTTTTGTCAGACGTTTGTAATATTCTCACAATAAGCTAATTAGCTCAATTGGAGCATTTCTAGCATGTTTGGTTGAAATTGGAAATTTACATTTTTCAGTTTTGTCAGACGTTTGTAAAATTCTTACAATAGGCTTATTTGCGCAATTTGAGCATTTCTAGCATGTTTGGTTGAAATTGGAAATTTACATTTTTCACTTTTGTCAGACGTTTGTAATATTCTCACAATAAGCTAATTAGCTCAATTGGAGCATTTCTAGCATGTTTGGTTGAAATTGGAAATTTACATTTTTCACTTTGGTCAGACGTTTGTAATATTCTCACAATAAGCTAATTAGCTCAATTGGAGCATTTCTAGCATGTTTGGTTGAAATTGAAAATTTACCTTTATCACTTTTGTCAGACAATTGCAATATTCTCTCAATAAGCTAATTAGCTCAATTGGAGCATTTCTAGCATGTTTGGTTGAAATTGGAAATTTACATTTTTCAGTTTTGTCAGACGTTTGTAAAATTCTTACAATAGGCTTATTTGCGCAATTTGAGCATTTCTAGCATGTTTGGTTGAAATTGGAAATTTACATTTTTCAGTTTTGTCAGACGTTTGTAATATTCTCACAATAAGCTAATTAGCTCAATTGGAGCATTTCTAGCATGTTTGGTTTAAATTGGAAATTTACATTTTTCACTTTTGTCAGACAATTGCAATATTCTCTCAATAAGCTAATTAGCTCAATTGGAGCATTTCTAGCATGTTTGGTTGAAATTGGAAATTTACATTTTTCAGTTTTGTCAGACGTTTGTAATATTCTCACAATAAGCTAATTAGCTCAATTGGAGCATTTCTAGCATGTTTGGTTGAAATTGGAAATTTACATTTTTCACTTTTGTCAGACGTTTGTAAAATTCTTACAATAGGCTTATTTGCGCAATTTGAGCATTTCTAGCATGTTTGGTTGAAATTGGAAATTTACATTTTTCAGTTTTGTCAGACGTTTTTAATATTCTCACAATAAGCTAATTAGCTCAATTGGAGCATATCTAGCATGTTTGGTTGAAATTGGAAATTTACATTTTTCACTTTTGTCAGACAATAGCAATATTCTCACAATAAGCTAATTAGCTCAATTGGAGCATTTCTAGCATGTTTGGTTGAAATTGGAAATTTACATTTTTCAGTTTTGTCAGACGTTTGTAATATTCTCACAATAAGCTAATTAGCTCAATTGGAGCATTTCTAGCATGTTTGGTTTAAATTGGAAATTTACATTTTTCACCTTTGTCAGGCAATTGCAATATTCTCTCAATAAGCTAATTAGCTCAATTGGAGCATTTCTAGCATGTTTGGTTGAAATTGGAAATTTACATTTTTCAGTTTTGTCAGACGTTTGTAAAATTCTTACAATAGGCTTATTTGCGCAATTTGAGCATTTCTAGCATGTTTGGTTGAAATTGGAAATTTACATTTTTCAGTTTTGTCAGACGTTTGTAATATTCTCACAAGAAGCTAATTAGCTCAATTGGAGCATTTCTAGCATGTTTGGTTGAAATTGGAAATTTACATTTTTCACTTTTGTCAGACAATTGCAATATTCTCACAATAAGCTAATTAGCTCAATTGGAGCATTTCTAGCATGTTTGGTTGAAATTGGAAATTTACATTTTTCACTTTTGTCAGACGTTTGTAAAATTCTTACAATAGGCTTATTTGCGCAATTTGAGCATTTCTAGCATGTTTGGTTGAAATTGGAAATTTACATTTTTCAGTTTTGTCAGACGTTTGTAATATTCTCACAATAAGCTAATTAGCTCAATTGGAGCATTTCTAGCATGTTTGGTTGAAATTGGAAATTTACATTTTTCACTTTTGTCAGACAATTGCAATATTCTCTCAATAAGCTAATTAGCTCAATTGGAGCATTTCTAGCATGTTTGGTTGAAATTGGAAATTTACATTTTTCAGTTTTGTCAGACGTTTGTAATATTCTCACAATAAGCTAATTAGCTCAATTGGAGCATTTCTAGCATGTTTGGTTGAAATTGGAAATTTACATTTTTCAGTTTTGTCAGACGTTTGTAATATTCTCACAATAAGCTAATTAGCTCAATTGGAGCATTTCTATCATGTTTGGTTGAAATTGAAAATTTACCTTTATCACTTTTGTCAGACAATTGCAATATTCTCTCAATAAGCTAATTAGCTCAATTGGAGCATTTCTAGCATGTTTGGTTGAAATTGGAAATTTACATTTTTCAGTTTTGTCAGACGTTTGTAAAATTCTTACAATAGGCTTATTTGCGCAATTTGAGCATTTCTAGCAGGTTTGGTTGAAATTGGAAATTTACATTTTTCAGTTTTGTCAGACGTTTGTAATATTCTCACAATAAGCTAATTAGCTCAATTGGAGCATTTCTAGCATGTTTGGTTGAAATTGGAAATTTACATTTTTCAGTTTTGTCAGACGTTTGTAAAATTCTTACAGTAAGCTTATTTCCGCATTTGGAGCATTTCTAGCATGTTTGGTTGAAATTGGAAATTTACATTTTTCAGTTTTGTCAGACGTTTGTAATATTCTCACAATAAGCTAATTAGCTCAATTGGAGCATTTCTAGCATGTTTGGTTGAAATTGGAAATTTACATTTTACACTTTTGTCAGACGTTTGTAAAAGTCTTACAGTAGGCTTATTTGCGCAATTTGAGCATTTCTAGCATGTTTGGTTGAAATTGGAAATTTACATTTTTCACTTTTGTCAGACAATTGCAATATTCTCTCAATAAGCTAATTAGCTCAATTGGAGCATTTCTAGCATGTTTGGTTGAAATTGGAAATTTACATTTTTCACTTTTGTCAGACGTTTGTAAAATTCTTACAGTAGGCTTATTTGCGCAATTTGAGCATTTCTAGCATGTTTGGTTGAAATTGGAAATTTACATTTTTCAGTTTTGTCAGACGTTTGTAATATTCTCACAATAAGCTAATTAGCTCAATTGGAGCATTTCTAGCATGTTTGGTTGAAATTGGAAATTTACATTTTTCACTTTTGTCAGACAATTGCAATATTTTCACAATAAGCTAATTAGCTCAATTGGAGCATTTCTAGCATGTTTGGTTGAAATTGGAAATTTACATTTTTCACTTTTGTCAGACAATTGCAATATTCTCACAATAAGCTAATTAGCTCAATTGGAGCATTTCTAGCATGTTTGGTTGAAATTGGAAAATTACATGTTTCAGTTTTGTCAGACGTTTGTAATATTCTCACAATAAGCTAATTAGCTCAATTGGAGCATTTCTAGCATGTTTGGTTGAAATTGGAAATTTACATTTTTCAGTTTTGTCAGACGTTTGTAAAATTCTTACAATAGGCTTATTTGCGCAATTTGAGCATTTCTAGCATGTTTGGTTGAAATTGGAAATTTACATTTTTCACTTTTGTCAGACGTTTGTAATATTCTCACAATAAGCTAATTAGCTCAATTGGAGCATTTCTAGCATGTTTGGTTGAAATTGGAAATTTACATTTTTCAGTTTTGTCAGACGTTTGTAATATTCTCACAATAAGCTAATTAGCTCAATTGGAGCATTTCTAGCATGTTTGGTTGAAATTGAAAATTTACCTTTATCACTTTTGTCAGACAATTGCAATATTCTCTCAATAAGCTAATTAGCTCAATTGGAGCATTTCTAGCATGTTTGGTTGAAATTGGAAATTTACATTTTTCAGTTTTGTCAGACGTTTGTAAAATTCTTACAATAGGCTTATTTGCGCAATTTGAGCATTTCTAGCATGTTTGGTTGAAATTGGAAATTTACATTTTTCAGTTTTGTCAGACGTTTGTAATATTCTCACAATAAGCTAATTAGCTCAATTGGAGCATTTCTAGCATGTTTGGTTTAAATTGGAAATTTACATTTTTCACTTTTGTCAGACAATTGCAATATTCTCTCAATAAGCTAATTAGCTATATTGGAGCATTTCTAGCATGTTTGGTTGAAATTGGAAATTTACATTTTTCAGTTTTGTCAGACGTTTGTAATATTCTCACAATAAGCTAATTAGCTCAATTGGAGCATTTCTAGCATGTTTGGTTGAAATTGGAAATTTACATTTTTCACTTTTGTCAGACGTTTGTAAAATTCTTACAATAGGCTTATTTGCGCAATTTGAGCATTTCTAGCATGTTTGGTTGAAATTGGAAATTTACATTTTTCAGTTTTGTCAGACGTTTTTAATATTCTCACAGTAAGCTAATTAGCTCAATTGGAGCATATCTAGCATGTTTGGTTGAAATTGGAAATTTACATTTTTCACTTTTGTCAGACAATTGCAATATTCTCACAATAAGCTAATTAGCTCAATTGGAGCATTTCTAGCATGTTTGGTTGAAATTGGAAATTTACATTTTTCAGTTTTGTCAGACGTTTGTAATATTCTCACAATAAGCTAATTAGCTCAATTGGAGCATTTCTAGCATGTTTGGTTTAAATTGGAAATTTACATTTTTCACCTTTGTCAGGCAATTGCAATATTCTCTCAATAAGCTAATTAGCTCAATTGGAGCATTTCTAGCATGTTTGGTTGAAATTGGAAATTTACATTTTTCAGTTTTGTCAGACGTTTGTAATATTCTCACAAGAAGCTAATTAGCTCAATTGGAGCATTTCTAGCATGTTTGGTTTAAATTGGAAATTTACATTTTTCACCTTTGTCAGGCAATTGCAATATTCTCTCAATAAGCTAATTAGCTCAATTGGAGCATTTCTAGCATGTTTGGTTGAAATTGGAAATTTACATTTTTCAGTTTTGTCAGACGTTTGTAATATTCTCACAAGAAGCTAATTAGCTCAATTGGAGCATTTCTAGCATGTTTGGTTGAAATTGGAAATTTACATTTTTCACTTTTGTCAGACGTTTGTAAAATTCTTACAATAGGCTTATTTGCGCAATTTGAGCATTTCTAGCATGTTTGGTTGAAATTGGAAATTTACATTTTTCAGTTTTGTCAGACGTTTGTAATATTCTCACAATAAGCTAATTAGCTCAATTGGAGCATTTCTAGCATGTTTGGTTGAAATTGGAAATTTACATTTTTCACTTTTGTCAGACAATTTCAATATTCTCACAATAAGCTAATTAGCTCAATTGGAGCATTTCTAGCATGTTTGGTTGAAATTGGAAATTTACATTTTTCAGTTTTGTCAGACGTTTGTAATATTCTCACAATAAGCTAATTAGCTCAATTGGAGCATTTCTAGCATGTTTGGTTTAAATTGGAAATTTACATTTTTCACCTTTGTCAGACAATTGCAATATTCTCTCAATAAGCTAATTAGCTCAATTGGAGCATTTCTAGCATGTTTGGTTGAAATTGGAAATTTACATTTTTCACTTTTGTCAGACAATTGCAATATTCTCACAATAAGCTAATTAGCTCAATTGGAGCATTTCTAGCATGTTTGGTTGAAATTGGAAATTTACATTTTTCAGTTTTGTCAGACAATTGCAATATTCTCACAATAAGCTAATTAGCTCAATTGGAGCATTTCTAGCATGTTTGGTTGAAATTGGAAATTTACATTTTTCAGTTTTGTCAGACGTTTGTAAAATTCTTACAATAGGCTTATTTGCGCAATTTGAGCATTTCTAGCATGTTTGGTTGAAATTGGAAATTTACATTTTTCAGTTTTGTCAGACGTTTGTAAAATTCTTACAATAGGCTTATTTGCGCAATTTGAGCATTTCTAGCATGTTTGGTTGAAATTGGAAATTTACATTTTTCAGTTTTGTCAGACGTTTGTAATATTCTCACAATAAGCTAATTAGCTCAATTGGAGCATTTCTAGCATGTTTGGTTGAAATTGGAAATTTACATTTTTCACTTTTGTCAGACAATTGCAATATTCTCTCAATAAGCTAATTAGCTCAATTGGAGCATTTCTAGCATGTTTGGTTGAAATTGGAAATTTACATTTTTCAGTTTTGTCAGACGTTTGTAAAATTCTTACAATAGGCTTATTTGCGCAATTTGAGCATTTCTAGCATGTTTGGTTGAAATTGGAAATTTACATTTTTCACTTTTGTCAGACGTTTGTAATATTCTCACAATAAGCTAATTAGCTCAATTGGAGCATTTCTAGCATGTTTGGTTGAAACTGGAAATTTACATTTTTCAGTTTGCTCAGACGTTTGTAATATTCTCACAATAAGCTAATTAGCTCAATTGGAGCATTTCTAGCATGTTTGGTTGAAATTGAAAATTTACCTTTATCACTTTTGTCAGACAATTGCAATATTCTCTCAATAAGCTAATTAGCTCAATTGGAGCATTTCTAGCATGTTTGGTTGAAATTGGAAATTTACATTTTTCACTTTTGTCAGACGTTTGTAAAATTCTTACAATAGGCTTATTTGCGCAATTTGAGCATTTCTAGCAGGTTTGGTTGAAATTGGAAATTTACATTTTTCAGTTTTGTCAGACGTTTGTAATATTCTCACAATAAGCTAATTAGCTCAATTGGAGCATTTCTAGCATGTTTGGTTGAAATTGGAAATTTACATTTTTCACTTTTGTCAGACGTTTGTAAAATTCTTACAGTAAGCTTATTTCCGCATTTGGAGCATTTCTAGCATGTTTGGTTGAAATTGGAAATTTACATTTTTCAGTTTTGTCAGACGTTTGTAATATTCTCACAATAAGCTAATTAGCTCAATTGGAGCATTTCTAGCATGTTTGGTTGAAATTGGAAATTTACATTTTTCACTTTTGTCAGACGTTTGTAAAAGTCTTACAGTAGGCTTATTTGCGCAATTTGAGCATTTCTAGCATGTTTGGTTGAAATTGGAAATTTACATTTTTCACTTTTGTCAGACAATTGCAATATTCTCTCAATAAGCTAATTAGCTCAATTGGAGCATTTCTAGCATGTTTGGTTGAAATTGGAAATTTACATTTTTCACTTTTGTCAGACGTTTGTAAAATTCTTACAGTAGGCTTATTTGCGCAATTTGAGCATTTCTAGCATGTTTGGTTGAAATTGGAAATTTACATTTTTCAGTTTTGTCAGTTGTTTGTAATATTCTCACAATAAGCTAATTAGCTCAATTGGAGCATTTCTAGCATGTTTGGTTGAAATTGGAAATTTACATTTTTCACTTTTGTCAGACAATTGCAATATTCTCACAATAAGCTAATTAGCTCAATTGGAGCATTTCTAGCATGTTTGGTTGAAATTGGAAATTTACATTTTTCACTTTTGTCAGACAATTGCAATATTCTCACAATAAGCTAATTAGCTCAATTGGAGCATTTCTAGCATGTTTGGTTGAAATTGGAAAATTACATGTTTCAGTTTTGTCAGACGTTTGTAATATTCTCACAATAAGCTAATTAGCTCAATTGGAGCATTTCTAGCATGTTTGGTTGAAATTGGAAATTTACATTTTTCAGTTTTGTCAGACGTTTGTAAAATTCTTACAATAGGCTTATTTGCGCAATTTGAGCATTTCTAGCATGTTTGGTTGAAATTGGAAATTTACATTTTTCACTTTTGTCAGACGTTTGTAATATTCTCACAATAAGCTAATTAGCTCAATTGGAGCATTTCTAGCATGTTTGGTTGAAATTGGAAATTTACATTTTTCACTTTGGTCAGACGTTTGTAATATTCTCACAATAAGCTAATTAGCTCAATTGGAGCATTTCTAGCATGTTTGGTTGAAATTGAAAATTTACCTTTATCACTTTTGTCAGACAATTGCAATATTCTCTCAATAAGCTAATTAGCTCAATTGGAGCATTTCTAGCATGTTTGGTTGAAATTGGAAATTTACATTTTTCAGTTTTGTCAGACGTTTGTAAAATTCTTACAATAGGCTTATTTGCGCAATTTGAGCATTTCTAGCATGTTTGGTTGAAATTGGAAATTTACATTTTTCAGTTTTGTCAGACGTTTGTAATATTCTCACAATAAGCTAATTAGCTCAATTGGAGCATTTCTAGCATGTTTGGTTTAAATTGGAAATTTACATTTTTCACTTTTGTCAGACAATTGCAATATTCTCTCAATAAGCTAATTAGCTCAATTGGAGCATTTCTAGCATGTTTGGTTGAAATTGGAAATTTACATTTTTCAGTTTTGTCAGACGTTTGTAATATTCTCACAATAAGCTAATTAGCTCAATTGGAGCATTTCTAGCATGTTTGGTTGAAATTGGAAATTTACATTTTTCACTTTTGTCAGACGTTTGTAAAATTCTTACAATAGGCTTATTTGCGCAATTTGAGCATTTCTAGCATGTTTGGTTGAAATTGGAAATTTACATTTTTCAGTTTTGTCAGACGTTTTTAATATTCTCACAATAAGCTAATTAGCTCAATTGGAGCATATCTAGCATGTTTGGTTGAAATTGGAAATTTACATTTTTCACTTTTGTCAGACAATTGCAATATTCTCACAATAAGCTAATTAGCTCAATTGGAGCATTTCTAGCATGTTTGGTTGAAATTGGAAATTTACATTTTTCAGTTTTGTCAGACGTTTGTAATATTCTCACAATAAGCTAATTAGCTCAATTGGAGCATTTCTAGCATGTTTGGTTTAAATTGGAAATTTACATTTTTCACCTTTGTCAGGCAATTGCAATATTCTCTCAATAAGCTAATTAGCTCAATTGGAGCATTTCTAGCATGTTTGGTTGAAATTGGAAATTTACATTTTTCAGTTTTGTCAGACGTTTGTAAAATTCTTACAATAGGCTTATTTGCGCAATTTGAGCATTTCTAGCATGTTTGGTTGAAATTGGAAATTTACATTTTTCAGTTTTGTCAGACGTTTGTAATATTCTCACAAGAAGCTAATTAGCTCAATTGGAGCATTTCTAGCATGTTTGGTTGAAATTGGAAATTTACATTTTTCACTTTTGTCAGACAATTGCAATATTCTCACAATAAGCTAATTAGCTCAATTGGAGCATTTCTAGCATGTTTGGTTGAAATTGGAAATTTACATTTTTCACTTTTGTCAGACGTTTGTAAAATTCTTACAATAGGCTTATTTGCGCAATTTGAGCATTTCTAGCATGTTTGGTTGAAATTGGAAATTTACATTTTTCAGTTTTGTCAGACGTTTGTAATATTCTCACAATAAGCTAATTAGCTCAATTGGAGCATTTCTAGCATGTTTGGTTGAAATTGGAAATTTACATTTTTCAGTTTTGTCAGACGTTTGTAATATTCTCACAATAAGCTAATTAGCTCAATTGGAGCATTTCTAGCATGTTTGGTTGAAATTGGAAATTTACATTTTTCAGTTTTGTCAGACGTTTGTAATATTCTCACAATAAGCTAATTAGCTCAATTGGAGCATTTCTAGCATGTTTGGTTTAAATTGGAAATTTACATTTTTCACCTTTGTCAGACAATTGCAATATTCTCTCAATAAGCTAATTAGCTCAATTGGAGCATTTCTAGCATGTTTGGTTGAAATTGGAAATTTACATTTTTCACTTTTGTCAGACAATTGCAATATTCTCACAATAAGCTAATTAGCTCAATTGGAGCATTTCTAGCATGTTTGGTTGAAATTGGAAATTTACATTTTTCAGTTTTGTCAGACAATTGCAATATTCTCACAATAAGCTAATTAGCTCAATTGGAGCATTTCTAGCATGTTTGGTTGAAATTGGAAATTTACATTTTTCAGTTTTGTCAGACGTTTGTAAAATTCTTACAATAGGCTTATTTGCGCAATTTGAGCATTTCTAGCATGTTTGGTTGAAATTGGAAATTTACATTTTTCAGTTTTGTCAGACGTTTGTAATATTCTCACAATAAGCTAATTAGCTCAATTGGAGCATTTCTAGCATGTTTGGTTGAAATTGGAAATTTACATTTTTCACTTTTGTCAGACAATTGCAATATTCTCTCAATAAGCTAATTAGCTCAATTGGAGCATTTCTAGCATGTTTGGTTGAAATTGGAAATTTACATTTTTCAGTTTTGTCAGACGTTTGTAAAATTCTTACAATAGGCTTATTTGCGCAATTTGAGCATTTCTAGCATGTTTGGTTGAAATTGGAAATTTACATTTTTCACTTTTGTCAGACGTTTGTAATATTCTCACAATAAGCTAATTAGCTCAATTGGAGCATTTCTAGCATGTTTGGTTGAAACTGGAAATTTACATTTTTCAGTTTGCTCAGACGTTTGTAATATTCTCACAATAAGCTAATTAGCTCAATTGGAGCATTTCTAGCATGTTTGGTTGAAATTGAAAATTTACCTTTATCACTTTTGTCAGACAATTGCAATATTCTCTCAATAAGCTAATTAGCTCAATTGGAGCATTTCTAGCATGTTTGGTTGAAATTGGAAATTTACATTTTTCACTTTTGTCAGACGTTTGTAAAATTCTTACAATAGGCTTATTTGCGCAATTTGAGCATTTCTAGCAGGTTTGGTTGAAATTGGAAATTTACATTTTTCAGTTTTGTCAGACATTTGTAATATTCTCACAATAAGCTAATTAGCTCAATTGGAGCATTTCTAGCATGTTTGGTTGAAATTGGAAATTTACATTTTTCAGTTTTGTCAGACGTTTGTAAAATTCTTACAGTAAGCTTATTTCCGCATTTGGAGCATTTCTAGCATGTTTGGTTGAAATTGGAAATTTACATTTTTCAGTTTTGTCAGACGTTTGTAATATTCTCACAATAAGCTAATTAGCTCAATTGGAGCATTTCTAGCATGTTTGGTTGAAATTGGAAATTTACATTTTTCACTTTTGTCAGACGTTTGTAAAAGTCTTACAGTAGGCTTATTTGCGCAATTTGAGCATTTCTAGCATGTTTGGTTGAAATTGGAAATTTACATTTTTCACTTTTGTCAGACAATTGCAATATTCTCTCAATAAGCTAATTAGCTCAATTGGAGCATTTCTAGCATGTTTGGTTGAAATTGGAAATTTACATTTTTCACTTTTGTCAGACGTTTGTAAAATTCTTACAGTAGGCTTATTTGCGCAATTTGAGCATTTCTAGCATGTTTGGTTGAAATTGGAAATTTACATTTTTCAGTTTTGTCAGACGTTTGTAATATTCTCACAATAAGCTAATTAGCTCAATTGGAGCATTTCTAGCATGTTTGGTTGAAATTGGAAATTTACATTTTTCACTTTTGTCAGACAATTGCAATATTCTCACAATAAGCTAATTAGCTCAATTGGAGCATTTCTAGCATGTTTGGTTGAAATTGGAAATTTACATTTTTCACTTTTGTCAGACAATTGCAATATTCTCACAATAAGCTAATTAGCTCAATTGGAGCATTTCTAGCATGTTTGGTTGAAATTGGAAAATTACATGTTTCAGTTTTGTCAGACGTTTGTAATATTCTCACAATAAGCTAATTAGCTCAATTGGAGCATTTCTAGCATGTTTGGTTGAAATTGGAAATTTACATTTTTCAGTTTTGTCAGACGTTTGTAAAATTCTTACAATAGGCTTATTTGCGCAATTTGAGCATTTCTAGCATGTTTGGTTGAAATTGGAAATTTACATTTTTCACTTTTGTCAGACGTTTGTAATATTCTCACAATAAGCTAATTAGCTCAATTGGAGCATTTCTAGCATGTTTGGTTGAAATTGGAAATTTACATTTTTCACTTTTGTCAGACGTTTGTAAAATTCTTACAATAGGCTTATTTGCGCAATTTGAGCATTTCTAGCATGTTTGGTTGAAATTGGAAATTTACATTTTTCACTTTTGTCAGACGTTTGTAATATTCTCACAATAAGCTAATTAGCTCAATTGGAGCATTTCTAGCATGTTTGGTTGAAATTGGAAATTTACATTTTTCACTTTTGTCAGACAATTTCAATATTCTCACAATAAGCTAATTAGCTCAATTGGAGCATTTCTAGCATGTTTGGTTGAAATTGGAAATTTACATTTTTCAGTTTTGTCAGACGTTTGTAATATTCTCACAATAAGCTAATTAGCTCAATTGGAGCATTTCTAGCATGTTTGGTTTAAATTGGAAATTTACATTTTTCACTTTTGTCAGACAATTGCAATATTCTCTCAATAAGCTAATTAGCTCAATTGGAGCATTTCTAGCATGTTTGGTTGAAATTGGAAATTTACATTTTTCACTTTTGTCAGACGTTTGTAAAATTCTTACAGTAGGCTTATTTGCGCAATTTGAGCATTTCTAGCATGTTTGGTTGAAATTGGAAATTTACATTTTTCAGTTTTGTCAGACGTTTGTAATATTCTCACAATAAGCTAATTAGCTCAATTGGAGCATTTCTAGCATGTTTGGTTGAAATTGGAAATTTACATTTTTCACTTTTGTCAGACAATTGCAATATTCTCACAATAAGCTAATTAGCTCAATTGGAGCATTTCTAGCATGTTTGGTTGAAATTGGAAATTTACATTTTTCACTTTTGTCAGACAATTGCAATATTCTCACAATAAGCTAATTAGCTCAATTGGAGCATTTCTAGCATGTTTGGTTGAAATTGGAAAATTACATGTTTCAGTTTTGTCAGACGTTTGTAATATTCTCACAATAAGCTAATTAGCTCAATTGGAGCATTTCTAGCATGTTTGGTTGAAATTGGAAATTTACATTTTTCAGTTTTGTCAGACGTTTGTAAAATTCTTACAATAGGCTTATTTGCGCAATTTGAGCATTTCTAGCATGTTTGGTTGAAATTGGAAATTTACATTTTTCACTTTTGTCAGACGTTTGTAATATTCTCACAATAAGCTAATTAGCTCAATTGGAGCATTTCTAGCATGTTTGGTTGAAATTGGAAATTTACATTTTTCACTTTTGTCAGACGTTTGTAAAATTCTTACAATAGGCTTATTTGCGCAATTTGAGCATTTCTAGCATGTTTGGTTGAAATTGGAAATTTACATTTTTCAGTTTTGTCAGACGTTTGTAATATTCTCACAATAAGCTAATTAGCTCAATTGGAGCATTTCTAGCATGTTTGGTTGAAATTGGAAATTTACATTTTTCACTTTTGTCAGACAATTTCAATATTCTCACAATAAGCTAATTAGCTCAATTGGAGCATTTCTAGCATGTTTGGTTGAAATTGGAAATTTACATTTTTCAGTTTTGTCAGACGTTTGTAATATTCTCACAATAAGCTAATTAGCTCAATTGGAGCATTTCTAGCATGTTTGGTTTAAATTGGAAATTTACATTTTTCACCTTTGTCAGACAATTGCAATATTCTCTCAATAAGCTAATTAGCTCAATTGGAGCATTTCTAGCATGTTTGGTTGAAATTGGAAATTTACATTTTTCACTTTTGTCAGACAATTGCAATATTCTCACAATAAGCTAATTAGCTCAATTGGAGCATTTCTAGCATGTTTGGTTGAAATTGGAAATTTACATTTTTCAGTTTTGTCAGACAATTGCAATATTCTCACAATAAGCTAATTAGCTCAATTGGAGCATTTCTAGCATGTTTGGTTGAAATTGGAAATTTACATTTTTCAGTTTTGTCAGACGTTTGTAAAATTCTTACAATAGGCTTATTTGCGCAATTTGAGCATTTCTAGCATGTTTGGTTGAAATTGGAAATTTACATTTTTCACTTTTGTCAGACGTTTGTAATATTCTCACAATAAGCTAATTAGCTCAATTGGAGCATTTCTAGCATGTTTGGTTTAAATTGGAAATTTACATTTTTCACCTTTGTCAGACAATTGCAATATTCTCTCAATAAGCTAATTAGCTCAATTGGAGCTTTTCTAGCATGTTTGGTTGAAATTGGAAATTTACATTTTTCACTTTTGTCAGACGTTTGTAATATTCTCACAATAAGCTAATTAGCTCAATTGGAGCATTTCTAGCATGTTTGGTTGAAATTGGAAATTTACATTTTTCACTTTTGTCAGACAATTGCAATATTCTCTCAATAAGCTAATTAGCTCAATTGGAGCATTTCTAGCATGTTTGGTTGAAATTGGAAATTTACATTTTTCAGTTTTGTCAGACGTTTGTAAAATTCTTACAATAGGCTTATTTGCGCAATTTGAGCATTTCTAGCATGTTTGGTTGAAATTGGAATATTACATTTTTCACTTTTGTCAGACGTTTGTAATATTCTCACAATAAGCTAATTAGCTCAATTGGAGCATTTCTAGCATGTTTGGTTGAAATTGGAAATTTACATTTTTCACTTTTGTCAGACAATTGCAATATTCTCTCAATAAGCTAATTAGCTCAATTGGAGCATTTCTAGCATGTTTGGTTGAAATTGGAAATTTACATTTTTCAGTTTTGTCAGACGTTTGTAAAATTCTTACAATAGGCTTATTTGCGCAATTTGAGCATTTCTAGCATGTTTGGTTGAAATTGGAAATTTACATTTTTCACTTTTGTCAGACGTTTGTAATATTCTCACAATAAGCTAATTAGCTCAATTGGAGCATTTCTAGCATGTTTGGTTGAAACTGGAAATTTACATTTTTCAGTTTGCTCAGACGTTTGTAATATTCTCACAATAAGCTAATTAGCTCAATTGGAGCATTTCTAGCATGTTTGGTTGAAATTGAAAATTTACCTTTATCACTTTTGTCAGACAATTGCAATATTCTCTCAATAAGCTAATTAGCTCAATTGGAGCATTTCTAGCATGTTTGGTTGAAATTGGAAATTTACATTTTTCACTTTTGTCAGACGTTTGTAAAATTCTTACAATAGGCTTATTTGCGCAATTTGAGCATTTCTAGCAGGTTTGGTTGAAATTGGAAATTTACATTTTTCAGTTTTGTCAGACGTTTGTAAAATTCTTACAATAGGCTTATTTGCGCAATTTGAGCATTTCTAGCATGTTTGGTTGAAATTGGAAATTTACATTTTTCACTTTTGTCAGACGTTTGTAATATTCTCACAATAAGCTAATTAGCTCAATTGGAGCATTTCTAGCATGTTTGGTTGAAACTGGAAATTTACATTTTTCAGTTTGCTCAGACGTTTGTAATATTCTCACAATAAGCTAATTAGCTCAATTGGAGCATTTCTAGCATGTTTGGTTGAAATTGAAAATTTACCTTTATCACTTTTGTCAGACAATTGCAATATTCTCTCAATAAGCTAATTAGCTCAATTGGAGCATTTCTAGCATGTTTGGTTGAAATTGGAAATTTACATTTTTCACTTTTGTCAGACGTTTGTAAAATTCTTACAATAGGCTTATTTGCGCAATTTGAGCATTTCTAGCAGGTTTGGTTGAAATTGGAAATTTACATTTTTCAGTTTTGTCAGACATTTGTAATATTCTCACAATAAGCTAATTAGCTCAATTGGAGCATTTCTAGCATGTTTGGTTGAAATTGGAAATTTACATTTTTCAGTTTTGTCAGACGTTTGTAAAATTCTTACAGTAAGCTTATTTCCGCATTTGGAGCATTTCTAGCATGTTTGGTTGAAATTGGAAATTTACATTTTTCAGTTTTGTCAGACGTTTGTAATATTCTCACAATAAGCTAATTAGCTCAATTGGAGCATTTCTAGCATGTTTGGTTGAAATTGGAAATTTACATTTTTCACTTTTGTCAGACGTTTGTAAAAGTCTTACAGTAGGCTTATTTGCGCAATTTGAGCATTTCTAGCATGTTTGGTTGAAATTGGAAATTTACATTTTTCACTTTTGTCAGACAATTGCAATATTCTCTCAATAAGCTAATTAGCTCAATTGGAGCATTTCTAGCATGTTTGGTTGAAATTGGAAATTTACATTTTTCACTTTTGTCAGACGTTTGTAAAATTCTTACAGTAGGCTTATTTGCGCAATTTGAGCATTTCTAGCATGTTTGGTTGAAATTGGAAATTTACATTTTTCAGTTTTGTCAGACGTTTGTAATATTCTCACAATAAGCTAATTAGCTCAATTGGAGCATTTCTAGCATGTTTGGTTGAAATTGGAAATTTACATTTTTCACTTTTGTCAGACAATTGCAATATTCTCACAATAAGCTAATTAGCTCAATTGGAGCATTTCTAGCATGTTTGGTTGAAATTGGAAATTTACATTTTTCACTTTTGTCAGACAATTGCAATATTCTCACAATAAGCTAATTAGCTCAATTGGAGCATTTCTAGCATGTTTGGTTGAAATTGGAAAATTACATGTTTCAGTTTTGTCAGACGTTTGTAATATTCTCACAATAAGCTAATTAGCTCAATTGGAGCATTTCTAGCATGTTTGGTTGAAATTGGAAATTTACATTTTTCAGTTTTGTCAGACGTTTGTAAAATTCTTACAATAGGCTTATTTGCGCAATTTGAGCATTTCTAGCATGTTTGGTTGAAATTGGAAATTTACATTTTTCACTTTTGTCAGACGTTTGTAATATTCTCACAATAAGCTAATTAGCTCAATTGGAGCATTTCTAGCATGTTTGGTTGAAATTGGAAATTTACATTTTTCACGTTTGTCAGACGTTTGTAAAATTCTTACAATAGGCTTATTTGCGCAATTTGAGCATTTCTAGCATGTTTGGTTGAAATTGGAAATTTACATTTTTCACTTTTGTCAGACGTTTGTAATATTCTCACAATAAGCTAATTAGCTCAATTGGAGCATTTCTAGCATGTTTGGTTGAAATTGGAAATTTACATTTTTCACTTTTGTCAGACAATTTCAATATTCTCACAATAAGCTAATTAGCTCAATTGGAGCATTTCTAGCATGTTTGGTTGAAATTGGAAATTTACATTTTTCAGTTTTGTCAGACGTTTGTAATATTCTCACAATAAGCTAATTAGCTCAATTGGAGCATTTCTAGCATGTTTGGTTTAAATTGGAAATTTACATTTTTCACTTTTGTCAGACAATTGCAATATTCTCTCAATAAGCTAATTAGCTCAATTGGAGCATTTCTAGCATGTTTGGTTGAAATTGGAAATTTACATTTTTCACTTTTGTCAGACGTTTGTAAAATTCTTACAGTAGGCTTATTTGCGCAATTTGAGCATTTCTAGCATGTTTGGTTGAAATTGGAAATTTACATTTTTCAGTTTTGTCAGACGTTTGTAATATTCTCACAATAAGCTAATTAGCTCAATTGGAGCATTTCTAGCATGTTTGGTTGAAATTGGAAATTTACATTTTTCACTTTTGTCAGACAATTGCAATATTCTCACAATAAGCTAATTAGCTCAATTGGAGCATTTCTAGCATGTTTGGTTGAAATTGGAAATTTACATTTTTCACTTTTGTCAGACAATTGCAATATTCTCACAATAAGCTAATTAGCTCAATTGGAGCATTTCTAGCATGTTTGGTTGAAATTGGAAAATTACATGTTTCAGTTTTGTCAGACGTTTGTAATATTCTCACAATAAGCTAATTAGCTCAATTGGAGCATTTCTAGCATGTTTGGTTGAAATTGGAAATTTACATTTTTCAGTTTTGTCAGACGTTTGTAAAATTCTTACAATAGGCTTATTTGCGCAATTTGAGCATTTCTAGCATGTTTGGTTGAAATTGGAAATTTACATTTTTCACTTTTGTCAGACGTTTGTAATATTCTCACAATAAGCTAATTAGCTCAATTGGAGCATTTCTAGCATGTTTGGTTGAAATTGGAAATTTACATTTTTCACTTTTGTCAGACGTTTGTAAAATTCTTACAATAGGCTTATTTGCGCAATTTGAGCATTTCTAGCATGTTTGGTTGAAATTGGAAATTTACATTTTTCAGTTTTGTCAGACGTTTGTAATATTCTCACAATAAGCTAATTAGCTCAATTGGAGCATTTCTAGCATGTTTGGTTGAAATTGGAAATTTACATTTTTCACTTTTGTCAGACAATTTCAATATTCTCACAATAAGCTAATTAGCTCAATTGGAGCATTTCTAGCATGTTTGGTTGAAATTGGAAATTTACATTTTTCAGTTTTGTCAGACGTTTGTAATATTCTCACAATAAGCTAATTAGCTCAATTGGAGCATTTCTAGCATGTTTGGTTTAAATTGGAAATTTACATTTTTCACCTTTGTCAGACAATTGCAATATTCTCTCAATAAGCTAATTAGCTCAATTGGAGCATTTCTAGCATGTTTGGTTGAAATTGGAAATTTACATTTTTCACTTTTGTCAGACAATTGCAATATTCTCACAATAAGCTAATTAGCTCAATTGGAGCATTTCTAGCATGTTTGGTTGAAATTGGAAATTTACATTTTTCAGTTTTGTCAGACAATTGCAATATTCTCACAATAAGCTAATTAGCTCAATTGGAGCATTTCTAGCATGTTTGGTTGAAATTGGAAATTTACATTTTTCAGTTTTGTCAGACGTTTGTAAAATTCTTACAATAGGCTTATTTGCGCAATTTGAGCATTTCTAGCATGTTTGGTTGAAATTGGAAATTTACATTTTTCACTTTTGTCAGACGTTTGTAATATTCTCACAATAAGCTAATTAGCTCAATTGGAGCATTTCTAGCATGTTTGGTTTAAATTGGAAATTTACATTTTTCACCTTTGTCAGACAATTGCAATATTCTCTCAATAAGCTAATTAGCTCAATTGGAGCTTTTCTAGCATGTTTGGTTGAAATTGGAAATTTACATTTTTCACTTTTGTCAGACGTTTGTAATATTCTCACAATAAGCTAATTAGCTCAATTGGAGCATTTCTAGCATGTTTGGTTGAAATTGGAAATTTACATTTTTCACTTTTGTCAGACAATTGCAATATTCTCTCAATAAGCTAATTAGCTCAATTGGAGCATTTCTAGCATGTTTGGTTGAAATTGGAAATTTACATTTTTCAGTTTTGTCAGACGTTTGTAAAATTCTTACAATAGGCTTATTTGCGCAATTTGAGCATTTCTAGCATGTTTGGTTGAAATTGGAATATTACATTTTTCACTTTTGTCAGACGTTTGTAATATTCTCACAATAAGCTAATTAGCTCAATTGGAGCATTTCTAGCATGTTTGGTTGAAATTGGAAATTTACATTTTTCACTTTTGTCAGACAATTGCAATATTCTCTCAATAAGCTAATTAGCTCAATTGGAGCATTTCTAGCATGTTTGGTTGAAATTGGAAATTTACATTTTTCAGTTTTGTCAGACGTTTGTAAAATTCTTACAATAGGCTTATTTGCGCAATTTGAGCATTTCTAGCATGTTTGGTTGAAATTGGAAATTTACATTTTTCACTTTTGTCAGACGTTTGTAATATTCTCACAATAAGCTAATTAGCTCAATTGGAGCATTTCTAGCATGTTTGGTTGAAACTGGAAATTTACATTTTTCAGTTTGCTCAGACGTTTGTAATATTCTCACAATAAGCTAATTAGCTCAATTGGAGCATTTCTAGCATGTTTGGTTGAAATTGAAAATTTACCTTTATCACTTTTGTCAGACAATTGCAATATTCTCTCAATAAGCTAATTAGCTCAATTGGAGCATTTCTAGCATGTTTGGTTGAAATTGGAAATTTACATTTTTCACTTTTGTCAGACGTTTGTAAAATTCTTACAATAGGCTTATTTGCGCAATTTGAGCATTTCTAGCAGGTTTGGTTGAAATTGGAAATTTACATTTTTCAGTTTTGTCAGACGTTTGTAATATTCTCACAATAAGCTAATTAGCTCAATTGGAGCATTTCTAGCATGTTTGGTTGAAATTGGAAATTTACATTTTTCAGTTTTGTCAGACGTTTGTAAAATTCTTACAGTAAGCTTATTTCCGCATTTGGAGCATTTCTAGCATGTTTGGTTGAAATTGGAAATTTACATTTTTCAGTTTTGTCAGACGTTTGTAATATTCTCACAATAAGCTAATTAGCTCAATTGGAGCATTTCTAGCATGTTTGGTTGAAATTGGAAATTTACATTTTTCACTTTTGTCAGACGTTTGTAAAAGTCTTACAGTAGGCTTATTTGCGCAATTTGAGCATTTCTAGCATGTTTGGTTGAAATTGGAAATTTACATTTTTCACTTTTGTCAGACAATTGCAATATTCTCTCAATAAGCTAATTAGCTCAATTGGAGCATTTCTAGCATGTTTGGTTGAAATTGGAAATTTACATTTTTCACTTTTGTCAGACGTTTGTAAAATTCTTACAGTAGGCTTATTTGCGCAATTTGAGCATTTCTAGCATGTTTGGTTGAAATTGGAAATTTACATTTTTCAGTTTTGTCAGACGTTTGTAATATTCTCACAATAAGCTAATTAGCTCAATTGGAGCATTTCTAGCATGTTTGGTTGAAATTGGAAATTTACATTTTTCACTTTTGTCAGACAATTGCAATATTCTCACAATAAGCTAATTAGCTCAATTGGAGCATTTCTAGCATGTTTGGTTGAAATTGGAAATTTACATTTTTCACTTTTGTCAGACAATTGCAATATTCTCACAATAAGCTAATTAGCTCAATTGGAGCATTTCTAGCATGTTTGGTTGAAATTGGAAAATTACATGTTTCAGTTTTGTCAGACGTTTGTAATATTCTCACAATAAGCTAATTAGCTCAATTGGAGCATTTCTAGCATGTTTGGTTGAAATTGGAAATTTACATTTTTCAGTTTTGTCAGACGTTTGTAAAATTCTTACAATAGGCTTATTTGCGCAATTTGAGCATTTCTAGCATGTTTGGTTGAAATTGGAAATTTACATTTTTCACTTTTGTCAGACGTTTGTAATATTCTCACAATAAGCTAATTAGCTCAATTGGAGCATTTCTAGCATGTTTGGTTGAAATTGGAAATTTACATTTTTCACTTTGGTCAGACGTTTGTAATATTCTCACAATAAGCTAATTAGCTCAATTGGAGCATTTCTAGCATGTTTGGTTGAAATTGAAAATTTACCTTTATCACTTTTGTCAGACAATTGCAATATTCTCTCAATAAGCTAATTAGCTCAATTGGAGCATTTCTAGCATGTTTGGTTGAAATTGGAAATTTACATTTTTCAGTTTTGTCAGACGTTTGTAAATTTCTTACAATAGGCTTATTTGCGCAATTTGAGCATTTCTAGCATGTTTGGTTGAAATTGGAAATTTACATTTTTCAGTTTTGTCAGACGTTTGTAATATTCTCACAATAAGCTAATTAGCTCAATTGGAGCATTTCTAGCATGTTTGGTTTAAATTGGAAATTTACATTTTTCACTTTTGTCAGACAATTGCAATATTCTCTCAATAAGCTAATTAGCTCAATTGGAGCATTTCTAGCATGTTTGGTTGAAATTGGAAATTTACATTTTTCAGTTTTGTCAGACGTTTGTAATATTCTCACAATAAGCTAATTAGCTCAATTGGAGCATTTCTAGCATGTTTGGTTGAAATTGGAAATTTACATTTTTCACTTTTGTCAGACGTTTGTAAAATTCTTACAATAGGCTTATTTGCGCAATTTGAGCATTTCTAGCATGTTTGGTTGAAATTGGAAATTTACATTTTTCAGTTTTGTCAGACGTTTTTAATATTCTCACAATAAGCTAATTAGCTCAATTGGAGCATATCTAGCATGTTTGGTTGAAATTGGAAATTTACATTTTTCACTTTTGTCAGACAATTGCAATATTCTCACAATAAGCTAATTAGCTCAATTGGAGCATTTCTAGCATGTTTGGTTGAAATTGGAAATTTACATTTTTCAGTTTTGTCAGACGTTTGTAATATTCTCACAATAAGCTAATTAGCTCAATTGGAGCATTTCTAGCATGTTTGGTTTAAATTGGAAATTTACATTTTTCACTTTTGTCAGGCAATTGCAATATTCTCTCAATAAGCTAATTAGCTCAATTGGAGCATTTCTAGCATGTTTGGTTGAAATTGGAAATTTACATTTTTCAGTTTTGTCAGACGTTTGTAAAATTCTTACAATAGGCTTATTTGCGCAATTTGAGCATTTCTAGCATGTTTGGTTGAAATTGGAAATTTACATTTTTCAGTTTTGTCAGACGTTTGTAATATTCTCACAAGAAGCTAATTAGCTCAATTGGAGCATTTCTAGCATGTTTGGTTGAAATTGGAAATTTACATTTTTCACTTTTGTCAGACAATTGCAATATTCTCACAATAAGCTAATTAGCTCAATTGGAGCATTTCTAGCATGTTTGGTTGAAATTGGAAATTTACATTTTTCACTTTTGTCAGACGTTTGTAAAATTCTTACAATAGGCTTATTTGCGCAATTTGAGCATTTCTAGCATGTTTGGTTGAAATTGGAAATTTACATTTTTCAGTTTTGTCAGACGTTTGTAATATTCTCACAATAAGCTAATTAGCTCAATTGGAGCATTTCTAGCATGTTTGGTTGAAATTGGAAATTTACATTTTTCACTTTTGTCAGACAATTTCAATATTCTCACAATAAGCTAATTAGCTCAATTGGAGCATTTCTAGCATGTTTGGTTGAAATTGGAAATTTACATTTTTCAGTTTTGTCAGACGTTTGTAATATTCTCACAATAAGCTAATTAGCTCAATTGGAGCATTTCTAGCATGTTTGGTTTAAATTGGAAATTTACATTTTTCACCTTTGTCAGACAATTGCAATATTCTCTCAATAAGCTAATTAGCTCAATTGGAGCATTTCTAGCATGTTTGGTTGAAATTGGAAATTTACATTTTTCACTTTTGTCAGACAATTGCAATATTCTCACAATAAGCTAATTAGCTCAATTGGAGCATTTCTAGCATGTTTGGTTGAAATTGGAAATTTACATTTTTCAGTTTTGTCAGACAATTGCAATATTCTCACAATAAGCTAATTAGCTCAATTGGAGCATTTCTAGCATGTTTGGTTGAAATTGGAAATTTACATTTTTCAGTTTTGTCAGACGTTTGTAAAATTCTTACAATAGGCTTATTTGCGCAATTTGAGCATTTCTAGCATGTTTGGTTGAAATTGGAAATTTACATTTTTCAGTTTTGTCAGACATTTGTAATATTCTCACAATAAGCTAATTAGCTCAATTGGAGCATTTCTAGCATGTTTGGTTTAAATTGGAAATTTACATTTTTCACTTTTGTCAGACAATTGCAATATTCTCTCAATAAGCTAATTAGCTCAATTGGAGCATTTCTAGCATGTTTGGTTGAAATTGGAAATTTACATTTTTCAGTTTTGTCAGACGTTTGTAATATTCTCACAATAAGCTAATTAGCTCAATTGGAGCATTTCTAGCATGTTTGGTTGAAATTGGAAATTTACATTTTTCACTTTTGTCAGACGTTTGTAAAATTCTTACAATAGGCTTATTTGCGCAATTTGAGCATTTCTAGCATGTTTGGTTGAAATTGGAAATTTACATTTTTCAGTTTTGTCAGACGTTTGTAATATTCTCACAATAAGCTAATTAGCTCAATTGGAGCATTTCTAGCATGTTTGGTTGAAAATGGAAATTTACATTTTTCACTTCTGTCAGACAATTGCAATATTCTCTCAATAAGCTAATTAGCTCAATTGGAGCTTTTCTAGCATGTTTGGTTGAAATTGGAAATTTACATTTTTCACTTTTGTCAGACGTTTGTAAAATTTTTACAATAGGCTTATTTGCGCAATTTGAGCATTTCTAGCATGTTTGGTTGAAATTGGAATTTTACATTTTTCACTTTTGTCAGACAATTGCAATATTCTCTCAATAAGCTAATTAGCTCAATTGGAGCATTTCTAGCATGTTTGGTTGAAATTGAAAATTTACCTTTATCACTTTTGTCAGACAATTGCAATATTCTCTCAATAAGCTAATTAGCTCAATTGGAGCATTTCTAGCATGTTTGGTTGAAATTGGAAATTTACATTTTTCAGTTTTGTCAGACGTTTGTAAAATTCTTACAATAGGCTTATTTGCGCAATTTGAGCATTTCTAGCAGGTTTGGTTGAAATTGGAAATTTACATTTTTCAGTTTTGTCAGACGTTTGTAATATTCTCACAATAAGCTAATTAGCTCAATTGGAGCATTTCTAGCATGTTTGGTTGAAATTGGAAATTTACATTTTTCAGTTTTGTCAGACGTTTGTAAAATTCTTACAGTAAGCTTATTTCCGCATTTGGAGCATTTCTAGCATGTTTGGTTGAAATTGGAAATTTACATTTTTCAGTTTTGTCAGACGTTTGTAATATTCTCACAATAAGCTAATTAGCTCAATTGGAGCATTTCTAGCATGTTTGGTTGAAATTGGAAATTTACATTTTTCACTTTTGTCAGACGTTTGTAAAAGTCTTACAGTAGGCTTATTTGCGCAATTTGAGCATTTCTAGCATGTTTGGTTGAAATTGGAAATTTACATTTTTCACTTTTGTCAGACAATTGCAATATTCTCTCAATAAGCTAATTAGCTCAATTGGAGCATTTCTAGCATGTTTGGTTGAAATTGGAAATTTACATTTTTCACTTTTGTCAGACGTTTGTAAAATTCTTACAGTAGGCTTATTTGCGCAATTTGAGCATTTCTAGCATGTTTGGTTGAAATTGGAAATTTACATTTTTCAGTTTTGTCAGACGTTTGTAATATTCTCACAATAAGCTAATTAGCTCAATTGGAGCATTTCTAGCATGTTTGGTTGAAATTGGAAATTTACATTTTTCACTTTTGTCAGACAATTGCAATATTCTCACAATAAGCTAATTAGCTCAATTGGAGCATTTCTAGCATGTTTGGTTGAAATTGGAAATTTACATTTTTCACTTTTGTCAGACATATGCAATATTCTCACAATAAGCTAATTAGCTCAATTGGAGCATTTCTAGCATGTTTGGTTGAAATTGGAAAATTACATGTTTCAGTTTTGTCAGACGTTTGTAATATTCTCACAATAAGCTAATTAGCTCAATTGGAGCATTTCTAGCATGTTTGGTTGAAATTGGAAATTTACATTTTTCAGTTTTGTCAGACGTTTGTAAAATTCTTACAATAGGCTTATTTGCGCAATTTGAGCATTTCTAGCATGTTTGGTTGAAATTGGAAAATTACATTTTTCACTTTTGTCAGACGTTTGTAATATTCTCACAATAAGCTAATTAGCTCAATTGGAGCATTTCTAGCATGTTTGGTTGAAATTGGAAATTTACATTTTTCAGTTTTGTCAGACGTTTGTAATATTCTCACAATAAGCTAATTAGCTCAATTGGAGCATTTCTAGCATGTTTGGTTGAAATTGAAAATTTACCTTTATCACTTTTGTCAGACAATTGCAATATTCTCTCAATAAGCTAATTAGCTCAATTGGAGCATTTCTAGCATGTTTGGTTGAAATTGGAAATTTACATTTTTCAGTTTTGTCAGACGTTTGTAAAATTCTTACAATAGGCTTATTTGCGCAATTTGAGCATTTCTAGCATGTTTGGTTGAAATTGGAAATTTACATTTTTCAGTTTTGTCAGACGTTTGTAATATTCTCACAATAAGCTAATTAGCTCAATTGGAGCATTTCTAGCATGTTTGGTTTAAATTGGAAATTTACATTTTTCACTTTTGTCAGACAATTGCAATATTCTCTCAATAAGCTAATTAGCTCAATTGGAGCATTTCTAGCATGTTTGGTTGAAATTGGAAATTTACATTTTTCAGTTTTGTCAGACGTTTGTAATATTCTCACAATAAGCTAATTAGCTCAATTGGAGCATTTCTAGCATGTTTGGTTGAAATTGGAAATTTACATTTTTCACTTTTGTCAGACGTTTGTAAAATTCTTACAATAGGCTTATTTGCGCAATTTGAGCATTTCTAGCATGTTTGGTTGAAATTGGAAATTTACATTTTTCAGTTTTGTCAGACGTTTTTAATATTCTCACAATAAGCTAATTAGCTCAATTGGAGCATATCTAGCATGTTTGGTTGAAATTGGAAATTTACATTTTTCACTTTTGTCAGACAATTGCAATATTCTCACAATAAGCTAATTAGCTCAATTGGAGCATTTCTAGCATGTTTGGTTGAAATTGGAAATTTACATTTTTCAGTTTTGTCAGACGTTTGTAATATTCTCACAATAAGCTAATTAGCTCAATTGGAGCATTTCTAGCATGTTTGGTTTAAATTGGAAATTTACATTTTTCACCTTTGTCAGGCAATTGCAATATTCTCTCAATAAGCTAATTAGCTCAATTGGAGCATTTCTAGCATGTTTGGTTGAAATTGGAAATTTACATTTTTCAGTTTTGTCAGACGTTTGTAAAATTCTTACAATAGGCTTATTTGCGCAATTTGAGCATTTCTAGCATGTTTGGTTGAAATTGGAAATTTACATTTTTCAGTTTTGTCAGACGTTTGTAATATTCTCACAAGAAGCTAATTAGCTCAATTGGAGCATTTCTAGCATGTTTGGTTGAAATTGGAAATTTACATTTTTCACTTTTGTCAGACAATTGCAATATTCTCACAATAAGCTAATTAGCTCAATTGGAGCATTTCTAGCATGTTTGGTTGAAATTGGAAATTTACATTTTTCACTTTTGTCAGACGTTTGTAAAATTCTTACAATAGGCTTATTTGCGCAATTTGAGCATTTCTAGCATGTTTGGTTGAAATTGGAAATTTACATTTTTCAGTTTTGTCAGACGTTTGTAATATTCTCACAATAAGCTAATTAGCTCAATTGGAGCATTTCTAGCATGTTTGGTTGAAATTGGAAATTTACATTTTTCACTTTTGTCAGACAATTTCAATATTCTCACAATAAGCTAATTAGCTCAATTGGAGCATTTCTAGCATGTTTGGTTGAAATTGGAAATTTACATTTTTCAGTTTTGTCAGACGTTTGTAATATTCTCACAATAAGCTAATTAGCTCAATTGGAGCATTTCTAGCATGTTTGGTTTAAATTGGAAATTTACATTTTTCACCTTTGTCAGACAATTGCAATATTCTCTCAATAAGCTAATTAGCTCAATTGGAGCATTTCTAGCATGTTTGGTTGAAATTGGAAATTTACATTTTTCACTTTTGTCAGACAATTGCAATATTCTCACAATAAGCTAATTAGCTCAATTGGAGCATATCTAGCATGTTTGGTTGAAATTGGAAATTTACATTTTTCACTTTTGTCAGACAATTGCAATATTCTCACAATAAGCTAATTAGCTCAATTGGAGCATTTCTAGCATGTTTGGTTGAAATTGGAAATTTACATTTTTCAGTTTTGTCAGACGTTTGTAATATTCTCACAATAAGCTAATTAGCTCAATTGGAGCATTTCTAGCATGTTTGGTTTAAATTGGAAATTTACATTTTTCACCTTTGTCAGGCAATTGCAATATTCTCTCAATAAGCTAATTAGCTCAATTGGAGCATTTCTAGCATGTTTGGTTGAAATTGGAAATTTACATTTTTCAGTTTTGTCAGACGTTTGTAAAATTCTTACAATAGGCTTATTTGCGCAATTTGAGCATTTCTAGCATGTTTGGTTGAAATTGGAAATTTACATTTTTCAGTTTTGTCAGACGTTTGTAATATTCTCACAAGAAGCTAATTAGCTCAATTGGAGCATTTCTAGCATGTTTGGTTGAAATTGGAAATTTACATTTTTCACTTTTGTCAGACAATTGCAATATTCTCACAATAAGCTAATTAGCTCAATTGGAGCATTTCTAGCATGTTTGGTTGAAATTGGAAATTTACATTTTTCACTTTTGTCAGACGTTTGTAAAATTCTTACAATAGGCTTATTTGCGCAATTTGAGCATTTCTAGCATGTTTGGTTGAAATTGGAAATTTACATTTTTCAGTTTTGTCAGACGTTTGTAATATTCTCACAATAAGCTAATTAGCTCAATTGGAGCATTTCTAGCATGTTTGGTTGAAATTGGAAATTTACAATTTTCACTTTTGTCAGACAATTTCAATATTCTCACAATAAGCTAATTAGCTCAATTGGAGCATTTCTAGCATGTTTGGTTGAAATTGGAAATTTACATTTTTCAGTTTTGTCAGACGTTTGTAATATTCTCACAATAAGCTAATTAGCTCAATTGGAGCATTTCTAGCATGTTTGGTTTAAATTGGAAATTTACATTTTTCACCTTTGTCAGACAATTGCAATATTCTCTCAATAAGCTAATTAGCTCAATTGGAGCATTTCTAGCATGTTTGGTTGAAATTGGAAATTTACATTTTTCACTTTTGTCAGACAATTGCAATATTCTCACAATAAGCTAATTAGCTCAATTGGAGCATTTCTAGCATGTTTGGTTGAAATTGGAAATTTACATTTTTCAGTTTTGTCAGACAATTGCAATATTCTCACAATAAGCTAATTAGCTCAATTGGAGCATTTCTAGCATGTTTGGTTGAAATTGGAAATTTACATTTTTCAGTTTTGTCAGACGTTTGTAAAATTCTTACAATAGGCTTATTTGCGCAATTTGAGCATTTCTAGCATGTTTGGTTGAAATTGGAAATTTACATTTTTCAGTTTTGTCAGACATTTGTAATATTCTCACAATAAGCTAATTAGCTCAATTGGAGCATTTCTAGCATGTTTGGTTGAAATTGGAAATTTACATTTTTCACTTTTGTCAGACAATTGCAATATTCTCTCAATAAGCTAATTAGCTCAATTGGAGCATTTCTAGCATGTTTGGTTGAAATTGGAAATTTACATTTTTCAGTTTTGTCAGACGTTTGTAATATTCTCACAATAAGCTAATTAGCTCAATTGGAGCATTTCTAGCATGTTTGGTTGAAATTGGAAATTTACATTTTTCACTTTTGTCAGACGTTTGTAAAATTCTTACAATAGGCTTATTTGCGCAATTTGAGCATTTCTAGCATGTTTGGTTGAAATTGGAAATTTACATTTTTCAGTTTTGTCAGACGTTTGTAATATTCTCACAATAAGCTAATTAGCTCAATTGGAGCATTTCTAGCATGTTTGGTTGAAATTGGAAATTTACATTTTTCACTTTTGTCAGACAATTGCAATATTCTCACAATAAGCTAATTAGCTCAATTGGAGCATTTCTAGCATGTTTGGTTGAAATTGGAAATTTACATTTTTCAGTTTTGTCAGACGTTTGTAATATTCTCACAATAAGCTAATTAGCTCAATTGGAGCATTTCTAGCATGTTTGGTTGAAAATGGAAATTTACATTTTTCACTTCTGTCAGACAATTGCAATATTCTCTCAATAAGCTAATTAGCTCAATTGGAGCTTTTCTAGCATGTTTGGTTGAAATTGGAAATTTACATTTTTCACTTTTGTCAGACGTTTGTAAAATTTTTACAATAGGCTTATTTGCGCAATTTGAGCATTTCTAGCATGTTTGGTTGAAATTGGAATTTTACATTTTTCACTTTTGTCAGACAATTGCAATATTCTCTTAATAAGCTAATTAGCTCAATTGGAGCATTTCTAGCATGTTTGGTTGAAATTGAAAATTTACCTTTATCACTTTTGTCAGACAATTGCAATATTCTCTCAATAAGCTAATTAGCTCAATTGGAGCATTTCTAGCATGTTTGGTTGAAATTGGAAATTTACATTTTTCAGTTTTGTCAGACGTTTGTAAAATTCTTACAGTAAGCTTATTTCCGCATTTGGAGCATTTCTAGCATGTTTGGTTGAAATTGGAAATTTACATTTTTCAGTTTTGTCAGACGTTTGTAATATTCTCACAATAAGCTAATTAGCTCAATTGGAGCATTTCTAGCATGTTTGGTTGAAATTGGAAATTTACATTTTTCACTTTTGTCAGACGTTTGTAAAAGTCTTACAGTAGGCTTATTTGCGCAATTTGAGCATTTCTAGCATGTTTGGTTGAAATTGGAAATTTACATTTTTCACTTTTGTCAGACAATTGCAATATTCTCTCAATAAGCTAATTAGCTCAATTGGAGCATTTCTAGCATGTTTGGTTGAAATTGGAAATTTACATTTTTCACTTTTGTCAGACGTTTGTAAAATTCTTACAGTAGGCTTATTTGCGCAATTTGAGCATTTCTAGCATGTTTGGTTGAAATTGGAAATTTACATTTTTCAGTTTTGTCAGACGTTTGTAATATTCTCACAATAAGCTAATTAGCTCAATTGGAGCATTTCTAGCATGTTTGGTTGAAATTGGAAATTTACATTTTTCACTTTTGTCAGACAATTGCAATATTCTCACAATAAGCTAATTAGCTCAATTGGAGCATTTCTAGCATGTTTGGTTGAAATTGGAAATTTACATTTTTCACTTTTGTCAGACAATTGCAATATTCTCACAATAAGCTAATTAGCTCAATTGGAGCATTTCTAGCATGTTTGGTTGAAATTGGAAAATTACATGTTTCAGTTTTGTCAGACGTTTGTAATATTCTCACAATAAGCTAATTAGCTCAATTGGAGCATTTCTAGCATGTTTGGTTGAAATTGGAAATTTACATTTTTCAGTTTTGTCAGACGTTTGTAAAATTCTTACAATAGGCTTATTTGCGCAATTTGAGCATTTCTAGCATGTTTGGTTGAAACTGGAAATTTACATTTTTCACTTTTGTCAGACGTTTGTAATATTCTCACAATAAGCTAATTAGCTCAATTGGAGCATTTCTAGCATGTTTGGTTGAAATTGGAAATTTACATTTTTCACTTTTGTCAGACAATTGCAATATTCTCACAATAAGCTAATTAGCTCAATTGGAGCATTTCTAGCATGTTTGGTTGAAATTGGAAATTTACATTTTTCAGTTTTGTCAGACGTTTGTAATATTCTCACAATAAGCTAATTAGCTCAATTGGAGCATTTCTAGCATGTTTGGTTTAAATTGGAAATTTACATTTTTCACCTTTGTCAGGCAATTGCAATATTCTCTCAATAAGCTAATTAGCTCAATTGGAGCATTTCTAGCATGTTTGGTTGAAATTGGAAATTTACATTTTTCAGTTTTGTCAGACGTTTGTAAAATTCTTACAATAGGCTTATTTGCGCAATTTGAGCATTTCTAGCATGTTTGGTTGAAATTGGAAATTTACATTTTTCAGTTTTGTCAGACGTTTGTAATATTCTCACAAGAAGCTAATTAGCTCAATTGGAGCATTTCTAGCATGTTTGGTTGAAATTGGAAATTTACATTTTTCACTTTTGTCAGACAATTGCAATATTCTCACAATAAGCTAATTAGCTCAATTGGAGCATTTCTAGCATGTTTGGTTGAAATTGGAAATTTACATTTTTCACTTTTGTCAGACGTTTGTAAAATTCTTACAATAGGCTTATTTGCGCAATTTGAGCATTTCTAGCATGTTTGGTTGAAATTGGAAATTTACATTTTTCAGTTTTGTCAGACGTTTGTAATATTCTCACAATAAGCTAATTAGCTCAATTGGAGCATTTCTAGCATGTTTGGTTGAAAATGGAAATTTACATTTTTCACTTCTGTCAGACAATTGCAATATTCTCTCAATAAGCTAATTAGCTCAATTGGAGCTTTTCTAGCATGTTTGGTTGAAATTGGAAATTTACATTTTTCACTTTTGTCAGACGTTTGTAAAATTTTTACAATAGGCTTATTTGCGCAATTTGAGCATTTCTAGCATGTTTGGTTGAAATTGGAAATTTACATTTTTCACTTTTGTCAGACGTTTGTAAAATTCTTACAATAGGCTTATTTGCGCAATTTGAGCATTTCTAGCATGTTTGGTTGAAATTGGAAATTTACATTTTTCAGTTTTGTCAGACGTTTTTAATATTCTCACAATAAGCTAATTAGCTCAATTGGAGCATATCTAGCATGTTTGGTTGAAATTGGAAATTTACATTTTTCACTTTTGTCAGACAATTGCAATATTCTCACAATAAGCTAATTAGCTCAATTGGAGCATTTCTAGCATGTTTGGTTGAAATTGGAAATTTACATTTTTCAGTTTTGTCAGACGTTTGTAATATTCTCACAATAAGCTAATTAGCTCAATTGGAGCATTTCTAGCATGTTTGGTTTAAATTGGAAATTTACATTTTTCACCTTTGTCAGGCAATTGCAATATTCTCTCAATAAGCTAATTAGCTCAATTGGAGCATTTCTAGCATGTTTGGTTGAAATTGGAAATTTACATTTTTCAGTTTTGTCAGACGTTTGTAAAATTCTTACAATAGGCTTATTTGCGCAATTTGAGCATTTCTAGCATGTTTGGTTGAAATTGGAAATTTACATTTTTCAGTTTTGTCAGACGTTTGTAATATTCTCACAAGAAGCTAATTAGCTCAATTGGAGCATTTCTAGCATGTTTGGTTGAAATTGGAAATTTACATTTTTCACTTTTGTCAGACAATTGCAATATTCTCACAATAAGCTAATTAGCTCAATTGGAGCATTTCTAGCATGTTTGGTTGAAATTGGAAATTTACATTTTTCACTTTTGTCAGACGTTTGTAAAATTCTTACAATAGGCTTATTTGCGCAATTTGAGCATTTCTAGCATGTTTGGTTGAAATTGGAAATTTACATTTTTCAGTTTTGTCAGACGTTTGTAATATTCTCACAATAAGCTAATTAGCTCAATTGGAGCATTTCTAGCATGTTTGGTTGAAAATGGAAATTTACATTTTTCACTTCTGTCAGACAATTGCAATATTCTCTCAATAAGCTAATTAGCTCAATTGGAGCTTTTCTAGCATGTTTGGTTGAAATTGGAAATTTACATTTTTCACTTTTGTCAGACGTTTGTAAAATTTTTACAATAGGCTTATTTGCGCAATTTGAGCATTTCTAGCATGTTTGGTTGAAATTGGAATTTTACATTTTTCACTTTTGTCAGACAATTGCAATATTCTCTTAATAAGCTAATTAGCTCAATTGGAGCATTTCTAGCATGTTTGGTTGAAATTGAAAATTTACCTTTATCACTTTTGTCAGACAATTGCAATATTCTCTCAATAAGCTAATTAGCTCAATTGGAGCATTTCTAGCATGTTTGGTTGAAATTGGAAATTTACATTTTTCAGTTTTGTCAGACGTTTGTAAAATTCTTACAATAGGCTTATTTGCGCAATTTGAGCATTTCTAGCAGGTTTGGTTGAAATTGGAAATTTACATTTTTCAGTTTTGTCAGACGTTTGTAATATTCTCACAATAAGCTAATTAGCTCAATTGGAGCATTTCTAGCATGTTTGGTTGAAATTGGAAATTTACATTTTTCAGTTTTGTCAGACGTTTGTAAAATTCTTACAGTAAGCTTATTTCCGCATTTGGAGCATTTCTAGCATGTTTGGTTGAAATTGGAAATTTACATTTTTCAGTTTTGTCAGACGTTTGTAATATTCTCACAATAAGCTAATTAGCTCAATTGGAGCATTTCTAGCATGTTTGGTTGAAATTGGAAATTTACATTTTTCACTTTTGTCAGACGTTTGTAAAAGTCTTACAGTAGGCTTATTTGCGCAATTTGAGCATTTCTAGCATGTTTGGTTGAAATTGGAAATTTACATTTTTCACTTTTGTCAGACAATTGCAATATTCTCTCAATAAGCTAATTAGCTCAATTGGAGCATTTCTAGCATGTTTGGTTGAAATTGGAAATTTACATTTTTCACTTTTGTCAGACGTTTGTAAAATTCTTACAGTAGGCTTATTTGCGCAATTTGAGCATTTCTAGCATGTTTGGTTGAAATTGGAAATTTACATTTTTCAGTTTTGTCAGACGTTTGTAATATTCTCACAATAAGCTAATTAGCTCAATTGGAGCATTTCTAGCATGTTTGGTTGAAATTGGAAATTTACATTTTTCACTTTTGTCAGACAATTGCAATATTCTCACAATAAGCTAATTAGCTCAATTGGAGCATTTCTAGCATGTTTGGTTGAAATTGGAAATTTACATTTTTCACTTTTGTCAGACAATTGCAATATTCTCACAATAAGCTAATTAGCTCAATTGGAGCATTTCTAGCATGTTTGGTTGAAATTGGAAAATTACATGTTTCAGTTTTGTCAGACGTTTGTAATATTCTCACAATAAGCTAATTAGCTCAATTGGAGCATTTCTAGCATGTTTGGTTGAAATTGGAAATTTACATTTTTCAGTTTTGTCAGACGTTTGTAAAATTCTTACAATAGGCTTATTTGCGCAATTTGAGCATTTCTAGCATGTTTGGTTGAAACTGGAAATTTACATTTTTCACTTTTGTCAGACGTTTGTAATATTCTCACAATAAGCTAATTAGCTCAATTGGAGCATTTCTAGCATGTTTGGTTGAAATTGGAAATTTACATTTTTCAGTTTTGTCAGACGTTTGTAATATTCTCACAATAAGCTAATTAGCTCAATTGGAGCATTTCTAGCATGTTTGGTTGAAATTGAAAATTTACCTTTATCACTTTTGTCAGACAATTGCAATATTCTCTCAATAAGCTAATTAGCTCAATTGGAGCATTTCTAGCATGTTTGGTTGAAATTGGAAATTTACATTTTTCAGTTTTGTCAGACGTTTGTAAAATTCTTACAATAGGCTTATTTGCGCAATTTGAGCATTTCTAGCATGTTTGGTTGAAATTGGAAATTTACATTTTTCAGTTTTGTCAGACGTTTGTAATATTCTCACAATAAGCTAATTAGCTCAATTGGAGCATTTCTAGCATGTTTGGTTTAAATTGGAAATTTACATTTTTCACTTTTGTCAGACAATTGCAATATTCTCTCAATAAGCTAATTAGCTCAATTGGAGCATTTCTAGCATGTTTGGTTGAAATTGGAAATTTACATTTTTCAGTTTTGTCAGACGTTTGTAATATTCTCACAATAAGCTAATTAGCTCAATTGGAGCATTTCTAGCATGTTTGGTTGAAATTGGAAATTTACATTTTTCACTTTTGTCAGACGTTTGTAAAATTCTTACAATAGGCTTATTTGCGCAATTTGAGCATTTCTAGCATGTTTGGTTGAAATTGGAAATTTACATTTTTCAGTTTTGTCAGACGTTTTTAATATTCTCACAATAAGCTAATTAGCTCAATTGGAGCATATCTAGCATGTTTGGTTGAAATTGGAAATTTACATTTTTCACTTTTGTCAGACAATTGCAATATTCTCACAATAAGCTAATTAGCTCAATTGGAGCATTTCTAGCATGTTTGGTTGAAATTGGAAATTTACATTTTTCAGTTTTGTCAGACGTTTGTAATATTCTCACAATAAGCTAATTAGCTCAATTGGAGCATTTCTAGCATGTTTGGTTTAAATTGGAAATTTACATTTTTCACCTTTGTCAGGCAATTGCAATATTCTCTCAATAAGCTAATTAGCTCAATTGGAGCATTTCTAGCATGTTTGGTTGAAATTGGAAATTTACATTTTTCAGTTTTGTCAGACGTTTGTAAAATTCTTACAATAGGCTTATTTGCGCAATTTGAGCATTTCTAGCATGTTTGGTTGAAATTGGAAATTTACATTTTTCAGTTTTGTCAGACGTTTGTAATATTCTCACAAGAAGCTAATTAGCTCAATTGGAGCATTTCTAGCATGTTTGGTTGAAATTGGAAATTTACATTTTTCACTTTTGTCAGACAATTGCAATATTCTCACAATAAGCTAATTAGCTCAATTGGAGCATTTCTAGCATGTTTGGTTGAAATTGGAAATTTACATTTTTCACTTTTGTCAGACGTTTGTAAAATTCTTACAATAGGCTTATTTGCGCAATTTGAGCATTTCTAGCATGTTTGGTTGAAATTGGAAATTTACATTTTTCAGTTTTGTCAGACGTTTGTAATATTCTCACAATAAGCTAATTAGCTCAATTGGAGCATATCTAGCATGTTTGGTTGAAATTGGAAATTTACATTTTTCACTTTTGTCAGACAATTGCAATATTCTCACAATAAGCTAATTAGCTCAATTGGAGCATTTCTAGCATGTTTGGTTGAAATTGGAAATTTACATTTTTCAGTTTTGTCAGACGTTTGTAATATTCTCACAATAAGCTAATTAGCTCAATTGGAGCATTTCTAGCATGTTTGGTTTAAATTGGAAATTTACATTTTTCACCTTTGTCAGGCAATTGCAATATTCTCTCAATAAGCTAATTAGCTCAATTGGAGCATTTCTAGCATGTTTGGTTGAAATTGGAAATTTACATTTTTCAGTTTTGTCAGACGTTTGTAAAATTCTTACAATAGGCTTATTTGCGCAATTTGAGCATTTCTAGCATGTTTGGTTGAAATTGGAAATTTACATTTTTCAGTTTTGTCAGACGTTTGTAATATTCTCACAAGAAGCTAATTAGCTCAATTGGAGCATTTCTAGCATGTTTGGTTGAAATTGGAAATTTACATTTTTCACTTTTGTCAGACAATTGCAATATTCTCACAATAAGCTAATTAGCTCAATTGGAGCATTTCTAGCATGTTTGGTTGAAATTGGAAATTTACATTTTTCACTTTTGTCAGACGTTTGTAAAATTCTTACAATAGGCTTATTTGCGCAATTTGAGCATTTCTAGCATGTTTGGTTGAAATTGGAAATTTACATTTTTCAGTTTTGTCAGACGTTTGTAATATTCTCACAATAAGCTAATTAGCTCAATTGGAGCATTTCTAGCATGTTTGGTTGAAAATGGAAATTTACATTTTTCACTTCTGTCAGACAATTGCAATATTCTCTCAATAAGCTAATTAGCTCAATTGGAGCTTTTCTAGCATGTTTGGTTGAAATTGGAAATTTACATTTTTCACTTTTGTCAGACGTTTGTAAAATTTTTACAATAGGCTTATTTGCGCAATTTGAGCATTTCTAGCATGTTTGGTTGAAATTGGAAATTTACATTTTTCACTTTTGTCAGACGTTTGTAAAATTCTTACAATAGGCTTATTTGCGCAATTTGAGCATTTCTAGCATGTTTGGTTGAAATTGGAAATTTACATTTTTCAGTTTTGTCAGACGTTTTTAATATTCTCACAATAAGCTAATTAGCTCAATTGGAGCATATCTAGCATGTTTGGTTGAAATTGGAAATTTACATTTTTCACTTTTGTCAGACAATTGCAATATTCTCACAATAAGCTAATTAGCTCAATTGGAGCATTTCTAGCATGTTTGGTTGAAATTGGAAATTTACATTTTTCAGTTTTGTCAGACGTTTGTAATATTCTCACAATAAGCTAATTAGCTCAATTGGAGCATTTCTAGCATGTTTGGTTTAAATTGGAAATTTACATTTTTCACCTTTGTCAGGCAATTGCAATATTCTCTCAATAAGCTAATTAGCTCAATTGGAGCATTTCTAGCATGTTTGGTTGAAATTGGAAATTTACATTTTTCAGTTTTGTCAGACGTTTGTAAAATTCTTACAATAGGCTTATTTGCGCAATTTGAGCATTTCTAGCATGTTTGGTTGAAATTGGAAATTTACATTTTTCAGTTTTGTCAGACGTTTGTAATATTCTCACAAGAAGCTAATTAGCTCAATTGGAGCATTTCTAGCATGTTTGGTTGAAATTGGAAATTTACATTTTTCACTTTTGTCAGACAATTGCAATATTCTCACAATAAGCTAATTAGCTCAATTGGAGCATTTCTAGCATGTTTGGTTGAAATTGGAAATTTACATTTTTCACTTTTGTCAGACGTTTGTAAAATTCTTACAATAGGCTTATTTGCGCAATTTGAGCATTTCTAGCATGTTTGGTTGAAATTGGAAATTTACATTTTTCAGTTTTGTCAGACGTTTGTAATATTCTCACAATAAGCTAATTAGCTCAATTGGAGCATTTCTAGCATGTTTGGTTGAAAATGGAAATTTACATTTTTCACTTCTGTCAGACAATTGCAATATTCTCTCAATAAGCTAATTAGCTCAATTGGAGCTTTTCTAGCATGTTTGGTTGAAATTGGAAATTTACATTTTTCACTTTTGTCAGACGTTTGTAAAATTTTTACAATAGGCTTATTTGCGCAATTTGAGCATTTCTAGCATGTTTGGTTGAAATTGGAATTTTACATTTTTCACTTTTGTCAGACAATTGCAATATTCTCTTAATAAGCTAATTAGCTCAATTGGAGCATTTCTAGCATGTTTGGTTGAAATTGAAAATTTACCTTTATCACTTTTGTCAGACAATTGCAATATTCTCTCAATAAGCTAATTAGCTCAATTGGAGCATTTCTAGCATGTTTGGTTGAAATTGGAAATTTACATTTTTCAGTTTTGTCAGACGTTTGTAAAATTCTTACAATAGGCTTATTTGCGCAATTTGAGCATTTCTAGCAGGTTTGGTTGAAATTGGAAATTTACATTTTTCAGTTTTGTCAGACGTTTGTAATATTCTCACAATAAGCTAATTAGCTCAATTGGAGCATTTCTAGCATGTTTGGTTGAAATTGGAAATTTACATTTTTCAGTTTTGTCAGACGTTTGTAAAATTCTTACAGTAAGCTTATTTCCGCATTTGGAGCATTTCTAGCATGTTTGGTTGAAATTGGAAATTTACATTTTTCAGTTTTGTCAGACGTTTGTAATATTCTCACAATAAGCTAATTAGCTCAATTGGAGCATTTCTAGCATGTTTGGTTGAAATTGGAAATTTACATTTTTCACTTTTGTCAGACGTTTGTAAAAGTCTTACAGTAGGCTTATTTGCGCAATTTGAGCATTTCTAGCATGTTTGGTTGAAATTGGAAATTTACATTTTTCACTTTTGTCAGACAATTGCAATATTCTCTCAATAAGCTAATTAGCTCAATTGGAGCATTTCTAGCATGTTTGGTTGAAATTGGAAATTTACATTTTTCACTTTTGTCAGACGTTTGTAAAATTCTTACAGTAGGCTTATTTGCGCAATTTGAGCATTTCTAGCATGTTTGGTTGAAATTGGAAATTTACATTTTTCAGTTTTGTCAGACGTTTGTAATATTCTCACAATAAGCTAATTAGCTCAATTGGAGCATTTCTAGCATGTTTGGTTGAAATTGGAAATTTACATTTTTCACTTTTGTCAGACAATTGCAATATTCTCACAATAAGCTAATTAGCTCAATTGGAGCATTTCTAGCATGTTTGGTTGAAATTGGAAATTTACATTTTTCACTTTTGTCAGACAATTGCAATATTCTCACAATAAGCTAATTAGCTCAATTGGAGCATTTCTAGCATGTTTGGTTGAAATTGGAAAATTACATGTTTCAGTTTTGTCAGACGTTTGTAATATTCTCACAATAAGCTAATTAGCTCAATTGGAGCATTTCTAGCATGTTTGGTTGAAATTGGAAATTTACATTTTTCAGTTTTGTCAGACGTTTGTAAAATTCTTACAATAGGCTTATTTGCGCAATTTGAGCATTTCTAGCATGTTTGGTTGAAACTGGAAATTTACATTTTTCACTTTTGTCAGACGTTTGTAATATTCTCACAATAAGCTAATTAGCTCAATTGGAGCATTTCTAGCATGTTTGGTTGAAATTGGAAATTTACATTTTTCAGTTTTGTCAGACGTTTGTAATATTCTCACAATAAGCTAATTAGCTCAATTGGAGCATTTCTAGCATGTTTGGTTGAAATTGAAAATTTACCTTTATCACTTTTGTCAGACAATTGCAATATTCTCTCAATAAGCTAATTAGCTCAATTGGAGCATTTCTAGCATGTTTGGTTGAAATTGGAAATTTACATTTTTCAGTTTTGTCAGACGTTTGTAAAATTCTTACAATAGGCTTATTTGCGCAATTTGAGCATTTCTAGCATGTTTGGTTGAAATTGGAAATTTACATTTTTCAGTTTTGTCAGACGTTTGTAATATTCTCACAATAAGCTAATTAGCTCAATTGGAGCATTTCTAGCATGTTTGGTTTAAATTGGAAATTTACATTTTTCACTTTTGTCAGACAATTGCAATATTCTCTCAATAAGCTAATTAGCTCAATTGGAGCATTTCTAGCATGTTTGGTTGAAATTGGAAATTTACATTTTTCAGTTTTGTCAGACGTTTGTAATATTCTCACAATAAGCTAATTAGCTCAATTGGAGCATTTCTAGCATGTTTGGTTGAAATTGGAAATTTACATTTTTCACTTTTGTCAGACGTTTGTAAAATTCTTACAATAGGCTTATTTGCGCAATTTGAGCATTTCTAGCATGTTTGGTTGAAATTGGAAATTTACATTTTTCAGTTTTGTCAGACGTTTTTAATATTCTCACAATAAGCTAATTAGCTCAATTGGAGCATATCTAGCATGTTTGGTTGAAATTGGAAATTTACATTTTTCACTTTTGTCAGACAATTGCAATATTCTCACAATAAGCTAATTAGCTCAATTGGAGCATTTCTAGCATGTTTGGTTGAAATTGGAAATTTACATTTTTCAGTTTTGTCAGACGTTTGTAATATTCTCACAATAAGCTAATTAGCTCAATTGGAGCATTTCTAGCATGTTTGGTTTAAATTGGAAATTTACATTTTTCACCTTTGTCAGGCAATTGCAATATTCTCTCAATAAGCTAATTAGCTCAATTGGAGCATTTCTAGCATGTTTGGTTGAAATTGGAAATTTACATTTTTCAGTTTTGTCAGACGTTTGTAAAATTCTTACAATAGGCTTATTTGCGCAATTTGAGCATTTCTAGCATGTTTGGTTGAAATTGGAAATTTACATTTTTCAGTTTTGTCAGACGTTTGTAATATTCTCACAAGAAGCTAATTAGCTCAATTGGAGCATTTCTAGCATGTTTGGTTGAAATTGGAAATTTACATTTTTCACTTTTGTCAGACAATTGCAATATTCTCACAATAAGCTAATTAGCTCAATTGGAGCATTTCTAGCATGTTTGGTTGAAATTGGAAATTTACATTTTTCACTTTTGTCAGACGTTTGTAAAATTCTTACAATAGGCTTATTTGCGCAATTTGAGCATTTCTAGCATGTTTGGTTGAAATTGGAAATTTACATTTTTCAGTTTTGTCAGACGTTTGTAATATTCTCACAATAAGCTAATTAGCTCAATTGGAGCATTTCTAGCATGTTTGGTTGAAATTGGAAATTTACATTTTTCACTTTTGTCAGACAATTTCAATATTCTCACAAAGCTAATTAGCTCAATTGGAGCATTTCTAGCATGTTTGGTTGAAATTGGAAATTTACATTTTTCAGTTTTGTCAGACGTTTGTAATATTCTCACAATAAGCTAATTAGCTCAATTGGAGCATTTCTAGCATGTTTGGTTTAAATTGGAAATTTACATTTTTCACCTTTGTCAGACAATTGCAATATTCTCTCAATAAGCTAATTAGCTCAATTGGAGCATTTCTAGCATGTTTGGTTGAAATTGGAAATTTACATTTTTCACTTTTGTCAGACAATTGCAATATTCTCACAATAAGCTAATTAGCTCAATTGGAGCATTTCTAGCATGTTTGGTTGAAATTGGAAATTTACATTTTTCAGTTTTGTCAGACAATTGCAATATTCTCACAATAAGCTAATTAGCTCAATTGGAGCATTTCTAGCATGTTTGGTTGAAATTGGAAATTTACATTTTTCAGTTTTGTCAGACGTTTGTAAAATTCTTACAATAGGCTTATTTGCGCAATTTGAGCATTTCTAGCATGTTTGGTTGAAATTGGAAATTTACATTTTTCAGTTTTGTCAGACATTTGTAATATTCTCACAATAAGCTAATTAGCTCAATTGGAGCATTTCTAGCATGTTTGGTTTAAATTGGAAATTTACATTTTTCACTTTTGTCAGACAATTGCAATATTCTCTCAATAAGCTAATTAGCTCAATTGGAGCATTTCTAGCATGTTTGGTTGAAATTGGAAATTTACATTTTTCAGTTTTGTCAGACGTTTGTAATATTCTCACAATAAGCTAATTAGCTCAATTGGAGCATTTCTAGCATGTTTGGTTGAAATTGGAAATTTACATTTTTCACTTTTGTCAGACGTTTGTAAAATTCTTACAATAGGCTTATTTGCGCAATTTGAGCATTTCTAGCATGTTTGGTTGAAATTGGAAATTTACATTTTTCAGTTTTGTCAGACGTTTGTAATATTCTCACAATAAGCTAATTAGCTCAATTGGAGCATTTCTAGCATGTTTGGTTGAAATTGGAAATTTACATTTTTCACTTTTGTCAGACAATTGCAATATTCTCACAATAAGCTAATTAGCTCAATTGGAGCATTTCTAGCATGTTTGGTTGAAATTGGAAATTTACATTTTTCAGTTTTGTCAGACGTTTGTAATATTCTCACAATAAGCTAATTAGCTCAATTGGAGCATTTCTAGCATGTTTGGTTTAAATTGGAAATTTACATTTTTCACCTTTGTCAGGCAATTGCAATATTCTCTCAATAAGCTAATTAGCTCAATTGGAGCATTTCTAGCATGTTTGGTTGAAATTGGAAATTTACATTTTTCAGTTTTGTCAGACGTTTGTAAAATTCTTACAATAGGCTTATTTGCGCAATTTGAGCATTTCTAGCATGTTTGGTTGAAATTGGAAATTTACATTTTTCAGTTTTGTCAGACGTTTGTAATATTCTCACAATAAGCTAATTAGCTCAATTGGAGCATTTCTAGCATGTTTGGTTGAAATTGGAAATTTACATTTTTCACTTTTGTCAGACAATTGCAATATTCTCACAATAAGCTAATTAGCTCAATTGGAGCATTTCTAGCATGTTTGGTTGAAATTGGAAATTTACATTTTTCACTTTTGTCAGACGTTTGTAAAATTCTTACAATAGGCTTATTTGCGCAATTTGAGCATTTCTAGCAGGTTTGGTTGAAATTGGAAATTTACATTTTTCAGTTTTGTCAGACGTTTGTAATATTCTCACAATAAGCTAATTAGCTCAATTGGAGCATTTCTAGCATGTTTGGTTGAAATTGGAAATTTACATTTTTCAGTTTTGTCAGACGTTTGTAAAATTCTTACAGTAAGCTTATTTCCGCATTTGGAGCATTTCTAGCATGTTTGGTTGAAATTGGAAATTTACATTTTTCAGTTTTGTCAGACGTTTGTAATATTCTCACAATAAGCTAATTAGCTCAATTGGAGCATTTCTAGCATGTTTGGTTGAAATTGGAAATTTACATTTTTCACTTTTGTCAGACGTTTGTAAAAGTCTTACAGTAGGCTTATTTGCGCAATTTGAGCATTTCTAGCATGTTTGGTTGAAATTGGAAATTTACATTTTTCACTTTTGTCAGACAATTGCAATATTCTCTCAATAAGCTAATTAGCTCAATTGGAGCATTTCTAGCATGTTTGGTTGAAATTGGAAATTTACATTTTTCACTTTTGTCAGACAATTGCAATATTCTCACAATAAGCTAATTAGCTCAATTGGAGCATTTCTAGCATGTTTGGTTGAAATTGGAAATTTACATTTTTCACTTTTGTCAGACAATTGCAATATTCTCACAATAAGCTAATTAGCTCAATTGGAGCATTTCTAGCATGTTTGGTTGAAATTGGAAAATTACATGTTTCAGTTTTGTCAGACAATTGCAATATTCTCACAATAAGCTAATTAGCTCAATTGGAGCATTTCTAGCATGTTTGGTTGAAATTGGAAAATTACATGTTTCAGTTTTGTCAGACGTTTGTAATATTCTCACAATAAGCTAATTAGCTCAATTGGAGCATTTCTAGCATGTTTGGTTGAAATTGGAAATTTACATTTTTCAGTTTTGTCAGACGTTTGTAAAATTCTTACAATAGGCTTATTTGCGCAATTTGAGCATTTCTAGCATGTTTGGTTGAAATTGGAAATTTACATTTTTCACTTTTGTCAGACGTTTGTAATATTCTCACAATAAGCTAATTAGCTCAATTGGAGCATTTCTAGCATGTTTGGTTGAAATTGGAAATTTACATTTTTCAGTTTTGTCAGACGTTTGTAATATTCTCACAATAAGCTAATTAGCTCAATTGGAGCATTTCTAGCATGTTTGGTTGAAATTGAAAATTTACCTTTATCACTTTTGTCAGACAATTGCAATATTCTCTCAATAAGCTAATTAGCTCAATTGGAGCATTTCTAGCATGTTTGGTTGAAATTGGAAATTTACATTTTTCAGTTTTGTCAGACGTTTGTAAAATTCTTACAATAGGCTTATTTGCGCAATTTGAGCATTTCTAGCATGTTTGGTTGAAATTGGAAATTTACATTTTTCAGTTTTGTCAGACGTTTGTAATATTCTCACAATAAGCTAATTAGCTCAATTGGAGCATTTCTAGCATGTTTGGTTTAAATTGGAAATTTACATTTTTCACTTTTGTCAGACAATTGCAATATTCTCTCAATAAGCTAATTAGCTCAATTGGAGCATTTTTAGCATGTTTGGTTGAAATTGGAAATTTACATTTTTCAGTTTTGTCAGACGTTTGTAATATTCTCACAATAAGCTAATTAGCTCAATTGGAGCATTTCTAGCATGTTTGGTTGAAATTGGAAATTTACATTTTTCAGTTTTGTCAGACAATTGCAATATTCTCACAATAAGCTAATTAGCTCAATTGGAGCATTTCTAGCATGTTTGGTTGAAATTGGAAATTTACATTTTTCACTTTTGTCAGACAATTGCAATATTCTCACAATAAGCTAATTAGCTCAATTGGAGCATTTCTAGCATGTTTGGTTTAAATTGGAAATTTACATTTTTCACCTTTGTCAGGCAATTGCAATATTCTCTCAATAAGCTAATTAGCTCAATTGGAGCATTTCTAGCATGTTTGGTTGAAATTGGAAATTTACATTTTTCAGTTTTGTCAGACGTTTGTAAAATTCTTACAATAGGCTTATTTGCGCAATTTGAGCATTTCTAGCATGTTTGGTTGAAATTGGAAATTTACATTTTTCAGTTTTGTCAGACGTTTGTAATATTCTCACAATAAGCTAATTAGCTCAATTGGAGCATTTCTAGCATGTTTGGATGAAATTGGAAATTTACATTTTTCACTTTTGTCAGACAATTGCAATATTCTCACAATAAGCTAATTAGCTCAATTGGAGCATTTCTAGCATGTTTGGTTGAAATTGGAAATTTACATTTTTCACTTTTGTCAGACGTTTGTAAAATTCTTACAATAGGCTTATTTGCGCAATTTGAGCATTTCTAGCAGGTTTGGTTGAAATTGGAAATTTACATTTTTCAGTTTTGTCAGACGTTTGTAATATTCTCACAATAAGCTAATTAGCTCAATTGGAGCATTTCTAGCATGTTTGGTTGAAATTGGAAATTTACATTTTTCAGTTTTGTCAGACGTTTGTAAAATTCTTACAGTAAGCTTATTTCCGCATTTGGAGCATTTCTAGCATGTTTGGTTGAAATTGGAAATTTACATTTTTCAGTTTTGTCAGACGTTTGTAATATTCTCACAATAAGCTAATTAGCTCAATTGGAGCATTTCTAGCATGTTTGGTTGAAATTGGAAATTTACATTTTTCACTTTTGTCAGACGTTTGTAAAAGTCTTACAGTAGGCTTATTTGCGCAATTTGAGCATTTCTAGTATGTTTGGTTGAAATTGGAAATTTACATTTTTCACTTTTGTCAGACAATTGCAATATTCTCTCAATAAGCTAATTAGCTCAATTGGAGCATTTCTAGCATGTTTGGTTGAAATTGGAAATTTACATTTTTCACTTTTGTCAGACGTTTGTAAAATTCTTACAGTAGGCTTATTTGCGCAATTTGAGCATTTCTAGCATGTTTGGTTGAAATTGGAAATTTACATTTTTCAGTTTTGTCAGACGTTTGTAATATTCTCACAATAAGCTAATTAGCTCAATTGGAGCATTTCTAGCATGTTTGGTTGAAATTGGAAATTTACATTTTTCACTTTTGTCAGACAATTGCAATATTCTCACAATAAGCTAATTAGCTCAATTGGAGCATTTCTAGCATGTTTGGTTGAAATTGGAAATTTACATTTTTCACTTTTGTCAGACAATTGCAATATTCTCACAATAAGCTAATTAGCTCAATTGGAGCATTTCTAGCATGTTTGGTTGAAATTGGAAAATTACATGTTTCAGTTTTGTCAGACGTTTGTAATATTCTCACAATAAGCTAATTAGCTCAATTGGAGCATTTCTAGCATGTTTGGTTGAAATTGGAAATTTACATTTTTCAGTTTTGTCAGACGTTTGTAAAATTCTTACAATAGGCTTATTTGCGCAATTTGAGCATTTCTAGCATGTTTGGTTGAAATTGGAAATTTACATTTTTCACTTTTGTCAGACGTTTGTAATATTCTCACAATAAGCTAATTAGCTCAATTGGAGCATTTCTAGCATGTTTGGTTGAAATTGGAAATTTACATTTTTCAGTTTTGTCAGACGTTTGTAATATTCTCACAATAAGCTAATTAGCTCAATTGGAGCATTTCTAGCATGTTTGGTTGAAATTGGAAATTTACCTTTATCACTTTTGTCAGACAATTGCAATATTCTCTCAATAAGCTAATTAGCTCAATTGGAGCATTTCTAGCATGTTTGGTTGAAATTGGAAATTTACATTTTTCAGTTTTGTCAGACGTTTGTAAAATTCTTACAATAGGCTTATTTGCGCAATTTGAGCATTTCTAGCATGTTTGGTTGAAATTGGAAATTTACATTTTTCAGTTTTGTCAGACGTTTGTAATATTCTCACAATAAGCTAATTAGCTCAATTGGAGCATTTCTAGCATGTTTGGTTTAAATTGGAAATTTACATTTTTCACTTTTGTCAGACAATTGCAATATTCTCTCAATAAGCTAATTAGCTCAATTGGAGCATTTTTAGCATGTTTGGTTGAAATTGGAAATTTACATTTTTCACTTTTGTCAGACGTTTGTAATATTCTCACAATAAGCTAATTAGCTCAATTGGAGCATTTCTAGCATGTTTGGTTGAAATTGGAAATTTACATTTTTCACTTTTGTCAGACGTTTGTAAAATTCTTACAATAGGCTTATTTGCGCAATTTGAGCATTTCTAGCATGTTTGGTTGAAATTGGAAATTTACATTTTTCAGTTTTGTCAGACGTTTTTAATATTCTCACAATAAGCTAATTAGCTCAATTGGAGCATATCTAGCATGTTTGGTTGAAATTGGAAATTTACATTTTTCACTTTTGTCAGACAATTGCAATATTCTCACAATAAGCTAATTAGCTCAATTGGAGCATTTCTAGCATGTTTGGTTGAAATTGGAAATTTACATTTTTCAGTTTTGTCAGACGTTTGTAATATTCTCACAATAAGCTAATTAGCTCAATTGGAGCATTTCTAGCATGTTTGGTTTAAATTGGAAATTTACATTTTTCACCTTTGTCAGGCAATTGCAATATTCTCTCAATAAGCTAATTAGCTCAATTGGAGCATTTCTAGCATGTTTGGTTGAAATTGGAAATTTACATTTTTCAGTTTTGTCAGACGTTTGTAAAATTCTTACAATAGGCTTATTTGCGCAATTTGAGCATTTCTAGCATGTTTGGTTGAAATTGGAAATTTACATTTTTCAGTTTTGTCAGACGTTTGTAATATTCTCACAAGAAGCTAATTAGCTCAATTGGAGCATTTCTAGCATGTTTGGTTGAAATTGGAAATTTACATTTTTCACTTTTGTCAGACAATTGCAATATTCTCACAATAAGCTAATTAGCTCAATTGGAGCATTTCTAGCATGTTTGGTTGAAATTGGAAATTTACATTTTTCACTTTTGTCAGACGTTTGTAAAATTCTTACAATAGGCTTATTTGCGCAATTTGAGCATTTCTAGCATGTTTGGTTGAAATTGGAAATTTACATTTTTCAGTTTTGTCAGACGTTTGTAATATTCTCACAATAAGCTAATTAGCTCAATTGGAGCATTTCTAGCATGTTTGGTTGAAATTGGAAATTTACATTTTTCACTTTTGTCAGACAGTTTCAATATTCTCACAATAAGCTAATTAGCTCAATTGGAGCATTTCTAGCATGTTTGGTTGAAATTGGAAATTTACATTTTTCAGTTTTGTCAGACGTTTGTAATATTCTCACAATAAGCTAATTAGCTCAATTGGAGCATTTCTAGCATGTTTGGTTTAAATTGGAAATTTACATTTTTCACCTTTGTCAGACAATTGCAATATTCTCTCAATAAGCTAATTAGCTCAATTGGAGCATTTCTAGCATGTTTGGTTGAAATTGGAAATTTACATTTTTCACTTTTGTCAGACAATTGCAATATTCTCACAATAAGCTAATTAGCTCAATTGGAGCATTTCTAGCATGTTTGGTTGAAATTGGAAATTTACATTTTTCAGTTTTGTCAGACAATTGCAATATTCTCACAATAAGCTAATTAGCTCAATTGGAGCATTTCTAGCATGTTTGGTTAAAATTGGAAATTTACATTTTTCAGTTTTGTCAGACGTTTGTAAAATTCTTACAATAGGCTTATTTGCGCAATTTGAGCATTTCTAGCATGTTTGGTTGAAATTGGAAATTTACATTTTTCAGTTTTGTCAGACATTTGTAATATTCTCACAATAAGCTAATTAGCTCAATTGGAGCATTTCTAGCATGTTTGGTTTAAATTGGAAATTTACATTTTTCACTTTTGTCAGACAATTGCAATATTCTCTCAATAAGCAAATTAGCTCAATTGGAGCATTTCTAGCATGTTTGGTTGAAATTGGAAATTTACATTTTTCAGTTTTGTCAGACGTTTGTAATATTCTCACAATAAGCTAATTAGCTCAATTGGAGCATTTCTAGCATGTTTGGTTGAAATTGGAAATTTACATTTTTCACTTTTGTCAGACGTTTGTAAAATTCTTACAATAGGCTTATTTGCGCAATTTGAGCATTTCTAGCATGTTTGGTTGAAATTGGAAATTTACATTTTTCAGTTTTGTCAGACGTTTGTAATATTCTCACAATAAGCTAATTAGCTCAATTGGAGCATTTCTAGCATGTTTGGTTGAAATTGGAAATTTACATTTTTCACTTTTGTCAGACAATTGCAATATTCTCACAATAAGCTAATTAGCTCAATTGGAGCGTTTCTAGCATGTTTGGTTGAAATTGGAAATTTACATTTTTCAGTTTTGTCAGACGTTTGTAATATTCTCACAATAAGCTAATTAGCTCAATTGGAGCATTTCTAGCATGTTTGGTTTAAATTGGAAATTTACATTTTTCACCTTTGTCAGGCAATTGCAATATTCTCTCAATAAGCTAATTAGCTCAATTGGAGCATTTCTAGCATGTTTGGTTGAAATTGGAAATTTACATTTTTCAGTTTTGTCAGACGTTTGTAAAATTCTTACAATAGGCTTATTTGCGCAATTTGAGCATTTCTAGCATGTTTGGTTGAAATTGGAAATTTACATTTTTCAGTTTTGTCAGACGTTTGTAATATTCTCACAATAAGCTAATTAGCTCAATTGGAGCATTTCTAGCATGTTTGGTTGAAATTGGAAATTTACATTTTTCACTTTTGTCAGACAATTGCAATATTCTCACAATAAGCTAATTAGCTCAATTGGAGCATTTCTAGCATGTTTGGTTGAAATTGGAAATTTACATTTTTCACTTTTGTCAGACGTTTGTAAAATTCTTACAATAGGCTTATTTGCGCAATTTGAGCATTTCTAGCATGTTTGGTTGAAATTGGAAATTTACATTTTTCAGTTTTGTCAGACGTTTGTAATATTCTCACAATAAGCTAATTAGCTCAATTGGAGCATTTCTAGCATGTTTAGTTGAAATTGGAAATTTACATTTTTCAGTTTTGTCAGACGTTTGTAATATTCTCACAATAAGCTAATTAGCTCAATTGGAGCATTTCTAGCATGTTTGGTTTAAATTGGAAATTTACATTTTTCACCTTTGTCAGACAATTGCAATATTCTCTCAATAAGCTAATTAGCTCAATTGGAGCATTTCTAGCATGTTTGGTTGAAATTGGAAATTTACATTTTTCACTTTTGTCAGACAATTGCAATATTCTCACAATAAGCTAATTAGCTCAATTGGAGCATTTCTAGCATGTTTGGTTGAAATTGGAAATTTACATTTTTCAGTTTTGTCAGACAATTGCAATATTCTCACAATAAGCTAATTAGCTCAATTGGAGCATTTCTAGCATGTTTGGTTGAAATTGGAAATTTACATTTTTCAGTTTTGTCAGACGTTTGTAAAATTCTTACAATAGGCTTATTTGCGCAATTTGAGCATTTCTAGCATGTTTGGTTGAAATTGGAAATTTACATTTTTCAGTTTTGTCAGACGTTTGTAATATTCTCACAATAAGCTAATTAGCTCAATTGGAGCATTTCTAGCATGTTTGGTTGAAATTGGAAATTTACATTTTTCACTTTTGTCAGACAATTGCAATATTCTCTCAATAAGCTAATTAGCTCAATTGGAGCATTTCTAGCATGTTTGGTTGAAATTGGAAATTTACATTTTTCAGTTTTGTCAGACGTTTGTAAAATTCTTACAATAGGCTTATTTGCGCAATTTGAGCATTTCTAGCATGTTTGGTTGAAATTGGAAATTTACATTTTTCACTTTTGTCAGACGTTTGTAATATTCTCACAATAAGCTAATTAGCTCAATTGGAGCATTTCTAGCATGTTTGGTTGAAATTGGAAATTTACATTTTTCAGTTTTGTCAGACGTTTGTAAAATTCTTACAATAGGCTTATTTGCGCAATTTGAGCATTTCTAGCATGTTTGGTTGAAATTGGAAATTTACATTTTTCAGTTTTGTCAGACGTTTGTAATATTCTCACAATAAGCTAATTAGCTCAATTGGAGCATTTCTAGCATGTTTGGTTTAAATTGGAAATTTACATTTTTCACTTTTGTCAGACAATTGCAATATTCTCTCAATAAGCTAATTAGCTCAATTGGAGCATTTCTAGCATGTTTGGTTGAAATTGGAAATTTACATTTTTCAGTTTTGTCAGACGTTTGTAATATTCTCACAATAAGCTAATTAGCTCAATTGGAGCATTTCTAGCATGTTTGGTTGAAATTGGAAATTTACATTTTTCACTTTTGTCAGACGTTTGTAAAATTCTTACAATAGGCTTATTTGCGCAATTTGAGCATTTCTAGCATGTTTGGTCTAAATTGGAAATTTACATTTTTCAGTTTTGTCAGACGTTTTTAATATTCTCACAATAAGCTAATTAGCTCAATTGGAGCATTTCTAGCATGTTTGGTTGAAATTGAAAATTTACCTTTATCACTTTTGTCAGACAATTGCAATATTCTCTCAATAAGCTAATTAGCTCAATTGGAGCATTTCTAGCATGTTTGGTTGAAATTGGAAATTTACATTTTTCACTTTTGTCAGACGTTTGTAAAATTCTTACAATAGGCTTATTTGCGCAATTTGAGCATTTCTAGCATGTTTGGTTGAAATTGGAAATTTACATTTTTCAGTTTTGTCAGACGTTTGTAATATTCTCACAATAAGCTAATTAGCTCAATTGGAGCATTTCTAGCATGTTTGGTTGAAATTGGAAATTTACATTTTTCAGTTTTGTCAGACGTTTGTAATATTCTCACAATAAGCTAATTAGCTCAATTGGAGCATTTCTAGCATGTTTGGTTTAAATTGGAAATTTACATTTTTCACCTTTGTCAGGCAATTGCAATATTCTCTCAATAAGCTAATTAGCTCAATTGGAGCATTTCTAGCATGTTTGGTTGAAATTGGAAATTTACATTTTTCAGTTTTGTCAGACGTTTGTAAAATTCTTACAATAGGCTTATTTGCGCAATTTGAGCATTTCTAGCATGTTTGGTTGAAATTGGAAATTTACATTTTTCAGTTTTGTCAGACGTTTGTAATATTCTCACAATAAGCTAATTAGCTCAATTGGAGCATTTCTAGCATGTTTGGTTGAAATTGGAAATTTACATTTTTCACTTTTGTCAGACAATTGCAATATTCTCACAATAAGCTAATTAGCTCAATTGGAGCATTTCTAGCATGTTTGGTTGAAATTGGAAATTTACATTTTTCACTTTTGTCAGACGTTTGTAAAATTCTTACAATAGGCTTATTTGCGCAATTTGAGCATTTCTAGCATGTTTGGTTGAAATTGGAAATTTACATTTTTCAGTTTTGTCAGACGTTTGTAATATTCTCACAATAAGCTAATTAGCTCAATTGGAGCATTTCTAGCATGTTTGGTTGAAATTGGAAATTTACATTTTTCAGTTTTGTCAGACAATTGCAATATTCTCACAATAAGCTAATTAGCTCAATTGGAGCATTTCTAGCATGTTTGGTTGAAATTGGAAATTTACATTTTTCAGTTTTGTCAGACGTTTGTAAAATTCTTACAATAGGCTTATTTGCGCAATTTGAGCATTTCTAGCATGTTTGGTTGAAATTGGAAATTTACATTTTTCAGTTTTGTCAGACGTTTGTAATATTCTCACAATAAGCTAATTAGCTCAATTGGAGCATTTCTATCATGTTTGGTTGAAATTGAAAATTTACATTTTTCACTTTTGTCAGACAATTGCAATATTCTCACAATAAGCTAATTAGCTCAATTGGAGCATTTCTAGCATGTTTGGTTGAAATTGGAAATTTACATTTTTCAGTTTTGTCAGACGTTTGTAATATTCTCACAATAAGCTAATTAGCTCAATTGGAGCATTTCTATCATGTTTGGTTGAAATTGAAAATTTACATTTTTCACTTTTGTCAGACAATTGCAATATTCTCACAATAAGCTAATTAGCTCAATTGGAGCATTTCTAGCATGTTTGGTTGAAATTGGAAATTTACATTTTTCAGTTTTGTCAGACGTTTGTAAAATTCTTACAATAGGCTTATTTGCGCAATTTGAGCATTTCTAGCATGTTTGGTTGAAATTGGAAATTTACATTTTTCAGTTTTGTCAGACGTTTGTAATATTCTCACAATAAGCTAATTAGCTCAATTGGAGCATTTCTAGCATGTTTGGTTGAAATTGGAAATTTACATTTTTCACTTTTGTCAGACAATTGCAATATTCTCTCAATAAGCTAATTAGCTCAATTGGAGCATTTCTAGCATGTTTGGTTGAAATTGGAAATTTACATTTTTCAGTTTTGTCAGACGTTTGTAAAATTCTTACAATAGGCTTATTTGCGCAATTTGAGCATTTCTAGCATGTTTGGTTGAAATTGGAAATTTACATTTTTCACTTTTGTCAGACGTTTGTAATATTCTCACAATAAGCTAATTAGCTCAATTGGAGCATTTCTAGCATGTTTGGTTGAAATTGGAAATTTACATTTTTCAGTTTTGTCAGACGTTTGTAAAATTCTTACAATAGGCTTATTTGCGCAATTTGAGCATTTCTAGCATGTTTGGTTGAAATTGGAAATTTACATTTTTCAGTTTTGTCAGACGTTTGTAATATTCTCACAATAAGCTAATTAGCTCAATTGGAGCATTTCTAGCATGTTTGGTTTAAATTGGAAATTTACATTTTTCACTTTTGTCAGACAATTGCAATATTCTCTCAATAAGCTAATTAGCTCAATTGGAGCATTTCTAGCATGTTTGGTTGAAATTGGAAATTTACATTTTTCAGTTTTGTCAGACGTTTGTAATATTCTCACAATAAGCTAATTAGCTCAATTGGAGCATTTCTAGCATGTTTGGTTGAAATTGGAAATTTACATTTTTCACTTTTGTCAGACGTTTGTAAAATTCTTACAATAGGCTTATTTGCGCAATTTGAGCATTTCTAGCATGTTTGGTCTAAATTGGAAATTTACATTTTTCAGTTTTGTCAGACGTTTTTAATATTCTCACAATAAGCTAATTAGCTCAATTGGAGCATTTCTAGCATGTTTGGTTGAAATTGAAAATTTACCTTTATCACTTTTGTCAGACAATTGCAATATTCTCTCAATAAGCTAATTAGCTCAATTGGAGCATTTCTAGCATGTTTGGTTGAAATTGGAAATTTACATTTTTCACTTTTGTCAGACGTTTGTAAAATTCTTACAATAGGCTTATTTGCGCAATTTGAGCATTTCTAGCATGTTTGGTTGAAATTGGAAATTTACATTTTTCAGTTTTGTCAGACGTTTGTAATATTCTCACAATAAGCTAATTAGCTCAATTGGAGCATTTCTAGCATGTTTGGTTGAAATTGGAAATTTACATTTTTCAGTTTTGTCAGACGTTTGTAATATTCTCACAATAAGCTAATTAGCTCAATTGGAGCATTTCTAGCATGTTTGGTTTAAATTGGAAATTTACATTTTTCACCTTTGTCAGGCAATTGCAATATTCTCTCAATAAGCTAATTAGCTCAATTGGAGCATTTCTAGCATGTTTGGTTGAAATTGGAAATTTACATTTTTCAGTTTTGTCAGACGTTTGTAAAATTCTTACAATAGGCTTATTTGCGCAATTTGAGCATTTCTAGCATGTTTGGTTGAAATTGGAAATTTACATTTTTCAGTTTTGTCAGACGTTTGTAATATTCTCACAATAAGCTAATTAGCTCAATTGGAGCATTTCTAGCATGTTTGGTTGAAATTGGAAATTTACATTTTTCACTTTTGTCAGACAATTGCAATATTCTCACAATAAGCTAATTAGCTCAATTGGAGCATTTCTAGCATGTTTGGTTGAAATTGGAAATTTACATTTTTCACTTTTGTCAGACGTTTGTAAAACTCTTACAATAGGCTTATTTGCGCAATTTGAGCATTTCTAGCATGTTTGGTTGAAAATGGAAATTTACATTTTTCAGTTTTGTCAGACGTTTGTAATATTCTCACAATAAGCTAATTAGCTCAATTGGAGCATTTCTAGCATGTTTGGTTGAAATTGGAAATTTACATGTTTCACTTTTGTCAGACAATTGCAATATTCTCACAATAAGCTAATTAGCTCAATTGGAGCATTTCTAGCATGTTTGGTTGAAATTGGAAATTTACATTTTTCAGTTTTGTCAGACGTTTGTAATATTCTCACAATAAGCTAATTAGCTCAATTGGAGCATTTCTAGCATGTTTGGTTTAAATTGGAAATTTACATTTTTCACCTTTGTCAGACAATTGCAATATTCTCTCAATAAGCTAATTAGCTCAATTGGAGCATTTCTAGCATGTTTGGTTGAAATTGGAAATTTACATTTTTCACTTTTGTCAGACAATTGCAATATTCTCACAATAAGCTAATTAGCCCAATTGGAGCATTTCTAGCATGTTTGGTTGAAATTGGAAATTTACATTTTTCAGTTTTGTCAGACGTTTGTAAAAATCTTACAATAGGCTTATTTGCGCAATTTGAGCATTTCTAGCATGTTTGGTTGAAATTGGAAATTTACATTTTTCAGTTTTGTCAGACGTTTGTAATATTCTCACAATAAGCTAATTAGCTCAATTGGAGCATTTCTAGCATGTTTGGTTTAAATTGGAAATTTACATTTTTCACCTTTGTCAGACAATTGCAATATTCTCTCAATAAGCTAATTAGCTCAATTGGAGCATTTCTAGCATGTTTGGTTGAAATTGGAAATTTACATTTTTCACTTTTGTCAGACAATTGCAATATTCTCACAATAAGCTAATTAGCTCAATTGGAGCATTTCTAGCATGTTTGGTTGAAATTGGAAATTTACATTTTTCAGTTTTGTCAGACGTTTGTAAAATTCTTACAATAGGCTTATTTGCGCAATTTGAGCATTTCTAGCATGTTTGGTTGAAATTGGAAATTTACATTTTTCAGTTTTGTCAGACGTTTGTAATATTCTCACAATAAGCTAATTAGCTCAATTGGAGCATTTCTAGCATGTTTGGTTTAAATTGGAAATTTACATTTTTCACTTTTGTCAGACAATTGCAATATTCTCTCAATAAGCTAATTAGCTCAATTGGAGCATTTCTAGCATGTTTGGTTGAAATTGGAAATTTACATTTTTCAGTTTTGTCAGACGTTTGTAATATTCTCACAATAAGCTAATTAGCTCAATTGGAGCATTTCTAGCATGTTTGGTTGAAATTGGAAATTTACATTTTTCACTTTTGTCAGACGTTTGTAAAATTCTTACGATAGGCTTATTTGCGCAATTTGAGCATTTCTAGCATGTTTGGTTGAAATTGGAAATTTACATTTTTCACTTTTGTCAGACGTTTGTAATATTCTCACAATAAGCTAATTAGCTCAATTGGAGCATTTCTAGCATGTTTGGTTGAAATTGGAAATTTACATTTTTCAGTTTTGTCAGACGTTTGTAAAATTCTTACAATAGGCTTATTTGCGCAATTTGAGCATTTCTAGCATGTTTGGTTGAAATTGGAAATTTACATTTTTCAGTTTTGCCAGACAATTGCAATATTCTCACAATAAGCTAATTAGCTCAATTGGAGCATTTCTAGCATGTTTGGTTTAAATTGGAAATTTACATTTTTCACTTTTGTCAGACAATTGCAATATTCTCTCAATAAGCTAATTAGCTCAATTGGAGCATTTCTAGCATGTTTGGTTGAAATTGGAAATTTACATTTTTCAGTTTTGTCAGACGTTTGTAATATTCTCACAATAAGCTAATTAGCTCAATTGGAGCATTTCTAGCATGTTTGGTTGAAATTGGAAATTTACATTTTTCACTTTTGTCAGACGTTTGTAAAATTCTTACAATAGGCTTATTTGCGCAATTTGAGCATTTCTAGCATGTTTGGTTGAAATTGGAAATTTACATTTTTCAGTTTTGTCAGACGTTTGTAATATTCTCACAATAAGCTAATTAGCTCAATTGGAGCATTTCTAGCATGTTTGGTTGAAATTGGAAATTTACATTTTCCACTTTTGTCAGACAATTGCAATATTCTCACAATAAGCTAATTAGCTCAATTGGAGCATTTCTAGCATGTTTGGTTGAAATTGGAAATTTACATTTTTCAGTTTTGTCAGACGTTTGTAATATTCTCACAATAAGCTAATTAGCTCAATTGGAGCATTTCTAGCATGTTTGGTTTAAATTGGAAATTTACATTTTTCACCTTTGTCAGGCAATTGCAATATTCTCTCAATAAGCTAATTAGCTCAATTGGAGCATTTCTAGCATGTTTGGTTGAAATTGGAAATTTACATTTTTCAGTTTTATCAGACGTTTGTAAAATTCTTACAATAGGCTTATTTGCGCAATTTGAGCATTTCTAGCATGTTTGGTTGAAATTGGAAATTTACATTTTTCAGTTTTGTCAGACGTTTGTAATATTCTCACAATAAGCTAATTAGCTCAATTGGAGCATTTCTAGCATGTTTGGTTGAAATTGGAAATTTACATTTTTCACTTTTGTCAGACAATTGCAATATTCTCACAATAAGCTAATTAGCTCAATTGGAGCATTTCTAGCATGTTTGGTTGAAATTGGAAATTTACATTTTTCACTTTTGTCAGACGTTTGTAAAATTCTTACAATAGGCTTATTTGCGCAATTTGAGCATTTCTAGCATGTTTGGTTGAAATTGGAAATTTACATTTTTCAGTTTTGTCAGACGTTTGTAATATTCTCACAATAAGCTAATTAGCTCAATTGGAGCATTTCTAGCATGTTTGGTTGAAATTGGAAATTTACATTTTTCAGTTTTGTCAGACAATTGCAATATTCTCACAATAAGCTAATTAGCTCAATTGGAGCATTTCTAGCATGTTTGGTTGAAATTGGAAATTTACATTTTTCAGTTTTGTCAGACGTTTGTAAAATTCTTACAATAGGCTTATTTGCGCAATTTGAGCATTTCTAGCATGTTTGGTTGAAATTGGAAATTTACATTTTTCAGTTTTGTCAGACGTTTGTAATATTCTCACAATAAGCTAATTAGCTCAATTGGAGCATTTCTATCATGTTTGGTTGAAATTGAAAATTTACATTTTTCACTTTTGTCAGACAATTGCAATATTCTCACAATAAGCTAATTAGCTCAATTGGAGCATTTCTAGCATGTTTGGTTGAAATTGGAAATTTACATTTTTCAGTTTTGTCAGACGTTTGTAAAATTCTTACAATAGGCTTATTTGCGCAATTTGAGCATTTCTAGCATGTTTGGTTGAAATTGGAAATTTACATTTTTCAGTTTTGTCAGACGTTTGTAATATTCTCACAATAAGCTAATTAGCTCAATTGGAGCATTTCTAGCATGTTTGGTTGAAATTGGAAATTTACATTTTTCACTTTTGTCAGACAATTGCAATATTCTCTCAATAAGCTAATTAGCTCAATTGGAGCATTTCTAGCATGTTTGGTTGAAATTGGAAATTTACATTTTTCAGTTTTGTCAGACGTTTGTAAAATTCTTACAATAGGCTTATTTGCGCAATTTGAGCATTTCTAGCATGTTTGGTTGAAATTGGAAATTTACATTTTTCACTTTTGTCAGACGTTTGTAATATTCTCACAATAAGCTAATTAGCTCAATTGGAGCATTTCTAGCATGTTTGGTTGAAATTGGAAATTTACATTTTTCAGTTTTGTCAGACGTTTGTAATATTCTCACAATAAGCTAATTAGCTCAATTGGAGCATTTCTAGCATGTTTGGTTGAAATTGAAAATTTACCTTTATCACTTTTGTCAGACAATTGCAATATTCTCTCAATAAGCTAATTAGCTCAATTGGAGCATTTCTAGCATGTTTGGTTGAAATTGGAAATTTACATTTTTCAGTTTTGTCAGACGTTTGTAAAATTCTTACAATAGGCTTATTTGCGCAATTTGAGCATTTCTAGCATGTTTGGTTGAAATTGGAAATTTACATTTTTCAGTTTTGTCAGACGTTTGTAATATTCTCACAATAAGCTAATTAGCTCAATTGGAGCATTTCTAGCATGTTTGGTTTAAATTGGAAATTTACATTTTTCACTTTTGTCAGACAATTGCAATATTCTCTCAATAAGCTAATTAGCTCAATTGGAGCATTTCTAGCATGTTTGGTTGAAATTGGAAATTTACATTTTTCAGTTTTGTCAGACGTTTGTAATATTCTCACAATAAGCTAATTAGCTCAATTGGAGCATTTCTAGCATGTTTGGTTGAAATTGGAAATTTACATTTTTCACTTTTGTCAGACGTTTGTAAAATTCTTACAATAGGCTTATTTGCGCAATTTGAGCATTTCTAGCATGTTTGGTCTAAATTGGAAATTTACATTTTTCAGTTTTGTCAGACGTTTTTAATATTCTCACAATAAGCTAATTAGCTCAATTGGAGCATTTCTAGCATGTTTGGTTGAAATTGAAAATTTACCTTTATCACTTTTGTCAGACAATTGCAATATTCTCTCAATAAGCTAATTAGCTCAATTGGAGCATTTCTAGCATGTTTGGTTGAAATTGGAAATTTACATTTTTCACTTTTGTCAGACGTTTGTAAAATTCTTACAATAGGCTTATTTGCGCAATTTGAGCATTTCTAGCATGTTTGGTTGAAATTGGAAATTTACATTTTTCAGTTTTGTCAGACGTTTGTAATACTCTCACAATAAGCTAATTAGCTCAATTGGAGCATTTCTAGCATGTTTGGTTGAAATTGGAAATTTACATTTTTCAGTTTTGTCAGACGTTTGTAATATTCTCACAATAAGCTAATTAGCTCAATTGGAGCATTTCTAGCATGTTTGGTTTAAATTGGAAATTTACATTTTTCACCTTTGTCAGGCAATTGCAATATTCTCTCAATAAGCTAATTAGCTCAATTGGAGCATTTCTAGCATGTTTGGTTGAAATTGGAAATTTACATTTTTCAGTTTTGTCAGACGTTTGTAAAATTCTTACAATAGGCTTATTTGCGCAATTTGAGCATTTCTAGCATGTTTGGTTGAAATTGGAAATTTACATTTTTCAGTTTTGTCAGACGTTTGTAATATTCTCACAATAAGCTAATTAGCTCAATTGGAGCATTTCTAGCATGTTTGGTTGAAATTGGAAATTTACATTTTTCACTTTTGTCAGACAATTGCAATATTCTCACAATAAGCTAATTAGCTCAATTGGAGCATTTCTAGCATGTTTGGTTGAAATTGGAAATTTACATTTTTCACTTTTGTCAGACGTTTGTAAAACTCTTACAATAGGCTTATTTGCGCAATTTGAGCATTTCTAGCATGTTTGGTTGAAAATGGAAATTTACATTTTTCAGTTTTGTCAGACGTTTGTAATATTCTCACAATAAGCTAATTAGCTCAATTGGAGCATTTCTAGCATGTTTGGTTGAAATTGGAAATTTACATGTTTCACTTTTGTCAGACAATTGCAATATTCTCACAATAAGCTAATTAGCTCAATTGGAGCATTTCTAGCATGTTTGGTTGAAATTGGAAATTTACATTTTTCAGTTTTGTCAGACGTTTGTAATATTCTCACAATAAGCTAATTAGCTCAATTGGAGCATTTCTAGCATGTTTGGTTTAAATTGGAAATTTACATTTTTCACCTTTGTCAGACAATTGCAATATTCTCTCAATAAGCTAATTAGCTCAATTGGAGCATTTCTAGCATGTTTGGTTGAAATTGGAAATTTACATTTTTCACTTTTGTCAGACAATTGCAATATTCTCACAATAAGCTAATTAGCCCAATTGGAGCATTTCTAGCATGTTTGGTTGAAATTGGAAATTTACATTTTTCAGTTTTGTCAGACGTTTGTAAAAATCTTACAATAGGCTTATTTGCGCAATTTGAGCATTTCTAGCATGTTTGGTTGAAATTGGAAATTTACATTTTTCAGTTTTGTCAGACGTTTGTAATATTCTCACAATAAGCTAATTAGCTCAATTGGAGCATTTCTAGCATGTTTGGTTTAAATTGGAAATTTACATTTTTCACCTTTGTCAGACAATTGCAATATTCTCTCAATAAGCTAATTAGCTCAATTGGAGCATTTCTAGCATGTTTGGTTGAAATTGGAAATTTACATTTTTCACTTTTGTCAGACAATTGCAATATTCTCACAATAAGCTAATTAGCTCAATTGGAGCATTTCTAGCATGTTTGGTTGAAATTGGAAATTTACATTTTTCAGTTTTGTCAGACGTTTGTAAAATTCTTACAATAGGCTTATTTGCGCAATTTGAGCATTTCTAGCATGTTTGGTTGAAATTGGAAATTTACATTTTTCAGTTTTGTCAGACGTTTGTAATATTCTCACAATAAGCTAATTAGCTCAATTGGAGCATTTCTAGCATGTTTGGTTTAAATTGGAAATTTACATTTTTCACTTTTGTCAGACAATTGCAATATTCTCTCAATAAGCTAATTAGCTCAATTGGAGCATTTCTAGCATGTTTGGTTGAAATTGGAAATTTACATTTTTCAGTTTTGTCAGACGTTTGTAATATTCTCACAATAAGCTAATTAGCTCAATTGGAGCATTTCTAGCATGTTTGGTTGAAATTGGAAATTTACATTTTTCACTTTTGTCAGACGTTTGTAAAATTCTTACAATAGGCTTATTTGCGCAATTTGAGCATTTCTAGCATGTTTGGTTGAAATTGGAAATTTACATTTTTCAGTTTTGTCAGACGTTTGTAATATTCTCACAATAAGCAAATCAGCTCAATTGGAGCATTTCTAGCATGTTTGGTTGAAATTGGAAATTTACATTTTTCACTTTTGTCAGACAATTGCAATATTCTCACAATAAGCTAATTAGCTCAATTGGAGCATTTCTAGCATGTTTGGTTGAAATTGGAAATTTACATTTTTCAGTTTTGTCAGACGTTTGTAATATTCTCACAATAAGCTAATTAGCTCAATTGGAGCATTTCTAGCATGTTTGGTTGAAATTGGAAATTTACATTTTTCAGTTTTGTCAGACGTTTGTAATATTCTCACAATAAGCTAATTAGCTCAATTGGAGCATTTCTATCATGTTTGGTTGAAATTGAAAATTTACATTTTTCACTTTTGTCAGACAATTGCAATATTCTCACAATAAGCTAATTAGCTCAATTGGAGCATTTCTAGCATGTTTGGTTGAAATTGGAAATTTACATTTTTCAGTTTTGTCAGACGTTTGTAAAATTCTTACAATAGGCTTATTTGCGCAATTTGAGCATTTCTAGCATGTTTGGTTGAAATTGGAAATTTACATTTTTCAGTTTTGTCAGACGTTTGTAATATTCTCACAATAAGCTAATTAGCTCAATTGGAGCATTTCTAGCATGTTTGGTTGAAATTGAAAATTTACCTTTATCACTTTTGTCAGACAATTGCAATATTCTCTCAATAAGCTAATTAGCTCAATTGGAGCATTTCTAGCATGTTTGGTTGAAATTGGAAATTTACATTTTTCAGTTTTGTCAGACGTTTGTAAAATTCTTACAATAGGCTTATTTGCGCAATTTGAGCATTTCTAGCATGTTTGGTTGAAATTGGAAATTTACATTTTTCAGTTTTGTCAGACGTTTGTAATATTCTCACAATAAGCTAATTAGCTCAATTGGAGCATTTCTAGCATGTTTGGTTTAAATTGGAAATTTACATTTTTCACTTTTGTCAGACAATTGCAATATTCTCTCAATAAGCTAATTAGCTCAATTGGAGCATTTCTAGCATGTTTGGTTGAAATTGGAAATTTACATTTTTCAGTTTTGTCAGACGTTTGTAATATTCTCACAATAAGCTAATTAGCTCAATTGGAGCATTTCTAGCATGTTTGGTTGAAATTGGAAATTTACATTTTTCACTTTTGTCAGACGTTTGTAAAATTCTTACAATAGGCTTATTTGCGCAATTTGAGCATTTCTAGCATGTTTGGTTGAATTTGGAAATTTACATTTTTCAGTTTTGTCAGACGTTTTTAATATTCTCACAATAAGCTAATTAGCTCAATTGGAGCATTTCTAGCATGTTTGGTTGAAATTGAAAATTTACCTTTATCACTTTTGTCAGACAATTGCAATATTCTCTCAATAAGCTAATTAGCTCAATTGGAGCATTTCTAGCATGTTTGGTTGAAATTGGAAATTTACATTTTTCACTTTTGTCAGACGTTTGTAAAATTCTTACAATAGGCTTATTTGCGCAATTTGAGCATTTCTAGCATGTTTGGTTGAAATTGGAAATTTACATTTTTCAGTTTTGTCAGACGTTTGTAATATTCTCACAATAAGCTAATTAGCTCAATTGGAGCATTTCTAGCATGTTTGGTTGAAATTGAAAATTTACATTTTTCAGTTTTGTCAGACGTTTGTAATATTCTCACAATAAGCTAATTAGCTCAATTGGAGCATTTCTATCATGTTTGGTTGAAATTGAAAATTTACATTTCTCACTTTTGTCAGACAATTGCAATATTCTCACAATAAGCTAATTAGCTCAATTGGAGCATTTCTAGCATGTTTGGTTGAAATTGGAAATTTACATTTTTCAGTTTTGTCAGACGTTTGTAAAATTCTTACAATAGGCTTATTTGCGCAATTTGAGCATTTCTAGCATGTTTGGTTGAAATTGGAAATTTACATTTTTCAGTTTTGTCAGACGTTTGTAATATTCTCACAATAAGCTAATTAGCTCAATTGGAGCATTTCTAGCATGTTTGGTTGAAATTGGAAATTTACATTTTTCAGTTTTGTCAGACAATTGCAATATTCTCTCAATAAGCTAATTAGCTCAATTGGAGCATTTCTAGCATGTTTGGTTGAAATTGGAAATTTACATTTTTCAGTTTTGTCAGACGTTTGTAAAATTCTTACAATAGGCTTATTTGCGCAATTTGAGCATTTCTAGCATGTTTGGTTGAAATTGGAAATTTACATTTTTCAGTTTTGTCAGACGTTTGTAATATTCTCACAATAAGCTAATTAGCTCAATTGGAGCATTTCTAGCATGTTTGGTTGAAATTGGAAATTTACATTTTTCAGTTTTGTCAGACGTTTGTAATATTCTCACAATAAGCTAATTAGCTCAATTGGAGCATTTCTAGCATGTTTGGTTTAAATTGGAAATTTACATTTTTCACCTTTGTCAGGCAATTGCAATATTCTCTCAATAAGCTAATTAGCTCAATTGGAGCATTTCTAGCATGTTTGGTTGAAATTGGAAATTTACATTTTTCAGTTTTGTCAGACGTTTGTAAAATTCTTACAATAGGCTTATTTGCGCAATTTGAGCATTTCTAGCATGTTTGGTTGAAATTGGAAATTTACATTTTTCAGTTTTGTCAGACGTTTGTAATATTCTCACAATAAGCTAATTAGCTCAATTGGAGCATTTCTAGCATGTTTGGTTGAAATTGGAAATTTACATTTTTCACTTTTGTCAGACAATTGCAATATTCTCACAATAAGCTAATTAGCTCAATTGGAGCATTTCTAGCATGTTTGGTTGAAATTGGAAATTTACATTTTTCACTTTTGTCAGACGTTTGTAAAACTCTTACAATAGGCTTATTTGCGCAATTTGAGCATTTCTAGCATGTTTGGTTGAAATTGGAATTTACATTTTTCAGTTTTGTCAGACGTTTGTAATATTCTCACAATAAGCTAATTAGCTCAATTGGAGCATTTCTAGCATGTTTGGTTGAAATTGGAAATTTACATTTTTCACTTTTGTCAGACAATTGCAATATTCTCACAATAAGCTAATTAGCTCAATTGGAGCATTTCTAGCATGTTTGGTTGAAATTGGAAATTTACATTTTTCAGTTTTGTCAGACGTTTGTAATATTCTCACAATAAGCTAATTAGCTCAATTGGAGCATTTCTAGCATGTTTGGTTTAAATTGGAAATTTACATTTTTCACCTTTGTCAGACAATTGCAATATTCTCTCAATAAGCTAATTAGCTCAATTGGAGCATTTCTAGCATGTTTGGTTGAAATTGGAAATTTACATTTTTCACTTTTGTCAGACAATTGCAATATTCTCACAATAAGCTAATTAGCTCAATTGGAGCATTTCTAGCATGTTTGGTTGAAATTGGAAATTTACATTTTTCAGTTTTGTCAGACGTTTGTAAAAATCTTACAATAGGCTTATTTGCGCAATTTGAGCATTTCTAGCATGTTTGGTTGAAATTGGAAATTTACATTTTTCAGTTTTGTCAGACGTTTGTAATATTCTCACAATAAGCTAATTAGCTCAATTGGAGCATTTCTAGCATGTTTGGTTTAAATTGGAAATTTACATTTTTCACCTTTGTCAGACAATTGCAATATTCTCTCAATAAGCTAATTAGCTCAATTGGAGCATTTCTAGCATGTTTGGTTGAAATTGGAAATTTACATTTTTCACTTTTGTCAGACAATTGCAATATTCTCACAATAAGCTAATTAGCTCAATTGGAGCATTTCTAGCATGTTTGGTTGAAATTGGAAATTTACATTTTTCAGTTTTGTCAGACGTTTGTAAAATTCTTACAATAGGCTTATTTGCGCAATTTGAGCATTTCTAGCATGTTTGGTTGAAATTGGAAATTTACATTTTTCAGTTTTGTCAGACGTTTGTAATATTCTCACAATAAGCTAATTAGCTCAATTGGAGCATTTCTAGCATGTTTGGTTTAAATTGGAAATTTACATTTTTCACTTTTGTCAGACAATTGCAATATTCTCTCAATAAGCTAATTAGCTCAATTGGAGCATTTCTAGCATGTTTGGTTGAAATTGGAAATTTACATTTTTCAGTTTTGTCAGACGTTTGTAATATTCTCACAATAAGCTAATTAGCTCAATTGGAGCATTTCTAGCATGTTTGGTTGAAATTGGAAATTTACATTTTTCACTTTTGTCAGACGTTTGTAAAATTCTTACAATAGGCTTATTTGCGCAATTTGAGCATTTCTAGCATGTTTGGTTGAAATTGGAAATTTACATTTTTCAGTTTTGTCAGACGTTTGTAATATTCTCACAATAAGCTAATTAGCTCAATTGGAGCATTTCTAGCATGTTTGGTTGAAATTGGAAATTTACATTTTTCACTTTTGTCAGACAATTGCAATATTCTCACAATAAGCTAATTAGCTCAATTGGAGCATTTCTAGCATGTTTGGTTGAAATTGGAAATTTACATTTTTCAGTTTTGTCAGACGTTTGTAATATTCTCACAATAAGCTAATTAGCTCAATTGGAGCATTTCTAGCATGTTTGGTTGAAATTGGAAATTTACATTTTTCAGTTTTGTCAGACGTTTGTAATATTCTCACAATAAGCTAATTAGCTCAATTGGAGCATTTCTATCATGTTTGGTTGAAATTGAAAATTTACATTTTTCACTTTTGTCAGACAATTGCAATATTCTCACAATAAGCTAATTAGCTCAATTGGAGCATTTCTAGCATGTTTGGTTGAAATTGGAAATTTACATTTTTCAGTTTTGTCAGACGTTTGTAAAATTCTTACAATAGGCTTATTTGCGCAATTTGAGCATTTCTAGCATGTTTGGTTGAAATTGGAAATTTACATTTTTCAGTTTTGTCAGACGTTTGTAATATTCTCACAATAAGCTAATTAGCTCAATTGGAGCATTTCTAGCATGTTTGGTTGAAATTGGAAATTTACATTTTTCACTTTTGTCAGACAATTGCAATATTCTCTCAATAAGCTAATTAGCTCAATTGGAGCATTTCTAGCATGTTTGGTTGAAATTGGAAATTTACATTTTTCAGTTTTGTCAGACGTTTGTAAAATTCTTACAATAGGCTTATTTGCGCAATTTGAGCATTTCTAGCATGTTTGGTTGAAATTGGAAATTTACATTTTTCACTTTTGTCAGACGTTTGTAATATTCTCACAATAAGCTAATTAGCTCAATTGGAGCATTTCTAGCATGTTTGGTTGAAATTGGAAATTTACATTTTTCAGTTTTGTCAGACGTTTGTAATATTCTCACAATAAGCTAATTAGCTCAATTGGAGCATTTCTAGCATGTTTGGTTGAAATTGAAAATTTACCTTTATCACTTTTGTCAGACAATTGCAATATTCTCTCAATAAGCTAATTAGCTCAATTGGAGCATTTCTAGCATGTTTGGTTGAAATTGGAAATTTACATTTTTCAGTTTTGTCAGACGTTTGTAAAATTCTTACAATAGGCTTATTTGCGCAATTTGAGCATTTCTAGCATGTTTGGTTGAAATTGGAAATTTACATTTTTCAGTTTTGTCAGACGTTTGTAATATTCTCACAATAAGCTAATTAGCTCAATTGGAGCATTTCTAGCATGTTTGGTTTAAATTGGAAATTTACATTTTTCAGTTTTGTCAGACGTTTGTAATATTCTCACAATAAGCTAATTAGCTCAATTGGAGCATTTCTAGCATGTTTGGTTGAAATTGGAAATTTACATTTTTCAGTTTTGTCAGACGTTTGTAATATTCTCACAATAAGCTAATTAGCTCAATTGGAGCATTTCTATCATGTTTGGTTGAAATTGAAAATTTACATTTTTCACTTTTGTCAGACAATTGCAATATTCTCACAATAAGCTAATTAGCTCAATTGGAGCATTTCTAGCATGTTTGGTTGAAATTGGAAATTTACATTTTTCAGTTTTGTCAGACGTTTGTAAAATTCTTACAATAGGCTTATTTGCGCAATTTGAGCATTTCTAGCATGTTTGGTTGAAATTGGAAATTTACATTTTTCAGTTTTGTCAGACGTTTGTAATATTCTCACAATAAGCTAATTAGCTCAATTGGAGCATTTCTAGCATGTTTGGTTGAAATTGGAAATTTACATTTTTCACTTTTGTCAGACAATTGCAATATTCTCTCAATAAGCTAATTAGCTCAATTGGAGCATTTCTAGCATGTTTGGTTGAAATTGGAAATTTACATTTTTCAGTTTTGTCAGACGTTTGTAAAATTCTTACAATAGGCTTATTTGCGCAATTTGAGCATTTCTAGCATGTTTGGTTGAAATTGGAAATTTACATTTTTCACTTTTGTCAGACGTTTGTAATATTCTCACAATAAGCTAATTAGCTCAATTGGAGCATTTCTAGCATGTTTGGTTGAAATTGGAAATTTACATTTTTCAGTTTTGTCAGACGTTTGTAATATTCTCACAATAAGCTAATTAGCTCAATTGGAGCATTTCTAGCATGTTTGGTTGAAATTGAAAATTTACCTTTATCACTTTTGTCAGACAATTGCAATATTCTCTCAATAAGCTAATTAGCTCAATTGGAGCATTTCTAGCATGTTTGGTTGAAATTGGAAATTTACATTTTTCAGTTTTGTCAGACGTTTGTAAAATTCTTACAATAGGCTTATTTGCGCAATTTGAGCATTTCTAGCATGTTTGGTTGAAATTGGAAATTTACATTTTTCAGTTTTGTCAGACGTTTGTAATATTCTCACAATAAGCTAATTAGCTCAATTGGAGCATTTCTAGCATGTTTGGTTGAAATTGGAAATTTACATTTTTCACTTTTGTCAGACGTTTGTAAAATTCTTACAATAGGCTTATTTGCGCAATTTGAGCATTTCTAGCATGTTTGGTTGAAATTGGAAATTTACATTTTTCAGTTTTGTCAGACGTTTTTAATATTCTCACAATAAGCTAATTAGCTCAATTGGAGCATTTCTAGCATGTTTGGTTGAAATTGAAAATTTACCTTTATCACTTTTGTCAGACAATTGCAATATTCTCTCAATAAGCTAATTAGCTCAATTGGAGCATTTCTAGCATGTTTGGTTGAAATTGGAAATTTACATTTTTCAGTTTTGTCAGACGTTTGTAAAATTCTTACAATAGGCTTATTTGCGCAATTTGAGCATTTCTAGCATGTTTGGTTGAAATTGGAAATTTACATTTTTCAGTTTTGTCAGACGTTTGTAATATTCTCACAATAAGCTAATTAGCTCAATTGGAGCATTTCTAGCATGTTTGGTTTAAATTGGAAATTTACATTTTTCACTTTTGTCAGACAATTGCAATATTCTCTCAATAAGCTAATTAGCTCAATTGGAGCATTTCTAGCATGTTTGGTTGAAATTGGAAATTTACATTTTTCAGTTTTGTCAGACGTTTTTAATATTCTCACAATAAGCTAATTAGCTCAATTGGAGCATTTCTAGCATGTTTGGTTGAAATTGAAAATTTACCTTTATCACTTTTGTCAGACAATTGCAATATTCTCTCAATAAGCTAATTAGCTCAATTGGAGCATTTCTAGCATGTTTGGTTGAAATTGGAAATTTACATTTTTCAGTTTTGTCAGACGTTTGTAAAATTCTTACAATAGGCTTATTTGCGCAATTTGAGCATTTCTAGCATGTTTGGTTGAAATTGGAAATTTACATTTTTCAGTTTTGTCAGACGTTTGTAATATTCTCACAATAAGCTAATTAGCTCAATTGGAGCATTTCTAGCATGTTTGGTTGAAATTGGAAATTTACATTTTTCACTTTTGTCAGACAATTGCAATATTCTCTCAATAAGCTAATTAGCTCAATTGGAGCATTTCTAGCATGTTTGGTTGAAATTGGAAATTTACATTTTTCAGTTTTGTCAGACGTTTGTAATATTCTCACAATAAGCTAATTAGCTCAATTGGAGCATTTCTAGCATGTTTGGTTTAAATTGGAAATTTACATTTTTCACCTTTGTCAGGCAATTGCAATATTCTCTCAATAAGCTAATTAGCTCAATTGGAGCATTTCTAGCATGTTTGGTTGAAATTGGAAATTTACATTTTTCAGTTTTGTCAGACGTTTGTAAAATTCTTACAATAGGCTTATTTGCGCAATTTGAGCATTTCTAGCATGTTTGGTTGAAATTGGAAATTTACATTTTTCAGTTTTGTCAGACGTTTGTAATATTCTCACAATAAGCTAATTAGCTCAATTGGAGCATTTCTAGCATGTTTGGTTGAAATTGGAAATTTACATTTTTCACTTTTGTCAGACAATTGCAATATTCTCACAATAAGCTAATTAGCTCAATTGGAGCATTTCTAGCATGTTTGGTTGAAATTGGAAATTTACATTTTTCACTTTTGTCAGACGTTTGTAAAATTCTTACAATAGGCTTATTTGCGCAATTTGAGCATTTCTAGCATGTTTGGTTGAAATTGGAAATTTACATTTTTCAGTTTTGTCAGACGTTTGTAATATTCTCACAATAAGCTAATTAGCTCAATTGGAGCATTTCTAGCATGTTTGGTTGAAATTGGAAATTTACATTTTTCAGTTTTGTCAGACGTTTGTAATATTCTCACAATAAGCTAATTAGCTCAACTGGAGCATTTCTAGCATGTTTGGTTGAAATTGAAAATTTACCTTTATCACTTTTGTCATACAATTGCAATATTCTCTCAATAAGCTAATTAGCTCAATTGGAGCATTTCTAGCATGTTTGGTTGAAATTGGAAATTTACATTTTTCAGTTTTGTCAGACGTTTGTAATATTCTCACAATAAGCTAATTAGCTCAATTGGAGCATTTCTAGCATGTTTGGTTGAAATTGGAAATTTACATTTTTCACTTTTGTCAGACGTTTGTAAAATTCTTACAATAGGCTTATTTGCGCAATTTGAGCATTTCTAGCATGTTTGGTTGAAATTGGAAATTTACATTTTTCAGTTTTGTCAGACGTTTTTAATATTCTCACAATAAGCTAATTAGCTCAATTGGAGCATTTCTAGCATGTTTGGTTGAAATTGAAAATTTACCTTTATCACTTTTGTCAGACAATTGCAATATTCTCTCAATAAGCTAATTAGCTCAATTGGAGCATTTCTAGCATGTTTGGTTGAAATTGGAAATTTACATTTTTCAGTTTTGTCAGACGTTTGTAAAATTCTTACAATAGGCTTATTTGCGCAATTTGAGCATTTCTAGCATGTTTGGTTGAAATTGGAAATTTACATTTTTCAGTTTTGTCAGACGTTTGTAATATTCTCACAATAAGCTAATTAGCTCAATTGGAGCATTTCTAGCATGTTTGGTTTAAATTGGAAATTTACATTTTTCACTTTTGTCAGACAATTGCAATATTCTCTCAATAAGCTAATTAGCTCAATTGGAGCATTTCTAGCATGTTTGGTTGAAATTGGAAATTAACATTTTTCAGTTTTGTCAGACGTTTTTAATATTCTCACAATAAGCTAATTAGCTCAATTGGAGCATTTCTAGCATGTTTGGTTGAAATTGAAAAATTACCTTTATCACTTTTGTCAGACAATTGCAATATTCTCTTAATAAGCTAATTAGCTCAATTGGAGCATTTCTAGCATGTTTGGTTGAAATTGGAAATTTACATTTTTCAGTTTTGTCAGACGTTTGTAAAATTCTTACAATAGGCTTATTTGCGCAATTTGAGCATTTCTAGCATGTTTGGTTGAAATTGGAAATTTACATTTTTCAGTTTTGTCAGACGTTTGTAATATTCTCACAATAAGCTAATTAGCTCAATTGGAGCATTTCTAGCATGTTTGGTTTAAATTGGAAATTTACATTTTTCACTTTTGTCAGACAATTGCAATATTCTCTCAATAAGCTAATTAGCTCAATTGGAGCATTTCTAGCATGTTTGGTTGAAATTGGAAATTTACATTTTTCACTTTTGTCAGACGTTTGTAATATTCTCACAATAAGCTAATTAGCTCAATTGGAGCATTTCTAGCATGTTTGGTTGAAATTGGAAATTTACATTTTTCACTTTTGTCAGACGTTTGTAAAATTCTTACAATAGGCTTATTTGCGCAATTTGAGCATTTCTAGCATGTTTGGTTGAAATTGGAAATTTACATTTTTCAGTTTTGTCAGACGTTTTTAATATTCTCACAATAAGCTAATTAGCTCAATTGGAGCATTTCTAGCATGTTTGGTTGAAATTGGAAATTTACATTTTTCACTTTTGTCAGACAATTGCAATATTCTCACAATAAGCTAATTAGCTCAATTGGAGCATTTCTAGCATGTTTGGTTGAAATTGGAAATTTACATTTTTCAGTTTTGTCAGACGTTTGTAATATTCTCACAATAAGCTAATTAGCTCAATTGGAGCATTTCTAGCATGTTTGGTTTAAATTGGAAATTTACATTTTTCACCTTTGTCAGGCAATTGCAATATTCTCTCAATAAGCTAATTAGCTCAATTGGAGCATTTCTAGCATGTTTGGTTGAAATTGGAAATTTACATTTTTCAGTTTTGTCAGACGTTTGTAAAATTCTTACAATAGGCTTATTTGCGCAATTTGAGCATTTCTAGCATGTTTGGTTGAAATTGGAAATTTACATTTTTCAGTTTTGTCAGACGTTTGTAATATTCTCACAATAAGCTAATTAGCTCAATTGGAGCATTTCTAGCATGTTTGGTTGAAATTGGAAATTTACATTTTTCACTTTTGTCAGACAATTGCAATATTCTCACAATAAGCTAATTAGCTCAATTGGAGCATTTCTAGCATGTTTGGTTGAAATTGGAAATTTACATTTTTCACTTTTGTCAGACGTTTGTAAAATTCTTACAATAGGCTTATTTGCGCAATTTGAGCATTTCTAGCATGTTTGGTTGAAATTGGAAATTTACATTTTTCAGTTTTGTCAGACGTTTGTAATATTCTCACAATAAGCTAATTAGCTCAATTGGAGCATTTCTAGCATGTTTGGTTGAAATTGGAAATTTACATTTTTCACTTTTGTCAGACAATTGCAATATTCTCACAATAAGCTAATTAGCTCAATTGGAGCATATCTAGCATGTTTGGTTGAAATTGGAAATTTACATTTTTCAGTTTTGTCAGACGTTTGTAATATTCTCACAATAAGCTAATTAGCTCAATTGGAGCATTTCTAGCATGTTTGGTTTAAATTGGAAATTTACATTTTTCACCTTTGTCAGACAATTGCAATATTCTCTCAATAAGCTAATTAGCTCAATTGGAGCATTTCTAGCATGTTTGGTTGAAATTGGAAATTTACATTTTTCACTTTTGTCAGACAATTGCAATATTCTCACAATAAGCTAATTAGCTCAATTGGAGCATTTCTAGCATGTTTGGTTGAAATTGGAAATTTACATTTTTCAGTTTTGTCAGACGTTTGTAAAAATCTTACAATAGGCTTATTTGCGCAATTTGAGCATTTCTAGCATGTTTGGTTGAAATTGGAAATTTACATTTTTCAGTTTTGTCAGACGTTTGTAATATTCTCACAATAAGCTAATTAGCTCAATTGGAGCATTTCTAGCATGTTTGGTTTAAATTGGAAATTTACATTTTTCACCTTTGTCAGACAATTGCAATATTCTCTCAATAAGCTAATTAGCTCAATTGGAGCATTTCTAGCATGTTTGGTTGAAATTGGAAATTTACATTTTTCACTTTTGTCAGACAATTGCAATATTCTCACAATAAGCTAATTAGCTCAATTGGAGCATTTCTAGCATGTTTGGTTGAAATTGGAAATTTACATTTTTCAGTTTTGTCAGACGTTTGTAAAATTCTTACAATAGGCTTATTTGCGCAATTTGAGCATTTCTAGCATGTTTGGTTGAAATTGGAAATTTACATTTTTCAGTTTTGTCAGACGTTTGTAATATTCTCACAATAAGCTAATTAGCTCAATTGGAGCATTTCTAGCATGTTTGGTTTAAATTGGAAATTTACATTTTTCACTTTTGTCAGACAATTGCAATATTCTCTCAATAAGCTAATTAGCTCAATTGGAGCATTTCTAGCATGTTTGGTTGAAATTGGAAATTTACATTTTTCAGTTTTGTCAGACGTTTGTAATATTCTCACAATAAGCTAATTAGCTCAATTGGAGCATTTCTAGCATGTTTGGTTGAAATTGGAAATTTACATTTTTCACTTTTGTCAGACGTTTGTAAAATTCTTACAATAGGCTTATTTGCGCAATTTGAGCATTTCTAGCATGTTTGGTTGAAATTGGAAATTTACATTTTTCAGTTTTGTCAGACGTTTGTAATATTCTCACAATAAGCTAATTAGCTCAATTGGAGCATTTCTAGCATGTTTGGTTGAAATTGGAAATTTACATTTTTCAGTTTTGTCAGACGTTTGTAAAATTCTTACAATAGGCTTATTTGCGCAATTTGAGCATTTCTAGCATGTTTGGTTGAAATTGGAAATTTACATTTTTCAGTTTTGTCAGACGTTTGTAATATTCTCACAATAAGCTAATTAGCTCAATTGGAGCATTTCTAGCATGTTTGGTTGAAATTGGAAATTTACATTTTTCACTTTTGTCAGACAATTGCAATATTCTCACAATAAGCTAATTAGCTCAATTGGAGCTAATTGAGCTAATTTCTAGCATGTTTGGTTGAAATTGGAAATTTACATTTTTCAGTTTTGTCAGACGTTTCTAATATTCTCACAATAAGCTAATTAGCTCAATTGGAGCATTTCTAGCATGTTTGGTTGAAATTGGAAATTTACATTTTTCACTTTTGTCAGACAATTGCAATATTCTCACAATAAGCTAATTAGCTCAATTGGAGCATTTCTAGCATGTTTGGTTGAAATTGGAAATTTACATTTTTCAGTTTTGTCAGACGTTTGTAATATTCTCACAATAAGCTAATTAGCTCAATTGGAGCATTTCTAGCATGTTTGGTTTAAATTGGAAATTTACATTTTTCACCTTTGTCAGACAATTGCAATATTCTCTCAATAAGCTAATTAGCTCAATTGGAGCATTTCTAGCATGTTTGGTTGAAATTGGAAATTTACATTTTTCACTTTTGTCAGACAATTGCAATATTCTCACAATAAGCTAATTAGCTCAATTGGAGCATTTCTAGCATGTTTGGTTGAAATTGGAAATTTACATTTTTCAGTTTTGTCAGACGTTTGTAAAAATCTTACAATAGGCTTATTTGCGCAATTTGAGCATTTCTAGCATGTTTGGTTGAAATTGAAATTTACATTTTTCAGTTTTGTCAGACGTTTGTAATATTCTCACAATAAGCTAATTAGCTCAATTGGAGCATTTCTAGCATGTTTGGTTGAAATTGGAAATTTACATTTTTCACTTTTGTCAGACAATTGCAATATTCTCACAATAAGCTAATTAGCTCAATTGGAGCAATTCTAGCATGTTTGGTTGAAATTGGAAATTTACATTTTTCAGTTTTGTCAGACGTTTGTAATATTCTCACAATAAGCTAATTAGCTCAATTGGAGCATTTCTAGCATGTTTGGTTTAAATTGGAAATTTACATTTTTCAGTTTTGTCAGACGTTTGTAATATTCTCACAATAAGCTAATTAGCTCAATTGGAGCATTTCTATCATGTTTGGTTGAAATTGAAAATTTACATTTTTCACTTTTGTCAGACAATTGCAATATTCTCACAATAAGCTAATTAGCTCAATTGGAGCATTTCTAGCATGTTTGGTTGAAATTGGAAATTTACATTTTTCAGTTTTGTCAGACGTTTGTAAAATTCTTACAATAGGCTTATTTGCGCAATTTGAGCATTTCTAGCATGTTTGGTTGAAATTGGAAATTTACATTTTTCAGTTTTGTCAGACGTTTGTAATATTCTCACAATAAGCTAATTAGCTCAATTGGAGCATTTCTAGCATGTTTGGTTGAAATTGGAAATTTACATTTTTCACTTTTGTCAGACAATTGCAATATTCTCTCAATAAGCTAATTAGCTCAATTGGAGCATTTCTAGCATGTTTGGTTGAAATTGGAAATTTACATTTTTCAGTTTTGTCAGACGTTTGTAAAATTCTTACAATAGGCTTATTTGCGCAATTTGAGCATTTCTAGCATGTTTGGTTGAAATTGGAAATTTACATTTTTCACTTTTGTCAGACGTTTGTAATATTCTCACAATAAGCTAATTAGCTCAATTGGAGCATTTCTAGCATGTTTGGTTGAAATTGGAAATTTACATTTTTCAGTTTGCTCAGACGTTTGTAATATTCTCACAATAAGCTAATTAGCTCAATTGGAGCATTTCTAGCATGTTTGGTTGAAATTGAAAATTTACCTTTATCACTTTTGTCAGACAATTGCAATATTCTCTCAATAAGCTAATTAGCTCAATTGGAGCATTTCTAGCATGTTTGGTTGAAATTGGAAATTTACATTTTTCAGTTTTGTCAGACGTTTGTAAAATTCTTACAATAGGCTTATTTGCGCAATTTGAGCATTTCTAGCAGGTTTGGTTGAAATTGGAAATTTACATTTTTCAGTTTTGTCAGACGTTTGTAATATTCTCACAATAAGCTAATTAGCTCAATTGGAGCATTTCTAGCATGTTTGGTTGAAATTGGAAATTTACCATTTTCAGTTTTGTCAGACGTTTGTAAAATTCTTACAGTAAGCTTATTTCCGCATTTGGAGCATTTCTAGCATGTTTGGTTGAAATTGGAAATTTACATTTTTCAGTTTTGTCAGACGTTTGTAATATTCTCACAATAAGCTAATTAGCTCAATTGGAGCATTTCTAGCATGTTTGGTTGAAATTGGAAATTTACATTTTTCACTTTTGTCAGACGTTTGTAAAAGTCTTACAGTAGGCTTATTTGCGCAATTTGAGCATTTCTAGCATGTTTGGTTGAAATTGGAAATTTACATTTTTCACTTTTGTCAGACAATTGCAATATTCTCTCAATAAGCTAATTAGCTCAATTGGAGCATTTCTAGCATGTTTGGTTGAAATTGGAAATTTACATTTTTCACTTTTGTCAGACGTTTGTAAAATTCTTACAGTAGGCTTATTTGCGCAATTTGAGCATTTCTAGCATGTTTGGTTGAAATTGGAAATTTACATTTTTCAGTTTTGTCAGACGTTTGTAATATTCTCACAATAAGCTAATTAGCTCAATTGGAGCATTTCTAGCATGTTTGGTTGAAATTGGAAATTTACATTTTTCACTTTTGTCAGACAATTGCAATATTCTCACAATAAGCTAATTAGCTCAATTGGAGCATTTCTAGCATGTTTGGTTGAAATTGGAAATTTACATTTTTCACTTTTGTCAGACAATTGCAATATTCTCACAATAAGCTAATTAGCTCAATTGGAGCATTTCTAGCATGTTTGGTTGAAATTGGAAAATTACATGTTTCAGTTTTGTCAGACGTTTGTAATATTTTCACAATAAGCTAATTAGCTCAATTGGAGCATTTCTAGCATGTTTGGTTGAAATTGGAAATTTACATTTTTCAGTTTTGTCAGACGTTTGTAAAATTCTTACAATAGGCTTATTTGCGCAATTTGAGCATTTCTAGCATGTTTGGTTGAAATTGGAAATTTACATTTTTCACTTTTGTCAGACGTTTGTAATATTCTCACAATAAGCTAATTAGCTCAATTGGAGCATTTCTAGCATGTTTGGTTGAAATTGGAAATTTACATTTTTCAGTTTTGTCAGACGTTTGTAATATTCTCACAATAAGCTAATTAGCTCAATTGGAGCATTTCTAGCATGTTTGGTTGAAATTGAAAATTTACCTTTATCACTTTTGTCAGACAATTGCAATATTCTCTCAATAAGCTAATTAGCTCAATTGGAGCATTTCTAGCAAGTTTGGTTGAAATTGGAAATTTACATTTTTCAGTTTTGTCAGACGTTTGTAAAATTCTTACAATAGGCTTATTTGCGCAATTTGAGCATTTCTAGCATGTTTGGTTGAAATTGGAAATTTACATTTTTCAGTTTTGTCAGACGTTTGTAATATTCTCACAATAAGCTAATTAGCTCAATTGGAGCATTTCTAGCATGTTTGGTTTAAATTGGAAATTTACATTTTTCACTTTTGTCAGACAATTGCAATATTCTCTCAATAAGCTAATTAGCTCAATTGGAGCATTTCTAGCATGTTTGGTTGAAATTGGAAATTTACATTTTTCACTTTTGTCAGACAATTGCAATATTCTCTCAATAAGCTAATTAGCTCAATTGGAGCATTTCTAGCATGTTTGGTTGAAATTGGAAATTTACATTTTTCAGTTTTGTCAGACGTTTGTAATATTCTCACAATAAGCTAATTAGCTCAATTGGAGCATTTCTATCATGTTTGGTTGAAATTGAAAATTTACATTTTTCACTTTTGTCAGACAATTGCAATATTCTCACAATAAGCTAATTAGCTCAATTGGAGCATTTCTAGCATGTTTGGTTGAAATTGGAAATTTACATTTTTCAGTTTTGTCAGACGTTTGTAAAATTCTTACAATAGGCTTATTTGCGCAATTTGAGCATTTCTAGCATGTTTGGTTGAAATTGGAAATTTACATTTTTCAGTTTTGTCAGACGTTTGTAATATTCTCACAATAAGCTAATTAGCTCAATTGGAGCATTTCTAGCATGTTTGGTTGAAATTGGAAATTTACATTTTTCACTTTTGTCAGACAATTGCAATATTCTCTCAATAAGCTAATTAGCTCAATTGGAGCATTTCTAGCATGTTTGGTTGAAATTGGAAATTTACATTTTTCAGTTTTGTCAGACGTTTGTAAAATTCTTACAATAGGCTTATTTGCGCAATTTGAGCATTTCTAGCATGTTTGGTTGAAATTGGAAATTTACATTTTTCACTTTTGTCAGACGTTTGTAATATTCTCACAATAAGCTAATTAGCTCAATTGGAGCATTTCTAGCATGTTTGGTTGAAATTGGAAATTTACATTTTTCAGTTTGCTCAGACGTTTGTAATATTCTCACAATAAGCTAATTAGCTCAATTGGAGCATTTCTAGCATGTTTGGTTGAAATTGAAAATTTACCTTTATCACTTTTGTCAGACAATTGCAATATTCTCTCAATAAGCTAATTAGCTCAATTGGAGCATTTCTAGCATGTTTGGTTGAAATTGGAAATTTACATTTTTCAGTTTTGTCAGACGTTTGTAAAATTCTTACAATAGGCTTATTTGCGCAATTTGAGCATTTCTAGCAGGTTTGGTTGAAATTGGAAATTTACATTTTTCAGTTTTGTCAGACGTTTGTAATATTCTCACAATAAGCTAATTAGCTCAATTGGAGCATTTCTAGCATGTTTGGTTGAAATTGGAAATTTACCATTTTCAGTTTTGTCAGACGTTTGTAAAATTCTTACAGTAAGCTTATTTCCGCATTTGGAGCATTTCTAGCATGTTTGGTTGAAATTGGAAATTTACATTTTTCAGTTTTGTCAGACGTTTGTAATATTCTCACAATAAGCTAATTAGCTCAATTGGAGCATTTCTAGCATGTTTGGTTGAAATTGGAAATTTACATTTTTCACTTTTGTCAGACGTTTGTAAAAGTCTTACAGTAGGCTTATTTGCGCAATTTGAGCATTTCTAGCATGTTTGGTTGAAATTGGAAATTTACATTTTTCACTTTTGTCAGACAATTGCAATATTCTCTCAATAAGCTAATTAGCTCAATTGGAGCATTTCTAGCATGTTTGGTTGAAATTGGAAATTTACATTTTTCACTTTTGTCAGACGTTTGTAAAATTCTTACAGTAGGCTTATTTGCGCAATTTGAGCATTTCTAGCATGTTTGGTTGAAATTGGAAATTTACATTTTTCAGTTTTGTCAGACGTTTGTAATATTCTCACAATAAGCTAATTAGCTCAATTGGAGCATTTCTAGCATGTTTGGTTGAAATTGGAAATTTACATTTTTCACTTTTGTCAGACAATTGCAATATTCTCACAATAAGCTAATTAGCTCAATTGGAGCATTTCTAGCATGTTTGGTTGAAATTGGAAATTTACATTTTTCACTTTTGTCAGACAATTGCAATATTCTCACAATAAGCTAATTAGCTCAATTGGAGCATTTCTAGCATGTTTGGTTGAAATTGGAAAATTACATGTTTCAGTTTTGTCAGACGTTTGTAATATTTTCACAATAAGCTAATTAGCTCAATTGGAGCATTTCTAGCATGTTTGGTTGAAATTGGAAATTTACATTTTTCAGTTTTGTCAGACGTTTGTAAAATTCTTACAATAGGCTTATTTGCGCAATTTGAGCATTTCTAGCATGTTTGGTTGAAATTGGAAATTTACATTTTTCACTTTTGTCAGACGTTTGTAATATTCTCACAATAAGCTAATTAGCTCAATTGGAGCATTTCTAGCATGTTTGGTTGAAATTGGAAATTTACATTTTTCAGTTTTGTCAGACGTTTGTAATATTCTCACAATAAGCTAATTAGCTCAATTGGAGCATTTCTAGCATGTTTGGTTGAAATTGAAAATTTACCTTTATCACTTTTGTCAGACAATTGCAATATTCTCTCAATAAGCTAATTAGCTCAATTGGAGCATTTCTAGCAAGTTTGGTTGAAATTGGAAATTTACATTTTTCAGTTTTGTCAGACGTTTGTAAAATTCTTACAATAGGCTTATTTGCGCAATTTGAGCATTTCTAGCATGTTTGGTTGAAATTGGAAATTTACATTTTTCAGTTTTGTCAGACGTTTGTAATATTCTCACAATAAGCTAATTAGCTCAATTGGAGCATTTCTAGCATGTTTGGTTTAAATTGGAAATTTACATTTTTCACTTTTGTCAGACAATTGCAATATTCTCTCAATAAGCTAATTAGCTCAATTGGAGCATTTCTAGCATGTTTGGTTGAAATTGGAAATTTACATTTTTCAGTTTTGTCAGACGTTTGTAATATTCTCACAATAAGCTAATTAGCTCAATTGGAGCATTTCTAGCATGTTTGGTTGAAATTGAAAATTTACATTTTTCACTTTTGTCAGACGTTTGTAAAATTCTTACAATAGGCTTATTTGCGCAATTTGAGCATTTCTAGCATGTTTGGTTGAAATTGGAAATTTAAATTTTTCAGTTTTGTCAGACGTTTTTAATATTCTCACAATAAGCTAATTAGCTCAATTGGAGCATATCTAGCATGTTTGGTTGAAATTGGAAATTTACATTTTTCACTTTTGTCAGACAATTGCAATATTCTCACAATAAGCTAATTAGCTCAATTGGAGCATTTCTAGCATGTTTGGTTGAAATTGGAAATTTACATTTTTCAGTTTTGTCAGACGTTTGTAATGTTCTCACAATAAGCTAATTAGCTCAATTGGAGCATTTCTAGCATGTTTGGTTTAAATTGGAAATTTACATTTTTCACCTTTGTCAGACGTTTGTAATATTCTCACAATAAGCTAATTAGCTCAATTGGAGCATTTCTAGCATGTTTGGTTGAAATTGGAAATTTACATTTTTCACTTTTGTCAGACAATTTCAATATTCTCACAATAAGCTAATTAGCTCAATTGGAGCATTTCTAGCATGTTTGGTTGAAATTGGAAATTTACATTTTTCAGTTTTGTCAGACGTTTGTAATATTCTCACAATAAGCTAATTAGCTCAATTGGAGCATTTCTAGCATGTTTGGTTTAAATTGGAAATTTACATTTTTCACTTTTGTCAGACAATTGCAATATTCTCTCAATAAGCTAATTAGCTCAATTGGAGCATTTCTAGCATGTTTGGTTGAAATTGGAAATTTACATTTTTCAGTTTTGTCAGACGTTTGTAATATTCTCACAATAAGCTAATTAGCTCAATTGGAGCATTTCTAGCATGTTTGGTTGAAATTGAAAATTTACATTTTTCACTTTTGTCAGACGTTTGTAAAATTCTTACAATAGGCTTATTTGCGCAATTTGAGCATTTCTAGCATGTTTGGTTGAAATTGGAAATTTAAATTTTTCAGTTTTGTCAGACGTTTTTAATATTCTCACAATAAGCTAATTAGCTCAATTGGAGCATATCTAGCATGTTTGGTTGAAATTGGAAATTTACATTTTTCACTTTTGTCAGACAATTGCAATATTCTCACAATAAGCTAATTAGCTCAATTGGAGCATTTCTAGCATGTTTGGTTGAAATTGGAAATTTACATTTTTCAGTTTTGTCAGACGTTTGTAATGTTCTCACAATAAGCTAATTAGCTCAATTGGAGCATTTCTAGCATGTTTGGTTTAAATTGGAAATTTACATTTTTCACCTTTGTCAGGCAATTGCAATATTCTCTCAATAAGCTAATTAGCTCAATTGGAGCATTTCTAGCATGTTTGGTTGAAATTGGAAATTTACATTTTTCAGTTTTGTCAGACAATTGCAATATTCTCACAATAAGCTAATTAGCTCAATTGGAGCATTTCTAGCATGTTTGGTTGAAATTGGAAATTTACATTTTTCACTTTTGTCAGACGTTTGTAAAATTCTTACAATAGGCTTATTTGCGCAATTTGAGCATTTCTAGCATGTTTGGTTGAAATTGGAAATTTACATTTTTCAGTTTTGTCAGACGTTTGTAATATTCTCACAATAAGCTAATTAGCTCAATTGGAGCATTTCTAGCATGTTTGGTTGAAATTGGAAATTTACATTTTTCACTTTTGTCAGACAATTTCAATATTCTCACAATAAGCTAATTAGCTCAATTGGAGCATTTCTAGCATGTTTGGTTGAAATTGGAAATTTACATTTTTCAGTTTTGTCAGACGTTTGTAATATTCTCACAAAATAAGCTAATTAGCTCAATTGGAGCATTTCTAGCATGTTTGGTTTAAATTGGAAATTTACATTTTTCACCTTTGTCAGACAATTGCAATATTCTCTCAATAAGCTAATTAGCTCAATTGGAGCATTTCTAGCATGTTTGGTTGAAATTGGAAATTTACATTTTTCACTTTTGTCAGACAATTGCAATATTCTCACAATAAGCTAATTAGCTCAATTGGAGCATTTCTAGCATGTTTGGTTGAAATTGGAAATTTACATTTTTCAGTTTTGTCAGACAATTGCAATATTCTCACAATAAGCTAATTAGCTCAATTGGAGCATTTCTAGCATGTTTGGTTGAAATTGGAAATTTACATTTTTCAGTTTTGTCAGACGTTTGTAAAATTCTTACAATAGGCTTATTTGCGCAATTTGAGCATTTCTAGCATGTTTGGTTGAAATTGGAAATTTACATTTTTCAGTTTTGTCAGACGTTTGTAAAATTCTTACAATAGGCTTATTTGCGCAAATTGAGCATTTCTAGCATGTTTGGTTGAAATTGGAAATTTACATTTTTCAGTTTTGTCAGACGTTTGTAATATTCTCACAATAAGCTAATTAGCTCAATTGGAGCATTTCTAGCATGTTTGGTTGAAATTGGAAATTTACATTTTTCACTTTTGTCAGACAATTGCAATATTCTCTCAATAAGCTAATTAGCTCAATTGGAGCATTTCTAGCATGTTTGGTTGAAATTGGAAATTTACATTTTTCAGTTTTGTCAGACGTTTGTAAAATTCTTACAATAGGCTTATTTGCGCAATTTGAGCATTTCTAGCATGTTTGGTTGAAATTGGAAATTTACATTTTTCACTTTTGTCAGACGTTTGTAATATTCTCACAATAAGCTAATTAGCTCAATTGGAGCATTTCTAGCATGTTTGGTTGAAATTGGAAATTTACATTTTTCAGTTTGCTCAGACGTTTGTAATATTCTCACAATAAGCTAATTAGCTCAATTGGAGCATTTCTAGCATGTTTGGTTGAAATTGAAAATTTACCTTTATCACTTTTGTCAGACAATTGCAATATTCTCTCAATAAGCTAATTAGCTCAATTGGAGCATTTCTAGCATGTTTGGTTGAAATTGGAAATTTACATTTTTCAGTTTTGTCAGACGTTTGTAAAATTCTTACAATAGGCTTATTTGCGCAATTTGAGCATTTCTAGCAGGTTTGGTTGAAATTGGAAATTTACATTTTTCAGTTTTGTCAGACGTTTGTAATATTCTCACAATAAGCTAATTAGCTCAATTGGAGCATTTCTAGCATGTTTGGTTGAAATTGGAAATTTACATTTTTCAGTTTTGTCAGACGTTTGTAAAATTCTTACAGTAAGCTTATTTCCGCATTTGGAGCATTTCTAGCATGTTTGGTTGAAATTGGAAATTTACATTTTTCAGTTTTGTCAGACGTTTGTAATATTCTCACAAGAAGCTAATTAGCTCAATTGGAGCATTTCTAGCATGTTTGGTTGAAATTGGAAATTTACATTTTTCACTTTTGTCAGACAATTGCAATATTCTCACAATAAGCTAATTAGCTCAATTGGAGCATTTCTAGCATGTTTGGTTGAAATTGGAAATTTACATTTTTCACTTTTGTCAGACGTTTGTAAAATTCTTACAATAGGCTTATTTGCGCAATTTGAGCATTTCTAGCATGTTTGGTTGAAATTGGAAATTTACATTTTTCAGTTTTGTCAGACGTTTGTAATATTCTCACAATAAGCTAATTAGCTCAATTGGAGCATTTCTAGCATGTTTGGTTGAAATTGGAAATTTACATTTTTCACTTTTGTCAGACGTTTGTAAAATTCTTACAATAGGCTTATTTGCGCAATTTGAGCATTTCTAGCATGTTTGGTTGAAATTGGAAATTTACATTTTTCAGTTTTGTCAGACGTTTGTAATATTCTCACAATAAGCTAATTAGCTCAATTGGAGCATTTCTAGCATGTTTGGTTGAAATTGGAAATTTACATTTTTCACTTTTGTCAGACAATTGCAATATTCTCACAATAAGCTAATTAGCTCAATTGGAGCATTTCTAGCATGTTTGGTTGAAATTGGAAATTTACATTTTTCAGTTTTGTCAGACGTTTGTAATATTCTCACAATAAGCTAATTAGCTCAATTGGAGCATTTCTAGCATGTTTGGTTTAGATTGGAAATTTACATTTTTCACCTTTGTCAGACAATTGCAATATTCTCTCAATAAGCTAATTAGTTCAATTGGAGCATTTCTAGCATGTTTGGTTGAAATTGGAAATTTACATTTTTCAGTTTTGTCAGACGTTTGTAAAATTCTTACAATAGGCTTATTTGCGCAATTTGAGCATTTCTAGCATGTTTGGTTGAAATTGGAAATTTACATTTTTCAGTTTTGTCAGACGTTTGTAATATTCTCACAATAAGCTAATTACCTCAATTGGAGCATTTCTAGCATGTTTGGTTGAAATTGGAAATTTACATTTTTCACTTTTGTCAGACAATTGCAATATTCTCACAATAAGCTAATTAGCTCAATTGGAGCATTTCTAGCATGTTTGGTTGAAATTGGAAATTTACATTTTTCACTTTTGTCAGACGTTTGTAAAATTCTTACAATAGGCTTATTTGCGCAATTTGAGCATTTCTAGCATGTTTGGTTGAAATTGGAAATTTACATTTTTCAGTTTTGTCAGACGTTTGTAATATTCTCACAATAAGCTAATTAGCTCAATTGGAGCATTTCTAGCATGTTTGGTTGAAATTGGAAATTTACATTTTTCAGTTTTGTCAGACGTTTGTAAAATTCTTACAATAGGCTTATTTGCGCAATTTGAGCATTTCTAGCAGGTTTGGTTGAAATTGGAAATTTACATTTTTCAGTTTTGTCAGACGTTTGTAATATTCTCACAATAAGCTAATTAGCTCAATTGGAGCATTTCTAGCATGTTTGGTTGAAATTGGAAATTTACATTTTTCAGTTTTGTCAGACGTTTGTAAAATTCTTACAGTAAGCTTATTTCCGCATTTGGAGCATTTCTAGCATGTTTGGTTGAAATTGGAAATTTACATTTTTCAGTTTTGTCAGACGTTTGTAATATTCTCACAAGAAGCTAATTAGCTCAATTGGAGCATTTCTAGCATGTTTGGTTGAAATTGGAAATTTACATTTTTCACTTTTGTCAGACAATTGCAATATTCTCACAATAAGCTAATTAGCTCAATTGGAGCATTTCTAGCATGTTTGGTTGAAATTGGAAATTTACATTTTTCACTTTTGTCAGACGTTTGTAAAATTCTTACAATAGGCTTATTTGCGCAATTTGAGCATTTCTAGCATGTTTGGTTGAAATTGGAAATTTACATTTTTCAGTTTTGTCAGACGTTTGTAATATTCTCACAATAAGCTAATTAGCTCAATTGGAGCATTTCTAGCATGTTTGGTTGAAATTGGAAATTTACATTTTTCACTTTTGTCAGACAATTTCAATATTCTCACAATAAGCTAATTAGCTCAATTGGAGCATTTCTAGCATGTTTGGTTGAAATTGGAAATTTACATTTTTCAGTTTTGTCAGACGTTTGTAATATTCTCACAATAAGCTAATTAGCTCAATTGGAGCATTTCTAGCATGTTTGGTTTAAATTGGAAATTTACATTTTTCACCTTTGTCAGACAATTGCAATATTCTCTCAATAAGCTAATTAGCTCAATTGGAGCATTTCTAGCATGTTTGGTTGAAATTGGAAATTTACATTTTTCACTTTTGTCAGACAATTGCAATATTCTCACAATAAGCTAATTAGTTCAATTGGAGCATTTCTAGCATGTTTGGTTGAAATTGGAAATTTACATTTTTCAGTTTTGTCAGACAATTGCAATATTCTCACAATAAGCTAATTAGCTCAATTGGAGCATTTCTAGCATGTTTGGTTGAAATTGGAAATTTACATTTTTCAGTTTTGTCAGACGTTTGTAAAATTCTTACAATAGGCTTATTTGCGCAATTTGAGCATTTCTAGCATGTTTGGTTGAAATTGGAAATTTACATTTTTCAGTTTTGTCAGACGTTTGTAAAATTCTTACAATAGGCTTATTTGCGCAATTTGAGCATTTCTAGCATGTTTGGTTGAAATTGGAAATTTACATTTTTCAGTTTTGTCAGACGTTTGTAATATTCTCACAATAAGCTAATTAGCTCAATTGGAGCATTTCTAGCATGTTTGGTTGAAATTGGAAATTTACATTTTTCACTTTTGTCAGACAATTGCAATATTCTCTCAATAAGCTAATTAGCTCAATTGGAGCATTTCTAGCATGTTTGGTTGAAATTGGAAATTTACATTTTTCAGTTTTGTCAGACGTTTGTAAAATTCTTACAATAGGCTTATTTGCGCAATTTGAGCATTTCTAGCATGTTTGGTTGAAATTGGAAATTTACATTTTTCACTTTTGTCAGACGTTTGTAATATTCTCACAATAAGCTAATTAGCTCAATTGGAGCATTTCTAGCATGTTTGGTTGAAATTGGAAATTTACATTTTTCAGTTTGCTCAGACGTTTGTAATATTCTCACAATAAGCTAATTAGCTCAATTGGAGCATTTCTAGCATGTTTGGTTGAAATTGAAAATTTACCTTTATCACTTTTGTCAGACAATTGCAATATTCTCTCAATAAGCTAATTAGCTCAATTGGAGCATTTCTAGCATGTTTGGTTGAAATTGGAAATTTACATTTTTCAGTTTTGTCAGACGTTTGTAAAATTCTTACAATAGGCTTATTTGCGCAATTTGAGCATTTCTAGCATGTTTGGTTGAAATTGGAAATTTACATTTTTCACTTTTGTCAGACAATTGCAATATTCTCTCAATAAGCTAATTAGCTCAATTGGAGCATTTCTAGCATGTTTGGTTGAAATTGGAAATTTACATTTTTCACTTTTGTCAGACGTTTGTAAAATTCTTACAGTAGGCTTATTTGCGCAATTTGAGCATTTCTAGCATGTTTGGTTGAAATTGGAAATTTACATTTTTCAGTTTTGTCAGACGTTTGTAATATTCTCACAATAAGCTAATTAGCTCAATTGGAGCATTTCTAGCATGTTTGGTTGAAATTGGAAATTTACATTTTTCACTTTTGTCAGACAATTGCAATATTCTCACAATAAGCTAATTAGCTCAATTGGAGCATTTCTAGCATGTTTGGTTGAAATTGGAAATTTACATTTTTCACTTTTGTCAGACAATTGCAATATTCTCACAATAAGCTAATTAGCTCAATTGGAGCATTTCTAGCATGTTTGGTTGAAATTGGAAAATTACATGTTTCAGTTTTGTCAGACGTTTGTAATATTCTCACAATAAGCTAATTAGCTCAATTGGAGCATTTCTAGCATGTTTGGTTGAAATTGGAAATTTACATTTTTCAGTTTTGTCAGACGTTTGTAAAATTCTTACAATAGGCTTATTTGCGCAATTTGAGCATTTCTAGCATGTTTGGTTGAAATTGGAAATTTACATTTTTCACTTTTGTCAGACGTTTGTAATATTCTCACAATAAGCTAATTAGCTCAATTGGAGCATTTCTAGCATGTTTGGTTGAAATTGGAAATTTACATTTTTCAGTTTTGTCAGACGTTTGTAATATTCTCACAATAAGCTAATTAGCTCAATTGGAACATTTCTAGCATGTTTGGTTGAAATTGAAAATTTACCTTTATCACTTTTGTCAGACAATTGCAATATTCTCTCAATAAGCTAATTAGCTCAATTGGAGCATTTCTAGCATGTTTGGTTGAAATTGGAAATTTACATTTTTCAGTTTTGTCAGACGTTTGTAAAATTCTTACAATAGGCTTATTTGCGCAATTTGAGCATTTCTAGCATGTTTGGTTGAAATTGGAAATTTACATTTTTCAGTTTTGTCAGACGTTTGTAATATTCTCACAATAAGCTAATTAGCTCAATTGGAGCATTTCTAGCATGTTTGGTTTAAATTGGAAATTTACATTTTTCACTTTTGTCAGACAATTGCAATATTCTCTCAATAAGCTAATTAGCTCAATTGGAGCATTTCTAGCATGTTTGGTTGAAATTGGAAATTTACATTTTTCAGTTTTGTCAGACGTTTGTAATATTCTCACAATAAGCTAATTAGCTCAATTGGAGCATTTCTAGCATGTTTGGTTGAAATTGGAAATTTACATTTTTCACTTTTGTCAGACGTTTGTAAAATTCTTACAATAGGCTTATTTGCGCAATTTGAGCATTTCTAGCATGTTTGGTTGAAATTGGAAATTTACATTTTTCAGTTTTGTCAGACGTTTTTAATATTCTCACAATAAGCTAATTAGCTCAATTGGAGCATATCTAGCATGTTTGGTTGAAATTGGAAATTTACATTTTTCACTTTTGTCAGACAATTGCAATATTCTCACAATAAGCTAATTAGCTCAATTGGAGCATTTCTAGCATGTTTGGTTGAAATTGGAAATTTACATTTTTCAGTTTTGTCAGACGTTTGTAATATTCTCACAATAAGCTAATTAGCTCAATTGGAGCATTTCTAGCATGTTTGGTTTAAATTGGAAATTTACATTTTTCACCTTTGTCAGGCGATTGCAATATTCTCTCAATAAGCTAATTAGCTCAATTGGAGCATTTCTAGCATGTTTGGTTGAAATTGGAAATTTACATTTTTCAGTTTTGTCAGACGTTTGTAAAATTCTTACAATAGGCTTATTTGCGCAATTTGAGCATTTCTAGCATGTTTGGTTGAAATTGGAAATTTACATTTTTCAGTTTTGTCAGACGTTTGTAATATTCTCACAAGAAGCTAATTAGCTCAATTGGAGCATTTCTAGCATGTTTGGTTGAAATTGGAAATTTACATTTTTCACTTTTGTCAGACAATTGCAATATTCTCACAATAAGCTAATTAGCTCAATTGGAGCATTTCTAGCATGTTTGGTTGAAATTGGAAATTTACATTTTTCACTTTTGTCAGACGTTTGTAAAATTCTTACAATAGGCTTATTTGCGCAATTTGAGCATTTCTAGCATGTTTGGTTGAAATTGGAAATTTACATTTTTCACTTTTGTCAGACGTTTGTAATATTCTCACAATAAGCTAATTAGCTCAATTGGAGCATTTCTAGCATGTTTGGTTGAAATTGGAAATTTACATTTTTCACTTTTGTCAGACAATTTCAATATTCTCACAATAAGCTAATTAGCTCAATTGGAGCATTTCTAGCATGTTTGGTTGAAATTGGAAATTTACATTTTTCAGTTTTGTCAGACGTTTGTAATATTCTCACAATAAGCTAATTAGCTCAATTGGAGCATTTCTAGCATGTTTGGTTTAAATTGGAAATTTACATTTTTCACCTTTGTCAGACAATTGCAATATTCTCTCAATAAGCTAATTAGCTCAATTGGAGCATTTCTAGCATGTTTGGTTGAAATTGGAAATTTACATTTTTCACTTTTGTCAGACAATTGCAATATTCTCACAATAAGCTAATTAGCTCAATTGGAGCATTTCTAGCATGTTTGGTTGAAATTGGAAATTTACATTTTTCAGTTTGGTCAGACAATTGCAATATTCTCACAATAAGCTAATTAGCTCAATTGGAGCATTTCTAGCATGTTTGGTTGAAATTGGAAATTTACATTTTTCAGTTTTGTCAGACGTTTGTAAAATTCTTACAATAGGCTTATTTGCGCAATTTGAGCATTTCTAGCATGTTTGGTTGAAATTGGAAATTTACATTTTTCAGTTTTGTCAGACGTTTGTAAAATTCTTACAATAGGATTATTTGCGCAATTTGAGCATTTCTAGCATGTTTGGTTGAAATTGGAAATTTACATTTTTCAGTTTTGTCAGACGTTTGTAATATTCTCACAATAAGCTAATTAGCTCAATTTGAGCATTTCTAGCATGTTTGGTTGAAATTGGAAATTTACATTTTTCAGTTTTGTCAGACGTTTGTAATATTCTCACAAGAAGCTAATTAGCTCAATTGGAGCATTTCTAGCATGTTTGGTTTAAATTGGAAATTTACATTTTTCACTTTTGTCAGACAATTGCAATATTCTCACAATAAGCTAATTAGCTCAATTGGAGCATTTCTAGCATGTTTGGTTGAAATTGGAAATTTACATTTTTCACTTTTGTCAGACGTTTGTAAAATTCTTACAATAGGCTTATTTGCGCAATTTGAGCATTTCTAGCATGTTTGGTTGAAATTGGAAATTTACATTTTTCACTTATGTCAGACGTTTGTAATATTCTCACAATAAGCTAATTAGCTCAATTGGAGCATTTCTAGCATGTTTGGTTGAAATTGGAAATTTACATTTTTCACTTTTGTCAGACAATTTCAATATTCTCACAATAAGCTAATTAGCTCAATTGGAGCATTTCTAGCATGTTTGGTTGAAATTGGAAATTTACATTTTTCAGTTTTGTCAGACGTTTGTAATATTGTCACAATAAGCTAATTAGCTCAATTGGAGCATTTCTAGCATGTTTGGTTTAAATTGGAAATTTACATTTTTCACCTTTGTCAGACAATTGCAATATTCTCTCAATAAGCTAATTAGCTCAATTGGAGCATTTCTAGCATGTTTGGTTGAAATTGGAAATTTACATTTTTCACTTTTGTCAGACAATTGCAATATTCTCACAATAAGCTAATTAGCTCAATTGGAGCATTTCTAGCATGTTTGGTTGAAATTGGAAATTTACATTTTTCAGTTTGGTCAGACAATTGCAATATTCTCACAATAAGCTAATTAGCTCAATTGGAGCATTTCTAGCATGTTTGGTTGAAATTGGAAATTTACATTTTTCAGTTTTGTCAGACGTTTGTAAAATTCTTACAATAGGCTTATTTGCGCAATTTGAGCATTTCTAGCATGTTTGGTTGAAATTGGAAATTTACATTTTTCAGTTTTGTCAGACGTTTGTAAAATTCTTACAATAGGATTATTTGCGCAATTTGAGCATTTCTAGCATGTTTGGTTGAAATTGGAAATTTACATTTTTCAGTTTTGTCAGACGTTTGTAATATTCTCACAATAAGCTAATTAGCTCAATTGGAGCATTTCTAGCATGTTTGGTTTAAATTGGAAATTTACATTTTTCACTTTTGTCAGACAATTGCAATATTCTCTCAATAAGCTAATTAGCTCAATTGGAGCATTTCTAGCATGTTTGGTTGAAATTGGAAATTTACATTTTTCACTTTTGTCAGACGTTTGTAAAATTCTTACAATAGGCTTATTTGCGCAATTTGAGCATTTCTAGCATGTTTGGTTGAAATTGGAAATTTACATTTTTCAGTTTTGTCAGACGTTTGTAATATTCTCACAATAAGCTAATTAGCTCAATTGGAGCATTTCTAGCATGTTTGGTTGAAATTGGAAATTTACATTTTTCACTTTTGTCAGACAATTGCAATATTCTCACAATAAGCTAATTAGCTCAATTGGAGCATTTCTAGCATGTTTGGTTGAAATTGGAAATTTACATTTTTCAGTTTTGTCAGACGTTTGTAATATTCTCACAATAAGCTAATTAGCTCAATTGGAGCATTTCTAGCATGTTTGGTTTAAATTGGAAATTTACATTTTTCACCTTTGTCAGGCAATTGCAATATTCTCTCAATAAGCTAATTAGCTCAATTGGAGCATTTCTAGCATGTTTGGTTGAAATTGGAAATTTACATTTTTCAGTTTTGTCAGACGTTTGTAAAATTCTTACAATAGGCTTATTTGCGCAATTTGAGCATTTCTAGCATGTTTGGTTGAAATTGGAAATTTACATTTTTCAGTTTTGTCAGACGTTTGTAATATTCTCACAATAAGCTAATTAGCTCAATTGGAGCATTTCTAGCATGTTTGGTTGAAATTGGAAATTTACATTTTTCACTTTTGTCAGACAATTGCAATATTCTCACAATAAGCTAATTAGCTCAATTGGAGCATTTCTAGCATGTTTGGTTGAAATTGGAAATTTACATTTTTCACTTTTGTCAGACGTTTGTAAAATTCTTACAATAGGCTTATTTGCGCAATTTGAGCATTTCTAGCATGTTTGGTTGAAATTGGAAATTTACATTTTTCAGTTTTGTCAGACGTTTGTAATATTCTCACAATAAGCTAATTAGCTCAATTGGAGCATTTCTAGCATGTTTGGTTGAAATTGGAAATTTACATTTTTCAGTTTTGTCAGACGTTTGTAATATTCTCACAATAAGCTAATTAGCTCAATTGGAGCATTTCTAGCATGTTTGGTTTAAATTGGAAATTTACATTTTTCACCTTTGTCAGACAATTGCAATATTCTCTCAATAAGCTAATTAGCTCAATTGGAGCATTTCTAGCATGTTTGGTTGAAATTGGAAATTTACATTTTTCACTTTTGTCAGACAATTGCAATATTCTCACAATAAGCTAATTAGCTCAATTGGAGCATTTCTAGCATGTTTGGTTGAAATTGGAAATTTACATTTTTCAGTTTTGTCAGACAATTGCAATATTCTCACAATAAGCTAATTAGCTCAATTGGAGCATTTCTAGCATGTTTGGTTGAAATTGGAAATTTACATTTTTCAGTTTTGTCAGACGTTTGTAAAATTCTTACAATAGGCTTATTTGCGCAATTTGAGCATTTCTAGCATGTTTGGTTGAAATTGGAAATTTACATTTTTCAGCTTTGTCAGACGTTTGTAAAATTCTTACAATAGGCTTATTTGCGCAATTTGAGCATTTCTAGCATGTTTGGTTGAAATTGGAAATTTACATTTTTCAGTTTTGTCAGACGTTTGTAATATTCTCACAATAAGCTAATTAGCTCAATTGGAGCATTTCTAGCATGTTTGGTTGAAATTGGAAATTTACATTTTTCAGTTTTGTCAGACGTTTGTAATATTCTCACAATAAGCTAATTAGCTCAATTGGAGCATTTCTAGCATGTTTGGTTGAAATTGGAAATTTACATTTTTCACTTTTGTCAGACAATTGCAATATTCTCACAATAAGCTAATTAGCTCAATTGGAGCATTTCTAGCATGTTTGGTTGAAATTGGAAATTTACATTTTTCAGTTTTGTCAGACGTTTGTAATATTCTCACAATAAGCTAATTAGCTCAATTGGAGCATTTCTAGCATGTTTGGTTGAAATTGGAAATTTACATTTTTCAGTTTTGTCAGACGTTTGTAATATTCTCACAATAAGCTAATTAGCTCAATTGGAGCATTTCTAGCATGTTTGGTTGAAATTGGAAATTTACATTTTTCACTTTTGTCAGACGTTTGTAAAATTCTTACAATAGGCTTATTTGCGCAATTTGAGCATTTCTAGCATGTTTGGTTGAAATTGGAAATTTACATTTTTCAGTTTTGTCAGACGTTTTTAATATTCTCACAATAAGCTAATTAGCTCAATTGGAGCATTTCTAGCATGTTTGGTTGAAATTGGAAATTTACATTTTTCACTTTTGTCAGACAATTGCAATATTCTCACAATAAGCTAATTAGCTCAATTGGAGCATTTCTAGCATGTTTGGTTGAAATTGGAAATTTACATTTTTCAGTTTTGTCAGACGTTTGTAATATTCTCACAATAAGCTAATTAGCTCAATTGGAGCATTTCTAGCATGTTTGGTTTAAATTGGAAATTTACATTTTTCACCTTTGTCAGGCAATTGCAATATTCTCTCAATAAGCTAATTAGCTCAATTGGAGCATTTCTAGCATGTTTGGTTGAAATTGGAAATTTACATTTTTCAGTTTTGTCAGACGTTTGTAAAATTCTTACAATAGGCTTATTTGCGCAATTTGAGCATTTCTAGCATGTTTGGTTGAAATTGGAAATTTACATTTTTCAGTTTTGTCAGACGTTTGTAATATTCTCACAATAAGCTAATTAGCTCAATTGGAGCATTTCTAGCATGTTTGGTTGAAATTGGAAATTTACATTTTTCACTTTTGTCAGACAATTGCAATATTCTCACAATAAGCTAATTAGCTCAATTGGAGCATTTCTAGCATGTTTGGTTGAAATTGGAAATTTACATTTTTCACTATTGTCAGACGTTTGTAAAATTCTTACAATAGGCTTATTTGCGCAATTTGAGCATTTCTAGCATGTTTGGTTGAAATTGGAAATTTACATTTTTCAGTTTTGTCAGACGTTTGTAATATTCTCACAATAAGCTAATTAGCTCAATTGGAGCATTTCTAGCATGTTTGGTTGAAATTGGAAATTTACATTTTTCACTTTTGTCAGACAATTGCAATATTCTCACAATAAGCTAATTAGCTCAATTGGAGCATTTCTAGCATGTTTGGTTGAAATTGGAAATTTACATTTTTCAGTTTTGTCAGACGTTTGTAATATTCTCACAATAAGCTAATTAGCTCAATTGGAGCATTTCTAGCATGTTTGGTTTAAATTGGAAATTTACATTTTTCACCTTTGTCAGACAATTGCAATATTCTCTCAATAAGCTAATTAGCTCAATTGGAGCATTTCTAGCATGTTTGGTTGAAATTGGAAATTTACATTTTTCACTTTTGTCAGACAATTGCAATATTCTCACAATAAGCTAATTAGCTCAATTGGAGCATTTCTAGCATGTTTGGTTGAAATTGGAAATTTACATTTTTCAGTTTTGTCAGACGTTAGTAAAAATCTTACAATAGGCTTATTTGCGCAATTTGAGCATTTCTAGCATGTTTGGTTGAAATTGGAAATTTACATTTTTCAGTTTTGTCAGACGTTTGTAATATTCTCACAATAAGCTAATTAGCTCAATTGGAGCATTTCTAGCATGTTTGGTTGAAATTGGAAATTTACATTTTTCACTTTTGTCAGACAATTGCAATATTCTCACAATAAGCTAATTAGCTCAATTGGAGCATTTCTAGCATGTTTGGTTGAAATTGGAAATTTACATTTTTCACTTTTGTCAGACGTTTGTAAAATTCTTACAATAGGCTTATTTGCGCAATTTGAGCATTTCTAGCATGTTTGGTTGAAATTGGAAATTTACATTTTTCAGTTTTGTCAGACGTTTGTAATATTCTCACAATAAGCTAATTAGCTCAATTGGAGCATTTCTAGCATGTTTGGTTGAAATTGGAAATTTACATTTTTCAGTTTTGTCAGACGTTTGTAATATTCTCACAATAAGCTAATTAGCTCAATTGGAGCATTTCTAGCATGTTTGGTTTAAATTGGAAATTTACATTTTTCACCTTTGTCAGACAATTGCAACATTCTCTCAATAAGCTAATTAGCTCAATTGGAGCATTTCTAGCATGTTTGGTTGAAATTGGAAATTTACATTTTTCACTTTTGTCAGACAATTGCAATATTCTCACAATAAGCTAATTAGCTCAATTGGAGCATTTCTAGCATGTTTGGTTGAAATTGGAAATTTACATTTTTCAGTTTTGTCAGACAATTGCAATATTCTCACAATAAGCTAATTAGCTCAATTGGAGCATTTCTAGCATGTTTGGTTGAAATTGGAAATTTACATTTTTCAGTTTTGTCAGACGTTTGTAAAATTCTTACAATAGGCTTATTTGCGCAATTTGAGCATTTCTAGCATGTTTGGTTGAAATTGGAAATTTACATTTTTCAGTTTTGTCAGACGTTTGTAATATTCTCACAATAAGCTAATTAGCTCAATTGGAGCATTTCTAGCATGTTTGGTTGAAATTGGAAATTTACATTTTTCAGTTTTGTCAGACGTTTGTAATATTCTCACAATAAGCTAATTAGCTCAATTGGAGCATTTCTAGCATGTTTGGTTGAAATTGGAAATTTACATTTTTCACTTTTGTCAGACGTTTGTAAAATTCTTACAATAGGCTTATTTGCGCAATTTGAGCATTTCTAGCATGTTTGGTTGAAATTGGAAATTTACATTTTTCAGTTTTGTCAGACGTTTTTAATATTCTCACAATAAGCTAATTAGCTCAATTGGAGCATTTCTAGCATGTTTGGTTGAAATTGGAAATTTACATTTTTCACTTTTGTCAGACAATTGCAATATTCTCACAATAAGCTAATTAGCTCAATTGGAGCATTTCTAGCATGTTTGGTTGAAATTGGAAATTTACATTTTTCAGTTTTGTCAGACGTTTGTAATATTCTCACAATAAGCTAATTAGCTCAATTGGAGCATTTCTAGCATGTTTGGTTTAAATTGGAAATTTACATTTTTCACCTTTGTCAGGCAATTGCAATATTCTCTCAATAAGCTAATTAGCTCAATTGGAGCATTTCTAGCATGTTTGGTTGAAATTGGAAATTTACATTTTTCAGTTTTGTCAGACGTTTGTAAAATTCTTACAATAGGCTTATTTGCGCAATTTGAGCATTTCTAGCATGTTTGGTTGAAATTGGAAATTTACATTTTTCAGTTTTGTCAGACGTTTGTAATATTCTCACAATAAGCTAATTAGCTCAATTGGAGCATTTCTAGCATGTTTGGTTGAAATTGGAAATTTACATTTTTCACTTTTGTCAGACAATTGCAATATTCTCACAATAAGCTAATTAGCTCAATTGGAGCATTTCTAGCATGTTTGGTTGAAATTGGAAATTTACATTTTTCACTTTTGTCAGACGTTTGTAAAATTCTTACAATAGGCTTATTTGCGCAATTTGAGCATTTCTAGCATGTTTGGTTGAAATTGGAAATTTACATTTTTCAGTTTTGTCAGACGTTTGTAATATTCTCACAATAAGCTAATTAGCTCAATTGGAGCATTTCTAGCATGTTTGGTTGAAATTGGAAATTTACATTTTTCACTTTTGTCAGACAATTGCAATATTCTCACAATAAGCTAATTAGCTCAATTGGAGCATTTCTAGCATGTTTGGTTGAAATTGGAAATTTACATTTTTCAGTTTTGTCAGACGTTTGTAATATTCTCACAATAAGCTAATTAGCTCAATTGGAGCATTTCTAGCATGTTTGGTTTAAATTGGAAATTTACATTTTTCACCTTTGTCAGACAATTGCAATATTCTCTCAATAAGCTAATTAGCTCAATTGGAGCATTTCTAGCATGTTTGGTTGAAATTGGAAATTTACATTTTTCACTTTTGTCAGACAATTGCAATATTCTCACAATAAGCTAATTAGCTCAATTGGAGCATTTCTAGCATGTTTGGTTGAAATTGGAAATTTACATTTTTCAGTTTTGTCAGACGTTAGTAAAAATCTTACAATAGGCTTATTTGCGCAATTTGAGCATTTCTAGCATGTTTGGTTGAAATTGGAAATTTACATTTTTCAGTTTTGTCAGACGTTTGTAATATTCTCACAATAAGCTAATTAGCTCAATTGGAGCATTTCTAGCATGTTTGGTTTAAATTGGAAATTTACATTTTTCACCTTTGTCAGACAATTGCAATATTCTCTCAATAAGCTAATTAGCTCAATTGGAGCATTTCTAGCATGTTTGGTTGAAATTGGAAATTTACATTTTTCACTTTTGTCAGACAATTGCAATATTCTCACAATAAGCTAATTAGCTCAATTGGAGCATTTCTAGCATGTTTGGTTGAAATTGGAAATTTACATTTTTCAGTTTTGTCAGACGTTTGTAAAATTCTTACAATAGGCTTATTTGCGCAATTTGAGCATTTCTAGCATGTTTGGTTGAAATTGGAAATTTACATTTTTCAGTTTTGTCAGACGTTTGTAATATTCTCACAATAAGCTAATTAGCTCAATTGGAGCATTTCTAGCATGTTTGGTTTAAATTGGAAATTTACATTTTTCACTTTTGTCAGACAATTGCAATATTCTCTCAATAAGCTAATTAGCTCAATTGGAGCATTTCTAGCATGTTTGGTTGAAATTGGAAATTTACATTTTTCAGTTTTGTCAGACGTTTGTAATATTCTCACAATAAGCTAATTAGCTCAATTGGAGCATTTCTAGCATGTTTGGTTGAAATTGGAAATTTACATTTTTCACTTTTGTCAGACAATTGCAATATTCTCACAATAAGCTAATTAGCTCAATTGGAGCATTTCTAGCATGTTTGGTTGAAATTGGAAATTTACATTTTTCAGTTTTGTCAGACGTTTGTAATATTCTCACAATAAGCTAATTAGCTCAATTGGAGCATTTCTAGCATGTTTGGTTGAAATTGGAAATTTACATTTTTCAGTTTTGTCAGACGTTTGTAATATTCTCACAATAAGCTAATTAGCTCAATTGGAGCATTTCTAGCATGTTTGGTTGAAATTGGAAATTTACATTTTTCACTTTTGTCAGACGTTTGTAAAATTCTTACAATAGGCTTATTTGCGCAATTTGAGCATTTCTAGCATGTTTGGTTGAAATTGGAAATTTACATTTTTCAGTTTTGTCAGACGTTTGTAATATTGTCACAATAAGCTAATTAGCTCAATTGGAGCATTTCTAGCATGTTTGGTTTAAATTGGAAATTTACATTTTTCACCTTTGTCAGACAATTGCAATATTCTCTCAATAAGCTAATTAGCTCAATTGGAGCATTTCTAGCATGTTTGGTTGAAATTGGAAATTTACATTTTTCACTTTTGTCAGACAATTGCAATATTCTCACAATAAGCTAATTAGCTCAATTGGAGCATTTCTAGCATGTTTGGTTGAAATTGGAAATTTACATTTTTCAGTTTGGTCAGACAATTGCAATATTCTCACAATAAGCTAATTAGCTCAATTGGAGCATTTCTAGCATGTTTGGTTGAAATTGGAAATTTACATTTTTCAGTTTTGTCAGACGTTTGTAAAATTCTTACAATAGGCTTATTTGCGCAATTTGAGCATTTCTAGCATGTTTGGTTGAAATTGGAAATTTACATTTTTCAGTTTTGTCAGACGTTTGTAAAATTCTTACAATAGGATTATTTGCGCAATTTGAGCATTTCTAGCATGTTTGGTTGAAATTGGAAATTTACATTTTTCAGTTTTGTCAGACGTTTGTAATATTCTCACAATAAGCTAATTAGCTCAATTGGAGCATTTCTAGCATGTTTGGTTTAAATTGGAAATTTACATTTTTCACTTTTGTCAGACAATTGCAATATTCTCTCAATAAGCTAATTAGCTCAATTGGAGCATTTCTAGCATGTTTGGTTGAAATTGGAAATTTACATTTTTCACTTTTGTCAGACGTTTGTAAAATTCTTACAATAGGCTTATTTGCGCAATTTGAGCATTTCTAGCATGTTTGGTTGAAATTGGAAATTTACATTTTTCAGTTTTGTCAGACGTTTGTAATATTCTCACAATAAGCTAATTAGCTCAATTGGAGCATTTCTAGCATGTTTGGTTGAAATTGGAAATTTACATTTTTCACTTTTGTCAGACAATTGCAATATTCTCACAATAAGCTAATTAGCTCAATTGGAGCATTTCTAGCATGTTTGGTTGAAATTGGAAATTTACATTTTTCAGTTTTGTCAGACGTTTGTAATATTCTCACAATAAGCTAATTAGCTCAATTGGAGCATTTCTAGCATGTTTGGTTTAAATTGGAAATTTACATTTTTCACCTTTGTCAGGCAATTGCAATATTCTCTCAATAAGCTAATTAGCTCAATTGGAGCATTTCTAGCATGTTTGGTTGAAATTGGAAATTTACATTTTTCAGTTTTGTCAGACGTTTGTAAAATTCTTACAATAGGCTTATTTGCGCAATTTGAGCATTTCTAGCATGTTTGGTTGAAATTGGAAATTTACATTTTTCAGTTTTGTCAGACGTTTGTAATATTCTCACAATAAGCTAATTAGCTCAATTGGAGCATTTCTAGCATGTTTGGTTGAAATTGGAAATTTACATTTTTCACTTTTGTCAGACAATTGCAATATTCTCACAATAAGCTAATTAGCTCAATTGGAGCATTTCTAGCATGTTTGGTTGAAATTGGAAATTTACATTTTTCACTTTTGTCAGACGTTTGTAAAATTCTTACAATAGGCTTATTTGCGCAATTTGAGCATTTCTAGCATGTTTGGTTGAAATTGGAAATTTACATTTTTCAGTTTTGTCAGACGTTTGTAATATTCTCACAATAAGCTAATTAGCTCAATTGGAGCATTTCTAGCATGTTTGGTTGAAATTGGAAATTTACATTTTTCAGTTTTGTCAGACGTTTGTAATATTCTCACAATAAGCTAATTAGCTCAATTGGAGCATTTCTAGCATGTTTGGTTTAAATTGGAAATTTACATTTTTCACCTTTGTCAGACAATTGCAATATTCTCTCAATAAGCTAATTAGCTCAATTGGAGCATTTCTAGCATGTTTGGTTGAAATTGGAAATTTACATTTTTCACTTTTGTCAGACAATTGCAATATTCTCACAATAAGCTAATTAGCTCAATTGGAGCATTTCTAGCATGTTTGGTTGAAATTGGAAATTTACATTTTTCAGTTTTGTCAGACAATTGCAATATTCTCACAATAAGCTAATTAGCTCAATTGGAGCATTTCTAGCATGTTTGGTTGAAATTGGAAATTTACATTTTTCAGTTTTGTCAGACGTTTGTAAAATTCTTACAATAGGCTTATTTGCGCAATTTGAGCATTTCTAGCATGTTTGGTTGAAATTGGAAATTTACATTTTTCAGTTTTGTCAGACGTTTGTAAAATTCTTACAATAGGCTTATTTGCGCAATTTGAGCATTTCTAGCATGTTTGGTTGAAATTGGAAATTTACATTTTTCAGTTTTGTCAGACGTTTGTAATATTCTCACAATAAGCTAATTAGCTCAATTGGAGCATTTCTAGCATGTTTGGTTGAAATTGGAAATTTACATTTTTCAGTTTTGTCAGACGTTTGTAATATTCTCACAATAAGCTAATTAGCTCAATTGGAGCATTTCTAGCATGTTTGGTTGAAATTGGAAATTTACATTTTTCACTTTTGTCAGACAATTGCAATATTCTCACAATAAGCTAATTAGCTCAATTGGAGCATTTCTAGCATGTTTGGTTGAAATTGGAAATTTACATTTTTCAGTTTTGTCAGACGTTTGTAATATTCTCACAATAAGCTAATTAGCTCAATTGGAGCATTTCTAGCATGTTTGGTTGAAATTGGAAATTTACATTTTTCAGTTTTGTCAGACGTTTGTAATATTCTCACAATAAGCTAATTAGCTCAATTGGAGCATTTCTAGCATGTTTGGTTGAAATTGGAAATTTACATTTTTCACTTTTGTCAGACGTTTGTAAAATTCTTACAATAGGCTTATTTGCGCAATTTGAGCATTTCTAGCATGTTTGGTTGAAATTGGAAGTTTACATTTTTCAGTTTTGTCAGACGTTTTTAATATTCTCACAATAAGCTAATTAGCTCAATTGGAGCATTTCTAGCATGTTTGGTTGAAATTGGAAATTTACATTTTTCACTTTTGTCAGACAATTGCAATATTCTCACAATAAGCTAATTAGCTCAATTGGAGCATTTCTAGCATGTTTGGTTGAAATTGGAAATTTACATTTTTCAGTTTTGTCAGACGTTTGTAATATTCTCACAATAAGCTAATTAGCTCAATTGGAGCATTTCTAGCATGTTTGGTTTAAATTGGAAATTTACATTTTTCACCTTTGTCAGGCAATTGCAATATTCTCTCAATAAGCTAATTAGCTCAATTGGAGCATTTCTAGCATGTTTGGTTGAAATTGGAAATTTACATTTTTCAGTTTTGTCAGACGTTTGTAAAATTCTTACAATAGGCTTATTTGCGCAATTTGAGCATTTCTAGCATGTTTGGTTGAAATTGGAAATTTACATTTTTCAGTTTTGTCAGACGTTTGTAATATTCTCACAATAAGCTAATTAGCTCAATTGGAGCATTTCTAGCATGTTTGGTTGAAATTGGAAATTTACATTTTTCACTTTTGTCAGACAATTGCAATATTCTCACAATAAGCTAATTAGCTCAATTGGAGCATTTCTAGCATGTTTGGTTGAAATTGGAAATTTACATTTTTCACTTTTGTCAGACGTTTGTAAAATTCTTACAATAGGCTTATTTGCGCAATTTGAGCATTTCTAGCATGTTTGGTTGAAATTGGAAATTTACATTTTTCAGTTTTGTCAGACGTTTGTAATATTCTCACAATAAGCTAATTAGCTCAATTGGAGCATTTCTAGCATGTTTGGTTGAAATTGGAAATTTACATTTTTCACTTTTGTCAGACAATTGCAATATTCTCACAATAAGCTAATTAGCTCAATTGGAGCATTTCTAGCATGTTTGGTTGAAATTGGAAATTTACATTTTTCAGTTTTGTCAGACGTTTGTAATATTCTCACAATAAGCTAATTAGCTCAATTGGAGCATTTCTAGCATGTTTGGTTTAAATTGGAAATTTACATTTTTCACCTTTGTCAGACAATTGCAATATTCTCTCAATAAGCTAATTAGCTCAATTGGAGCATTTCTAGCATGTTTGGTTGAAATTGGAAATTTACATTTTTCACTTTTGTCAGACAATTGCAATATTCTCACAATAAGCTAATTAGCTCAATTGGAGCATTTCTAGCATGTTTGGTTGAAATTGGAAATTTACATTTTTCAGTTTTGTCAGACGTTAGTAAAAATCTTACAATAGGCTTATTTGCGCAATTTGAGCATTTCTAGCATGTTTGGTTGAAATTGGAAATTTACATTTTTCAGTTTTGTCAGACGTTTGTAATATTCTCACAATAAGCTAATTAGCTCAATTGGAGCATTTCTAGCATGTTTGGTTTAAATTGGAAATTTACATTTTTCACCTTTGTCAGACAATTGCAATATTCTCTCAATAAGCTAATTAGCTCAATTGGAGCATTTCTAGCATGTTTGGTTGAAATTGGAAATTTACATTTTTCACTTTTGTCAGACAATTGCAATATTCTCACAATAAGCTAATTAGCTCAATTGGAGCATTTCTAGCATGTTTGGTTGAAATTGGAAATTTACATTTTTCAGTTTTGTCAGACGTTTGTAAAATTCTTACAATAGGCTTATTTGCGCAATTTGAGCATTTCTAGCATGTTTGGTTGAAATTGGAAATTTACATTTTTCAGTTTTGTCAGACGTTTGTAATATTCTCACAATAAGCTAATTAGCTCAATTGGAGCATTTCTAGCATGTTTGGTTTAAATTGGAAATTTACATTTTTCACTTTTGTCAGACAATTGCAATATTCTCTCAATAAGCTAATTAGCTCAATTGGAGCATTTCTAGCATGTTTGGTTGAAATTGGAAATTTACATTTTTCAGTTTTGTCAGACGTTTGTAATATTCTCACAATAAGCTAATTAGCTCAATTGGAGCATTTCTAGCATGTTTGGTTGAAATTGGAAATTTACATTTTTCACTTTTGTCAGACAATTGCAATATTCTCACAATAAGCTAATTAGCTCAATTGGAGCATTTCTAGCATGTTTGGTTGAAATTGGAAATTTACATTTTTCAGTTTTGTCAGACGTTTGTAATATTCTCACAATAAGCTAATTAGCTCAATTGGAGCATTTCTAGCATGTTTGGTTGAAATTGGAAATTTACATTTTTCAGTTTTGTCAGACGTTTGTAATATTCTCACAATAAGCTAATTAGCTCAATTGGAGCATTTCTAGCATGTTTGGTTGAAATTGGAAATTTACATTTTTCACTTTTGTCAGACGTTTGTAAAATTCTTACAATAGGCTTATTTGCGCAATTTGAGCATTTCTAGCATGTTTGGTTGAAATTGGAAATTTACATTTTTCAGTTTTGTCAGACGTTTTTAATATTCTCACAATAAGCTAATTAGCTCAATTGGAGCATTTCTAGCATGTTTGGTTGAAATTGGAAATTTACATTTTTCACTTTTGTCAGACAATTGCAATATTCTCACAATAAGCTAATTAGCTCAATTGGAGCATTTCTAGCATGTTTGGTTGAAATTGGAAATTTACATTTTTCAGTTTTGTCAGACGTTTGTAATATTCTCACAATAAGCTAATTAGCTCAATTGGAGCATTTCTAGCATGTTTGGTTTAAATTGGAAATTTACATTTTTCACCTTTGTCAGGCAATTGCAATATTCTCTCAATAAGCTAATTAGCTCAATTGGAGCATTTCTAGCATGTTTGGTTGAAATTGGAAATTTACATTTTTCAGTTTTGTCAGACGTTTGTAAAATTCTTACAATAGGCTTATTTGCGCAATTTGAGCATTTCTAGCATGTTTGGTTGAAATTGGAAATTTACATTTTTCAGTTTTGTCAGACGTTTGTAATATTCTCACAATAAGCTAATTAGCTCAATTGGAGCATTTCTAGCATGTTTGGTTGAATTTGGAAATTTACATTTTTCACTTTTGTCAGACAATTGCAATATTCTCACAATAAGCTAATTAGCTCAATTGGAGCATTTCTAGCATGTTTGGTTGAAATTGGAAATTTACATTTTTCACTTTTGTCAGACGTTTGTAAAATTCTTACAATAGGCTTATTTGCGCAATTTGAGCATTTCTAGCATGTTTGGTTGAAATTGGAAATTTACATTTTTCAGTTTTGTCAGACGTTTGTAATATTCTCACAATAAGCTAATTAGCTCAATTGGAGCATTTCTAGCATGTTTGGTTGAAATTGGAAATTTACATTTTTCACTTTTGTCAGACAATTGCAATATTCTCACAATAAGCTAATTAGCTCAATTGGAGCATTTCTAGCATGTTTGGTTGAAATTGGAAATTTACATTTTTCAGTTTTGTCAGACGTTTGTAATATTCTAACAATAAGCTAATTAGCTCAATTGGAGCATTTCTAGCATGTTTGGTTTAAATTGGAAATTTACATTTTTCACATTTGTCAGACAATTGCAATATTCTCTCAATAAGCTAATTAGCTCAATTGGAGCATTTCTAGCATGTTTGGTTGAAATTGGAAATTTACATTTTTCACTTTTGTCAGACAATTGCAATATTCTCACAATAAGCTAATTAGCTCAATTGGAGCATTTCTAGCATGTTTGGTTGAAATTGGAAATTTACATTTTTCAGTTTTGTCAGACGTTAGTAAAAATCTTACAATAGGCTTATTTGCGCAATTTGAGCATTTCTAGCATGTTTGGTTGAAATTGGAAATTTACATTTTTCAGTTTTGTCAGACGTTTGTAATATTCTCACAATAAGCTAATTAGCTCAATTGGAGCATTTCTAGCATGTTTGGTTTAAATTGGAAATTTACATTTTTCACCTTTGTCAGACAATTGCAATATTCTCTCAATAAGCTAATTAGCTCAATTGGAGCATTTCTAGCATGTTTGGTTGAAATTGGAAATTTACATTTTTCACTTTTGTCAGACAATTGCAATATTCTCACAATAAGCTAATTAGCTCAATTGGAGCATTTCTAGCATGTTTGGTTGAAATTGGAAATTTACATTTTTCAGTTTTGTCAGACGTTTGTAAAATTCTTACAATAGGCTTATTTGCGCAATTTGAGCATTTCTAGCATGTTTGGTTGAAATTGGAAATTTACATTTTTCAGTTTTGTCAGACGTTTGTAATATTCTCACAATAAGCTAATTAGCTCAATTGGAGCATTTCTAGCATGTTTGGTTTAAATTGGAAATTTACATTTTTCACTTTTGTCAGACAATTGCAATATTCTCTCAATAAGCTAATTAGCTCAATTGGAGCATTTCTAGCATGTTTGGTTGAAATTGGAAATTTACATTTTTCAGTTTTGTCAGACGTTTGTAATATTCTCACAATAAGCTAATTAGCTCAATTGGAGCATTTCTAGCATGTTTGGTTGAAATTGGAAATTTACATTTTTCACTTTTGTCAGACGTTTGTAAAATTCTTACAATAGGCTTATTTGCGCAATTTGAGCATTTCTAGCATGTTTGGTTGAAATTGGAAATTTACATTTTTCAGTTTTGTCAGACGTTTGTAATATTCTCACAATAAGCTAATTAGCTCAATTGGAGCATTTCTAGCATGTTTGGTTGAAATTGGAAATTTACATTTTTCACTTTTGTCAGACAATTGCAATATTCTCACAATAAGCTAATTAGCTCAATTGGAGCATTTCTAGCATGTTTGGTTGAAATTGGAAATTTACATTTTTCAGTTTTGTCAGACGTTTGTAATATTCTCACAATAAGCTAATTAGCTCAATTGGAGCATTTCTAGCATGTTTGGTTTAAATTGGAAATTTACATTTTTCACCTTTGTCAGGCAATTGCAATATTCTCTCAATAAGCTAATTAGCTCAATTGGAGCATTTCTAGCATGTTTGGTTGAAATTGGAAATTTACATTTTTCAGTTTTGTCAGACGTTTGTAAAATTCTTACAATAGGCTTATTTGCGCAATTTGAGCATTTCTAGCATGTTTGGTTGAAATTGGAAATTTACATTTTTCAGTTTTGTCAGACGTTTGTAATATTCTCACAATAAGCTAATTAGCTCAATTGGAGCATTTCTAGCATGTTTGGTTGAAATTGGAAATTTACATTTTTCACTTTTGTCACACAATTGCAATATTCTCTCAATAAGCTAATTAGCTCAATTGGAGCATTTCTAGCATGTTTGGTTGAAATTGGAAATTTACATTTTTCACTTTTGTCAGACGTTTGTAAAATTCTTACAATAGGCTTATTTGCGCAATTTGAGCATTTCTAGCATGTTTGGTTGAAATTGGAAATTTACATTTTTCAGTTTTGTCAGACGTTTGTAATATTCTCACAATAAGCTAATTAGCTCAATTGGAGCATTTCTAGCATGTTTGGTTGAAATTGGAAATTTACATTTTTCACTTTTGTCAGACAATTGCAATATTCTCACAATAAGCTAATTAGCTCAATTGGAGCATTTCTAGCATGTTTGGTTGAAATTGGAAATTTACATTTTTCAGTTTTGTCAGACGTTTGTAATATTCTCACAATAAGCTAATTAGCTCAATTGGAGCATTTCTAGCATGTTTGGTTTAAATTGGAAATTTACATTTTTCACCTTTGTCAGACAATTGCAATATTCTCTCAATAAGCTAATTAGCTCAATTGGAGCATTTCTAGCATGTTTGGTTGAAATTGGAAATTTACATTTTTCACTTTTGTCAGACAATTGCAATATTCTCACAATAAGCTAATTAGCTCAATTGGAGCATTTCTAGCATGTTTGGTTGAAATTGGAAATTTACATTTTTCAGTTTTGTCAGACGTTTGTAAAAATCTTACAATAGGCTTATTTGCGCAATTTGAGCATTTCTAGCATGTTTGGTTGAAATTGGAAATTTACATTTTTCAGTTTTGTCAGACGTTTGTAATATTCTCACAATAAGCTAATTAGCTCAATTGGAGCATTTCTAGCATGTTTGGTTTAAATTGGAAATTTACATTTTTCACCTTTGTCAGACAATTGCAATATTCTCTCAATAAGCTAATTAGCTCAATTGGAGCATTTCTAGCATGTTTGGTTGAAATTGGAAATTTACATTTTTCACTTTTGTCAGACAATTGCAATATTCTCACAATAAGCTAATTAGCTCAATTGGAGCATTTCTAGCATGTTTGGTTGAAATTGGAAATTTACATTTTTCAGTTTTGTCAGACGTTTGTAAAATTCTTACAATAGGCTTATTTGCGCAATTTGAGCATTTCTAGCATGTTTGGTTGAAATTGGAAATTTACATTTTTCAGTTTTGTCAGACGTTTGTAATATTCTCACAATAAGCTAATTAGCTCAATTGGAGCATTTCTAGCATGTTTGGTTTAAATTGGAAATTTACATTTTTCACTTTTGTCAGACAATTGCAATATTCTCTCAATAAGCTAATTAGCTCAATTGGAGCATTTCTAGCATGTTTGGTTGAAATTGGAAATTTACATTTTTCAGTTTTGTCAGACGTTTGTAATATTCTCACAATAAGCTAATTAGCTCAATTGGAGCATTTCTAGCATGTTTGGTTGAAATTGGAAATTTACATTTTTCACTTTTGTCAGACGTTTGTAAAATTCTTACAATAGGCTTATTTGCGCAATTTGAGCATTTCTAGCATGTTTGGTTGAAATTGGAAATTTACATTTTTCAGTTTTGTCAGACGTTTGTAATATTCTCACAATAAGCTAATTAGCTCAATTGGAGCATTTCTAGCATGTTTGGTTGAAATTGGAAATTTACATTTTTCACTTTTGTCAGACAATTGCAATATTCTCACAATAAGCTAATTAGCTCAATTGGAGCATTTCTAGCATGTTTGGTTGAAATTGGAAATTTACATTTTTCAGTTTTGTCAGACGTTTGTAATATTCTCACAATAAGCTAATTAGCTCAATTGGAGCATTTCTAGCATGTTTGGTTGAAATTGGAAATTTACATTTTTCAGTTTTGTCAGACGTTTGTAATATTCTCACAATAAGCTAATTAGCTCAATTGGAGCATTTCTATCATGTTTGGTTGAAATTGAAAATTTACATTTTTCACTTTTGTCAGACAATTGCAATATTCTCACAATAAGCTAATTAGCTCAATTGGAGCATTTCTAGCATGTTTGGTTGAAATTGGAAATTTACATTTTTCAGTTTTGTCAGACGTTTGTAAAATTCTTACAATAGGCTTATTTGCGCAATTTGAGCATTTCTAGCATGTTTGGTTGAAATTGGAAATTTACATTTTTCAGTTTTGTCAGACGTTTGTAATATTCTCACAATAAGCTAATTAGCTCAATTGGAGCATTTCTAGCATGTTTGGTTGAAATTGGAAATTTACATTTTTCACTTTTGTCAGACAATTGCAATATTCTCTCAATAAGCTAATTAGCTCAATTGGAGCATTTCTAGCATGTTTGGTTGAAATTGGAAATTTACATTTTTCAGTTTTGTCAGACGTTTGTAAAATTCTTACAATAGGCTTATTTGCGCAATTTGAGCATTTCTAGCATGTTTGGTTGAAATTGGAAATTTACATTTTTCACTTTTGTCAGACGTTTGTAATATTCTCACAATAAGCTAATTAGCTCAATTGGAGCATTTCTAGCATGTTTGGTTGAAATTGGAAATTTACATTTTTCAGTTTTGTCAGACGTTTGTAGTATTCTCACAATAAGCTAATTAGCTCAATTGGAGCATTTCTAGCATGTTTGGTTGAAATTGAAAATTTACCTTTATCACTTTTGTCAGACAATTGCAATATTCTCTCAATAAGCTAATTAGCTCAATTGGAGCATTTCTAGCATGTTTGGTTGAAATTGGAAATTTACATTTTTCAGTTTTGTCAGACGTTTGTAAAATTCTTACAATAGGCTTATTTGCGCAATTTGAGCATTTCTAGCATGTTTGGTTGAAATTGGAAATTTACATTTTTCAGTTTTGTCAGACGTTTGTAATATTCTCACAATAAGCTAATTAGCTCAATTGGAGCATTTCTAGCATGTTTGGTTTAAATTGGAAATTTACATTTTTCACTTTTGTCAGACAATTGCAATATTCTCTCAATAAGCTAATTAGCTCAATTGGAGCATTTCTAGCATGTTTGGTTGAAATTGGAAATTTACATTTTTCAGTTTTGTCAGACGTTTGTAATATTCTCACAATAAGCTAATTAGCTCAATTGGAGCATTTCTAGCATGTTTGGTTGAAATTGGAAATTTACATTTTTCACTTTTGTCAGACGTTTGTAAAATTCTTACAATAGGCTTATTTGCGCAATTTGAGCATTTCTAGCATGTTTGGTTGAAATTGGAAATTTACATTTTTCAGTTTTGTCAGACGTTTTTAATATTCTCACAATAAGCTAATTAGCTCAATTGGAGCATTTCTAGCATGTTTGGTTGAAATTGAAAATTTACCTTTATCACTTTTGTCAGACAATTGCAATATTCTCTCAATAAGCTAATTAGCTCAATTGGAGCATTTCTAGCATGTTTGGTTGAAATTGGAAATTTACATTTTTCACTTTTGTCAGACGTTTGTAAAATTCTTACAATAGGCTTATTTGCGCAATTTGAGCATTTCTAGCATGTTTGGTTGAAATTGGAAATTTACATTTTTCAGTTTTGTCAGACGTTTGTAATATTCTCACAATAAGCTAATTAGCTCAATTGGAGCATTTCTAGCATGTTTGGTTTAAATTGGAAATTTACATTTTTCACTTTTGTCAGACAATTGCAATATTCTCTCAATAAGCTAATTAGCTCAATTGGAGCATTTCTAGCATGTTTGGTTGAAATCGGAAATTTACATTTTTCAGTTTTGTCAGACGTTTTTAATATTCTCACAATAAGCTAATTAGCTCAATTGGAGCATTTCTAGCATGTTTGGTTGAAATTGAAAATTTACCTTTATCGCTTTTGTCAGACAATTGCAATATTCTCTCAATAAGCTAATTAGCTCAATTGGAGCATTTCTAGCATGTTTGGTTGAAATTGGAAATTTACATTTTTCAGTTTTGTCAGACGTTTGTAAAATTCTTACAATAGGCTTATTTGCGCAATTTGAGCATTTCTAGCATGTTTGGTTGAAATTGGAAATTTACATTTTTCAGTTTTGTCAGACGTTTGTAATATTCTCACAATAAGCTAATTAGCTCAATTGGAGCATTTCTAGCATGTTTGGTTTAAATTGGAAATTTACATTTTTCACTTTTGTCAGACAATTGCAAAATTCTCTCAATAAGCTAATTAGCTCAATTGGAGCATTTCTAGCATGTTTGGTTGAAATTGGAAATTTACATTTTTCAGTTTTGTCAGACGTTTGTAATATTCTCACAATAAGCTAATTAGCTCAATTGGAGCATTTCTAGCATGTTTGGTTGAAATTGGAAATTTACATTTTTCACTTTTGTCAGACGTTTGTAAAATTCTTACAATAGGCTTATTTGCGCAATTTGAGCATTTCTAGCATGTTTGGTTGAAATTGGAAATTTACATTTTTCAGTTTTGTCAGACGTTTGTAATATTCTCACAATAAGCTAATTAGCTCAATTGGAGCATTTCTAGCATGTTTGGTTGAAATTGGAAATTTACATTTTTCACTTTTGTCAGACAATTGCAATATTCTCACAATAAGCTAATTAGCTCAATTGGAGCATTTCTAGCATGTTTGGTTGAAATTGGAAATTTACATTTTTCACTTTTGTCAGACAATTGCAATATTCTCTCAATAAGCTAATTAGCTCAATTGGAGCATTTCTAGCATGTTTGGTTGAAATTGGAAATTTACATTTTTCACTTTTGTCAGACGTTTGTAATATTCTCACAATAAGCTAATTAGCTCAATTGGAGCATTTCTAGCATGTTTGGTTGAAATTGGAAATTTACATTTTTCAGTTTTGTCAGACGTTTGTAAAATTCTTACAATAGGCTTATTTGCGCAATTTGAGCATTTCTAGCATGTTTGGTTGAAATTGGAAATTTACATTTTTCAGTTTTGTCAGACGTTTGTAATATTCTCACAATAAGCTAATTAGCTCAATTGGAGCATTTCTAGCATGTTTGGTTGAAATTGGAAATTTACATTTTTCACTTTTGTCAGACAATTGCAATATTCTCACAATAAGCTAATTAGCTCAATTGGAGCATTTCTAGCATGTTTGGTTGAAATTGGAAATTTACATTTTTCACTTTTGTCAGACGTTTGTAAAATTCTTACAATAGGCTTATTTGCGCAATTTGAGCATTTCTAGCATGTTTGGTTGAAATTGGAAATTTACATTTTTCAGTTTTGTCAGACGTTTGTAATATTCTCACAATAAGCTAATTAGCTCAATTGGAGCATTTCTAGCATGTTTGGTTGAAATTGGAAATTTACATTTTTCACTTTTGTCAGACAATTGCAATATTCTCACAATAAGCTAATTAGCTCAATTGGAGCATTTCTAGCATGTTTGGTTGAAATTGGAAATTTACATTTTTCAGTTTTGTCAGACGTTTGTAATATTCTCACAATAAGCTAATTAGCTCAATTGGAGCATTTCTAGCATGTTTGGTTGAAATTGGAAATTTACATTTTTCAGTTTTGTCAGACGTTTGTAATATTCTCACAATAAGCTAATTAGCTCAATTGGAGCATTTCTATCATGTTTGGTTGAAATTGAAAATTTACATTTTTCACTTTTGTCAGACAATTGCAATATTCTCACAATAAGCTAATTAGCTCAATTGGAGCATTTCTAGCATGTTTGGTTGAAATTGGAAATTTACATTTTTCAGTTTTGTCAGACGTTTGTAAAATTCTTACAATAGGCTTATTTGCGCAATTTGAGCATTTCTAGCATGTTTGGTTGAAATTGGAAATTTACATTTTTCAGTTTTGTCAGACGTTTGTAATATTCTCACAATAAGCTAATTAGCTCAATTGGAGCATTTCTAGCATGTTTGGTTGAAATTGGAAATTTACATTTTTCACTTTTGTCAGACAATTGCAATATTCTCTCAATAAGCTAATTAGCTCAATTGGAGCATTTCTAGCATGTTTGGTTGAAATTGGAAATTTACATTTTTCAGTTTTGTCAGACGTTTGTAAAATTCTTACAATAGGCTTATTTGCGCAATTTGAGCATTTCTAGCATGTTTGGTTGAAATTGGAAATTTACATTTTTCACTTTTGTCAGACGTTTGTAATATTCTCACAATAAGCTAATTAGCTCAATTGGAGCATTTCTAGCATGTTTGGTTGAAATTGGAAATTTACATTTTTCAGTTTTGTCAGACGTTTGTAATATTCTCACAATAAGCTAATTAGCTCAATTGGAGCATTTCTAGCATGTTTGGTTGAAATTGAAAATTTACCTTTATCACTGTGATATACTCGGCTCGCGAGAACTCCGGCTTGACCGGAAACGAGAAAGTTGCGAGACCGCCGAGGGAAAACCGGGGTTCGCTCTCTTACGACTAGAAGCTCGGTGAGTGTTAACGTGTTTGTTTTGCCTCCTGCTAAGTAGATACTTGTTAAGAACCCACTAAACTAGATTAGCACTAGTTTACATGGTACCACGAGTGTTTACTTACAGGAGAAGAGTAATACGTTTGTGATTGAGCTAGGTTGTACGATAGTGTAGTGCTAAATTAATACAATAATACAGTGATAAGTAGAGGTGAGTATATTGAATTGTGTTGGACAATTGTGGAGTGTGTAGACGCTCGGCGAGGTGCATTGAGGTGTGGTGACACCATAGATACACGAACGGATCTCAGTTGACCGTTCTACCATTGATACTGTTCAGTAGATTCTGTTGTAATTTTTCGAATTAAAATAGAATTATGGCTGGAAGAAGGGTGGGTGCAAATATTTTTGCTAGCTTGCCTGCGCTAGAAATTTTGGCTACTGATGTATTCGGTAGCTGGAAAAAGTTTAGCAAAGAGTTTACCCTATGTATTGAAATGAAGGACTTTGAGATGGGGGATAGTGAGGCTACGGTGGAGGGGGAGGCCGTCGTGGTCCCCAACTTCACTCCTAGGGCTCAGTTGCTGGCACTCTTAAAAGCCATAGGCCAAGAGGATAGGGAAACCCTAAGATCGTTGGGTTTTGAGTCCAATAACCCGGACTCAACATTCAACCAGGCTTGGGGCCTGCTGAGAGGGCATTATGAACGAGAGGAGAATGTCTACGTCAAAACCCAAAAGTTTGTTTCTGCGAGACAACTTGCGGGAGAAGACGACAGAGATTTTCTCCTCAGAGTAGAACGGCTCAGTAGGCAGCTCGATTTTGGTAGGAATGACGATTCACGTAGGAGCTTTGCCCTAGTCATTGCCGTGAATGGACTGCGCGACATAAAATTGAGTAGGGAATTAATGGCCCAAAATGATCTGGATTGGGAGAGGTTGACGAACCTTCTTCGAACCAGAAACGTAGCGCAAGAGGCTTCAGAGATGATCGCGGCGGAGTCTAGTTCGACTCGACCTGCTGCCGCCCAACTTAGTGCGACACAGGAGGCTGCGGTGCCGACCCCAGGGGCTCGTGTCTCTTCGGAGGCGACAGGCGGTGGGGCACAGCAGCGTGTCAAACAGGAGGTTGGCGAGGTACGGAGGCGAGAAGACCGGGACAGTTGGCGAAAGAGAAGGGATGGTAGCAGAGACGGCTACAAGGGTCGAGAACGTCAAGGGCGTTACGATGGTTACGGACGCGGCTCTAGCAGCCGTGAGGGTAGTCAGGAACGCTTTGGGCGTCGTAGTGGCTACAAAGGCGGCTCTAACAGCCGGGAAAGTAGCCACGAAGGACGTTATCGCTATCGCCGTTATAGCGTTAACAGCGATTCAGACGACCCCAAGGACCGTGTGGGCAGGAATAGTTACCGGCGGAGGCGCCGTGACTCTCCCTACCGGAGAAGCGATGACTGTTGTTATGAGTGTGGCGCAGTTGATCACTTTGTTAGAGATTGCCCCCAAGTTAGATGCAATGTTTGCAAGAAACTTGGGCACATGGCAGGTGCGTGCGGCAGACCAAACAGGTGTCGTACATGCGACGGTAAATATCATGCGGAGAGCGAGTGCCCCTTTAAATCAGGGAAAGGCCGCAATAGCGATAAAAAGGTCAGGCTAGCTTCTAACCGGGACTCTAGTTGACTGGCTGGTGATTTCAGACTCGCGCTCTCGGTCCATGGCCAAGACGTTCCTTTCTGTCTAGACACTGGGGCGGATGTCACTGTGTTGACAGAGGGAACTCAAAAGTCTTTGGACTTGCCGCTCTCTCCTAGTTCCACAATTTTGGTTGGCGCAGGTGGAAAGAGGTTGAGTGTGGCAGGAGTTGCTGATATTAAGATCAACAGCAAGCGAAAGTCCACTAATTGCAAAGCACATGTGGTGCTAGGTGCTAATAGAAATTTATTAGGAGCACAAGAAATTATAGACTTAGGTCTTTTAGCAATTGTCAATGCTATAAACATTGAGGCATTTGATCCAGTAAAGGAGTTTTCTAGGCTCTTTCAAGGGCTAGGAACGATGCCAGGCTTGTTTAGCATTGAACTAAAGGAAAACACTGAACCTTATCATCTTTTCTCTCCGAGGCCTATAGCTGCCGGTCTTTATGACAAGGCAAAGGCTGAAATAGAGAAGATGTTAGCGCTGGGAGTTATTGAGTCAGTAGAACAACCAACTGATTGGTGTTCGGGACTGACCATAGCTCCAAAACCTAATGGCGCTATTAGGATGTGTGTAGACCTTACCCACCTCAATAAAGGGGTGAAAAAGGAGACATATCCACTCCCAAGGGTCAGTGACATGTTGTCAAGACTGGCCGAGGGTCGGATTTTCTCCAAGGTCGATGCAAATTCCGGATTTTGGCAAGTCAAGCTCGACCCTAAGAGCAAGCTACTGACGACGTTCATCTCTCCATGGGGGAGGTATTGCTTTAAACGAATGCCCTTCGGCATATCGTCAGCTCCTGAGTATTATCAAAGGGGCATGGAAAAGATATTAGGCCAGATGAACGGAGTTATCTGTCTAATGGATGATGTCTTAATCTTCGGTAAGGATGAGACCACTCACTGGAAACGGTTGAGAAAGGTTCTATCCAAGATCGATGCTGCTGGAGTGACACTTCGCGAAGACAAATGTGAATTTGGCTGTACTTCGGTCAAATTCCTAGGACATCTTGTCAGCGCTGAAGGTGTAAGGCCAGACCCAGACAAAGTAAAAGCAATTTGTCAGTTAAATCCCCCAGAAGATAAAAAAGCTGCTAGGCGCTTCATCGGCATGGTTAACTATCTCGGCAAGTTTTCCAAAAATTTGTCGAGTTTAGCTATACCTATTTATGCAGTGATGGGAGCGCGCAGCATGTGGCTGTGGGGCAGTAGTCAACAGTTGGCTTTCGAACAGATCAAACGGGAACTGTCACGAGCCCCTGTGCTATGTGCATTCGACTTGAATAAGCTGCACCGCGTGTCAGCAGATTCAAGCCAGTATGCTCTCGGTGCTGTGCTATTACAGCAGACCGAGCTGAATACTTGGCAACCAGTCGAATACGCGTCACGCAAATTGACTGAGGTCGAAACTAGGTATGCAATGGTCGAAAAAGAAGCGCTGGCAGTCACATGGGCCTGCGAAAAATTTGATTATTACCTGGTAGGTCAATATTTTGAGGTAGAGACAGACCACAAACCTTTAGTCTCCATCCTTGGTGACAAAGATCTGTCTAAGCTACCTGTGCGGGTACAACGGTTTAAAATGAGGATGATGAGGTACGGGTATTCAATTTTTCATACCCCAGGACCTCAAATGTACTTAGCAGACACACTGAGTCGGCCTAGCGCCGCTAGCAGTGAAAACATAGGTCACTGTTCTGCAGTGGAACAGTACGTCGAGACACAGGTTGCAGAGATGCTAGACCCGTGTAGACGAACTGAGTTGTTTGACGCCACTCGGCGAGACACAACATCCAGAAAATGTTTGGAATACCTTGCGAAAGGGTGGCCAGACAAAAAGAAATTGGATGCAGAGCTCGCTAAGTTGTATGGTAGTCGCGATACGATTACGTCATACCAGGGTCTAATTCTGTTCAAAGGCAGAATTTACATCCCGAATGAATTGAGGCCCATTTACCTGGCACGGTTCCATGAAAGCCATCAGGGGATCGAAAAGATGCGAGTAAAAATGAGGCAATTCACTTGGTGGCCCTCAATGAGTGGTGATATAGACCATTATGTCTCTCGATGTAATGTCTGTATTAGACACTGTTCTATCAAACACCAGCCCATGGAGCATGCTCAGCTTCCAGCAGCTCCTTGGTTAGAGATTGGGTGTGATGTTATGGAACATCAAGGTAACTTGTACCTAGTCATGATGGATTATTACTCCAGGTGGATTGAGGTACCCCGGATTCGAGCTCAGACTTCTTGTCTTGTAATCCAGGCAATGAAGCCGGTGTTCGCCAGGCTGGGGGTGCCAAAATTAGTCAGGAGTGATAACGGACCATGTTTTGCTAGCCAGGAATATCGCAACTTTGCGCAAGCATGGGGTTTCCAAATAGCCACCAGCAGCCCAAGGTATGCGCCATCCAACGGACTAGCAGAACGGGCAGTCAAAACCGTCAAACGGATGTGGGACATGTCAACAGACAAGGACAAATCACTCCTCGATTACCGATCAACACCCCTCAAATCGGGTTACTCCCCGAGCGAGTTAATGTTTGCTAGATCGATCAGGACAACGTCGGGAAAACCCGTTCCCCGAGTTGTAGACTACGATCTATTTGAACATAAAGAACTCGAAGCCAAAGAGGCTAAGCGTGAGAAATGGAACGCTAAGCACAGGGCTAAGCCTCTGCCAGACCTCCTACCGGGGCAGCGGGTATGGGTTAATGCTCCATCCGATGTCGGTAAAGAAGGGGTTGTAGTCCGGGCGGACAGCTTTCCAGAGAGCTATTGGGTTCGCGTAGGACAGAGCGACCTTCGGCGCAACCGTAAGCATTTATTTGTGCTTTCTGACTCTGATTGTAGAGAGGATGATTACCTTTTCATACATCCTGCCAGTGTGGGGAATGCCGAAGAGGCAGCCGTGAGTAAAAGGGTCGTAGATAGACCAGCTTTCCCCGCTTTACTAACCCCTAGGGTGTCTAACTCTACTAACCCCGCTTCGATTAGAGATAACACTGGTGATGGGGAGGACGCAATAGACGACGAGGCTCACGCCAGTAGTGATAACTCTTATAACAGTGGCACTAATGCTTGGGGGGATGGTATCAGCAGCAATGGTGGTTACACGCTACCTGTTAACCTGAGCACAACTGATAGTGTAGAAAGCGATCTAGCTTTAGATACCTTATTTTCTGACCGCTTAACAGAGGGTGAGGCTTTGCCTGACAAACCTGCAGAAGCGGGACAAACCGGTAGTAGCAGCCGGGTTGCAAACCCCGTTGCTCAGACTGGTGACAGAGTGACCAGAAGTGGTCGGACTGTCAAGACAAAAAGGCAAGATGGGTTCCTTTATTATAAATAGTGTTCTCCTTTTGTAGATTACTACGTTTTACTACATCCAATCTACGATTCAATTATGAGGTGTCCCAACACACACTGTAAGGAGGCAGGAGATCACCTGGGAAAAGACTGCCCGAGATGCTGGAGATGTGGGGAGACCTCCCACGCGACCGACCGGTGCACCCGCGTCAGGTGCAAGAAGTGCAGGCAGGAGGGTCACGAAAGGAAACGGTGCCCCCGCATAGTCTGCAACATGTGTGGGGAAAAGGGCCACACAGTAGAGGTCTGTCGGAACGCGTCGAGAAGGAGAGGAGGAAAGCCCTCCAGGCCTCCAGTACCTGCGGGCAATCCTTCAAAATCAGGACAGGCCTCAGGTCAACAAAAGGGGGAAAGACGGGAGGAAAGTGGGAGAAGGCGGCACGCAACATCCCGTACCCCGTACAACCCACCCGTAGCCAGACAGGCTGCAAGTGCATCCGATGTCTTCACGTTGGAAGACATCCAGGCCATGATCAGGGGGGACTCCGGTCCTCAGACTGATTTCGAGGGAGACCTGCGGACCCTCAGAGAAGAACGTGCTGTTCTAAAAAAACGGTACGACAGGGAAATGAAAGAGCTGGAGAGACGGGAGAGTGAGCTCCACGCAAAGAGGCGGGAGCATGAGCGAATTCGCCCTCTGCGGGAAGTTCTAGCCTCGGCTGGCTCCCCTAGTCCCCGGATGGCTTCCCAGACACCCGCGTCTCAGAAAACCCCTGCGGCTACCGCCATGCCACCACCGTCCCCTGCCAAGGACAGCAGCGAGGCATCTAGTGGAGACGATGGAAGAGACCACCTCAAAATAGAGAGTCTTCCGTTGGAAGGAGGCGGCTCCACGTCCTCCCCCACAGCCGGAAACCCCGTGACATTAGACCGTGCTGAACAGGCGACTGCGGCCGGAAACCTGCTCGCAGGAGACCGTGCTGAGCAGGCGACTTCAGCCGGAAACCTGTCCACAGGAGACTGCGCTGAACCTACCAACGAAGCCAGAGACCTTTCTATCGAAGGAGACTGTGCGGAGGAGAAAGAAAACATGGACACCGCCAATGAGGACCTGTTGCTCGGTCTAGGCGAAAGCGCGGTGTGAGCTTCACAAGGGGGAAGCCACGTCGGAGAGATTCCAGACTCTCGGCGACATTTGGAGAGATCCCAGACTCTCAACCCTTTAAAGGAGTTCCCAGACTCCTTTTTCCGAAACCTCGCGGTTCCAAGGATACCCGGAGTACCAAAGTGCCCTAGAAGCAAAGTAGAATTACCAGGCTCTACTCACAGAGACACCAGACTCTGGGGGGGGAAAACTCAGGTTTACCCATGTGCACTTGAGAGTGCAGAAGACCAGCAAGTAGTCGCCTACAGGCTATACAGGCTGCTGAGGGTTTGGCCCCACGGGATCTCCCAGAATCCACTGAACACCCCGGTAAAAGATCAGCACCAAACAAACAAAAGGAGATGTGATATACTCGGCTCGCGAGAACTCCGGCTTGACCGGAAACGAGAAAGTTGCGAGACCGCCGAGGGAAAACCGGGGTTCGCTCTCTTACGACTAGAAGCTCGGTGAGTGTTAACGTGTTTGTTTTGCCTCCTGCTAAGTAGATACTTGTTAAGAACCCACTAAACTAGATTAGCACTAGTTTACAATCACTTTTGTCAGACAATTGCAATATTCTCTCAATAAGCTAATTAGCTCAATTGGAGCATTTCTAGCATGTTTGGTTGAAATTGGAAATTTACATTTTTCAGTTTTGTCAGACGTTTGTAAAATTCTTACAATAGGCTTATTTGCGCAATTTGAGCATTTCTAGCATGTTTGGTTGAAATTGGAAATTTACATTTTTCAGTTTTGTCAGACGTTTGTAATATTCTCACAATAAGCTAATTAGCTCAATTGGAGCATTTCTAGCATGTTTGGTTTAAATTGGAAATTTACATTTTTCACTTTTGTCAGACAATTGCAATATTCTCTCAATAAGCTAATTAGCTCAATTGGAGCATTTCTAGCATGTTTGGTTGAAATTGGAAATTTACATTTTTCAGTTTTGTCAGACGTTTGTAATATTCTCACAATAAGCTAATTAGCTCAATTGGAGCATTTCTAGCATGTTTGGTTGAAATTGGAAATTTACATTTTTCAGTTTTGTCAGACGTTTGTAAAATTCTTACAATAGGCTTATTTGCGCAATTTGAGCATTTCTAGCATGTTTGGTTGAAATTGGAAATTTACATTTTTCAGTTTTGTCAGACGTTTGTAATATTCTCACAATAAGCTAATTAGCTCAATTGGAGCATTTCTAGCATGTTTGGTTTAAATTGGAAATTTACATTTTTCACTTTTGTCAGACAATTGCAATATTCTCTCAATAAGCTAATTAGCTCAATTGGAGCATTTCTAGCATGTTTGGTTGAAATTGGAAATTTACATTTTTCAGTTTTGTCAGACGTTTGTAATATTCTCACAATAAGCTAATTAGCTCAATTGGAGCATTTCTAGCATGTTTGGTTGAAATTGGAAATTTACATTTTTCACTTTTGTCAGACAATTGCAATATTCTCACAATAAGCTAATTAGCTCAATTGGAGCATTTCTAGCATGTTTGGTTGAAATTGGAAATTTACATTTTTCAGTTTTGTCAGACGTTTGTAATATTCTAACAATAAGCTAATTAGCTCAATTGGAGCATTTCTAGCATGTTTGGTTGAAATTGGAAATTTACATTTTTCACTTTTGTCAGACGTTTGTAAAATTCTTACAATAGGCTTATTTGCGCAATTTGAGCATTTCTAGCATGTTTGGTTGAAATTGGAAATTCACATTTTTCAGTTTTGTCAGACGTTTGTAATATTCTCACAATAAGCTAATTAGCTCAATTGGAGCATTTCTAGCATGTTTGGTTGAAATTGGAAATTTACATTTTTCACTTTTGTCAGACAATTGCAATATTCTCACAATAAGCTAATTAGCTCAATTGGAGCATTTCTAGCATGTTTGGTTGAAATTGGAAATTTACATTTTTCACTTTTGTCAGACAATTGCAATATTCTCACAATAAGCTAATTAGCTCAATTGGAGCATTTCTAGCATGTTTGGTTGAAATTGGAAATTTACATTTTTCAGTTTTGTCAGACGTTTGTAATATTCTCACAATATGCTAATTAGCTCAATTGGAGCATTTCCAGCATGTTTGGTTGAAATTGGAAATTTACATTTTTTAGTTTTGTCAGACGTTTGTAAAATTCTTACAATAGGCTTATTTGCGCAATTTGAGCATTTCTAGCATGTTTGGTTGAAATTGGAAATTTACATTTTTCACTTTTGTCAGACAATTGCAATATTCTCTCAATAAGCTAATTAGCTCAATTGGAGCATTTCTAGCATGTTTGGTTGAAATTGGAAATTTACATTTTTCAGTTTTGTCAGACGTTTGTAATATTCTCACAATAAGCTAATTAGCTCAATTGGAGCATTTCTAGCATGTTTGGTTGAAATTGAAAATTTACCTTTATCACTTTTGTCAGACAATTGCAATATTCTCTCAATAAGCTAATTAGCTCAATTGGAGCATTTCTAGCATGTTTGGTTGAAATTGGAAATTTACATTTTTCAGTTTTGTCAGACGTTTGTAAAATTCTTACAATAGGCTTATTTGCGCAATTTGAGCATTTCTAGCATGTTTGGTTGAAATTGGAAATTTACATTTTTCAGTTTTGTCAGACGTTTGTAATATTCTCACAATAAGCTAATTAGCTCAATTGGAGCATTTCTAGCATGTTTGGTTTAAATTGGAAATTTACATTTTTCACTTTTGTCAGACAATTGCAATATTCTCTCAATAAGCTAATTAGCTCAATTGGAGCATTTCTAGCATGTTTGGTTGAAATTGGAAATTTACATTTTTCAGTTTTGTCAGACGTTTGTAATATTCTCACAATAAGCTAATTAGCTCAATTGGAGCATTTCTAGCATGTTTGGTTGAAATTGGAAATTTACATTTTTCAGTTTTGTCAGACGTTTGTAAAATTCTTACAATAGGCTTATTTGCGCAATTTGAGCATTTCTAGCATGTTTGGTTGAAATTGGAAATTTACATTTTTCAGTTTTGTCAGACGTTTGTAATATTCTCACAATAAGCTAATTAGCTCAATTGGAGCATTTCTAGCATGTTTGGTTTAAATTGGAAATTTACATTTTTCACTTTTGTCAGACAATTGCAATATTCTCTCAATAAGCTAATTAGTTCAATTGGAGCATTTCTAGCATGTTTGGTTGAAATTGGAAATTTACATTTTTCAGTTTTGTCAGACGTTTGTAATATTCTCACAATAAGCTAATTAGCTCAATTGGAGCATTTCTAGCATGTTTGGTTGAATGTGGAAATTTACATTTTTCACTTTTGTCAGACGTTTGTAAAATTCTTACAATAGGCTTATTTGCGCAATTTGAGCATTTCTAGCATGTTTGGTTGAAATTGGAAATTTACATTTTTCAGTTTTGTCAGACGTTTGTAATATTCTCACAATAAGCTAATTAGCTCAATTGGAGCATTTCTAGCATGTTTGGTTGAAATTGGAAATTTACATTTTTCAGTTTTGTCAGACGTTTGTAATATTCTCACAATAAGCTAATTAGCTCAATTGGAGCATTTCTAGCATGTTTGGTTGAAATTGGAAATTTACATTTTTCACTTTTGTCAGACAATTGCAATATTCTCACAATAAGCTAATTAGCTCAATTGGAGCATTTCTAGCATGTTTGGTTGAAATTGGAAATTTACATTTTTCAGTTTTGTCAGACGTTTGTAATATTCTCACAATATGCTAATTAGCTCAATTGGAGCATTTCCAGCATGTTTGGTTGAAATTGGAAATTTACATTTTTCAGTTTTGTCAGACGTTTGTAAAATTCTTACAATAGGCTTATTTGCGCAATTTGAGCATTTCTAGCATGTTTGGTTGAAATTGGAAATTTACATTTTTCAGTTTTGTCAGACGTTTGTAAAATTCTTACAATAGGCTTATTTGCGCAATTTGAGCATTTCTAGCATGTTTGGTTGAAATTGGAAATTTACATTTTTCAGTTTTGTCAGACGTTTGTAATATTCTCACAATAAGCTAATTAGCTCAATTGGAGCATTTCTAGCATGTTTGGTTGAAATTGGAAATTTACATTTTTCAGTTTTGTCAGACGTTTGTAATATTCTCACAATAAGCTAATTAGCTCAATTGGAGCATTTCTAGCATGTTTGGTTTAAATTGGAAATTTACATTTTTCACCTTTGTCAGACAATTGCAATATTCTCTCAATAAGCTAATTAGCTCAATTGGAGCATTTCTAGCATGATTGGTTGAAATTGGAAATTTACATTTTTCACTTTTGTCAGACAATTGCAATATTCTCACAATAAGCTAATTAGCTCAATTGGAGCATTTCTAGCATGTTTGGTTGAAATTGGAAAATTACATTTTTCAGTTTTGTCAGACAATTGCAATATTCTCACAATAAGCTAATTAGCTCAATTGGAGCATTTCTAGCATGTTTGGTTGAAATTGGAAATTTACATTTTTCAGTTTTGTCAGACGTTTGTAAAATTCTTACAATAGGCTTATTTGCGCAATTTGAGCATTTCTAGCATGTTTGGTTGAAATTGGAAATTTACATTTTTCAGTTTTGTCAGACGTTTGTAAAATTCTTACAATAGGCTTATTTGCGCAATTTGAGCATTTCTAGCATGTTTGGTTGAAATTGGAAATTTACATTTTTCAGTTTTGTCAGACGTTTGTAATATTCTCACAATAAGCTAATTAGCTCAATTGGAGCATTTCTAGCATGTTTGGTTTAAATTGGAAATTTACATTTTTCACTTTTGTCAGACAATTGCAATATTCTCTCAATAAGCTAATTAGCTCAATTGGAGCATTTCTAGCATGTTTGGTTGAAATTGGAAATTTACATTTTTCAGTTTTGTCAGACGTTTGTAATATTCTCACAATAAGCTAATTAGCTCAATTGGAGCATTTCTAGCATGTTTGGTTGAAATTGGAATTTTACATTTTTCAGTTTTGTCAGACGTTTGTAAAATTCTTGCAATAGGCTTATTTGCGCAATTTGAGCATTTCTAGCATGTTTGGTTGAAATTGGAAATTTACATTTTTCAGTTTTGTCAGACGTTTGTAATATTCTCACAATAAGCTAATTAGCTCAATTGGAGCATTTCTAGCATGTTTGGTTTAAATTGGAAATTTACATTTTTCACTTTTGTCAGACAATTGCAATATTCTCTCAATAAGCTAATTAGCTCAATTGGAGCATTTCTAGCATGTTTGGTTGAAATTGGAAATTTACATTTTTCAGTTTTGTCAGACGTTTGTAATATTCTCACAATAAGCTAATTAGCTCAATTGGAGCATTTCTAGCATGTTTGGTTGAAATTGGAAATTTACATTTTTCACTTTTGTCAGACGTTTGTAAAATTCTTACAATAGGCTTATTTGCGCAATTTGAGCATTTCTAGCATGTTTGGTTGAAATTGGAAATTTACATTTTTCAGTTTTGTCAGACGTTTGTAATATTCTCACAATAAGCTAATTAGCTCAATTGGAGCATTTCTAGCATGTTTGGTTGAAATTGGAAATTTACATTTTTCACTTTTGTCAGACAATTGCAATATTCTCACAATAAGCTAATTAGCTCAATTGGAGCATTTCTAGCATGTTTGGTTGAAATTGGAAATTTACATTTTTCACTTTTGTCAGACAATTGCAATATTCTCACAATAAGCTAATTAGCTCAATTGGAGCATTTCTAGCATGTTTGGTTGAAATTGGAAATTTACATTTTTCAGTTTTGTCAGACGTTTGTAATATTCTCACAATATGCTAATTAGCTCAATTGGAGCATTTCCAGCATGTTTGGTTGAAATTGGAAATTTACATTTTTCAGTTTTGTCAGACGTTTGTAAAATTCTTACAATAGGCTTATTTGCGCAATTTGAGCATTTCTAGCATGTTTGGTTGAAATTGGAAATTTACATTTTTCACTTTTGTCAGACGTTTGTAAAATTCTTACAATAGGCTTATTTGCGCAATTTGAGCATTTCTAGCATGTTTGGTTGAAATTGGAAATTTACATTTTTCACTTTTGTCAGACGTTTGTAATATTCTCACAATAAGCTAATTAGCTCAATTGGAGCATTTCTAGCATGTTTGGTTGAAATTGGAAATTTACATTTTTCAGTTTTGTCAGACGTTTGTAATATTCTCACAATAAGCTAATTAGCTCAATTGGAGCATTTCTAGCATGTTTGGTTTAAATTGGAAATTTACATTTTTCACCTTTGTCAGACAATTGCAATATTCTCTCAATAAGCTAATTAGCTCAATTGGAGCATTTCTAGCATGTTTGGTTGAAATTGGAAATTTACATTTTTCACTTTTGTCAGACAATTGCAATATTCTCACAATAAGCTAATTAGCTCAATTGGAGCATTTCTAGCATGTTTGGTTTAAATTGGAAATTTACATTTTTCACCTTTGTCAGGCAATTGCAATATTCTCTCAATAAGCTAATTAGCTCAATTGGAGCATTTCTAGCATGTTTGGTTGAAATTGGAAATTTACATTTTTCAGTTTTGTCAGACGTTTGTAAAATTCTTACAATAGGCTTATTTGCGCAATTTGAGCATTTCTAGCATGTTTGGTTGAAATTGGAAATTTACATTTTTCAGTTTTGTCAGACGTTTGTAATATTCTCACAATAAGCTAATTAGCTCAATTGGAGCATTTCTAGCATGTTTGGTTGAAATTGGAAATTTACATTTTTCACTTTTGTCAGACAATTGCAATATTCTCACAATAAGCTAATTAGCTCAATTGGAGCATTTCTAGCATGTTTGGTTGAAATTGGAAATTTACATTTTTCAGTTTTGTCAGACGTTTGTAAAATTTTTACAATAGGCTTATTTGCGCAATTTGAGCATTTCTAGCATGTTTGGTTGAAATTGGAAATTTACATTTTTCAGTTTTGTCAGACGTTTGTAATATTCTCACAATAAGCTAATTAGCTCAATTGGAGCATTTCTAGCATGTTTGGTTGAAATTGGAAATTTACATTTTTCACTTTTGTCAGACAATTGCAATATTCTCACAATAAGCTAATTAGCTCAATTGGAGCATTTCTAGCATGTTTGGTTGAAATTGGAAATTTACATTTTTCAGTTTTGTCAGACGTTTGTAATATTCTCACAATAAGCTAATTAGCTCAATTGGAGCATTTCTAGCATGTTTGGTTTAAATTGGAAATTTACATTTTTCACCTTTGTCAGACAATTGCAATATTCTCTCAATATGCTAATTAGCTCAATTGGAGCATTTCTAGCATGTTTGGTTGAAATTGGAAATTTACAATTTTCACTTTTGTCAGACAATTGCAATATTCTCACAATAAGCTAATTAGCTCAATTGGAGCATTTCTAGCATGTTTGGTTGAAATTGGAAATTTACATTTTTCAGTTTTGTCAGACGTTTGTAAAAATCTTACAATAGGCTTATTTGCGCAATTTGAGCATTTCTAGCATGTTTGGTTGAAATTGGAAATTTACATTTTTCAGTTTTGTCAGACGTTTGTAATATTCTCACAATAAGCTAATTAGCTCAATTGGAGCATTTCTAGCATGTTTGGTTGAAATTGGAAATTTACATTTTTCAGTTTTGTCAGACGTTTGTAAAAATCTTACAATAGGCTTATTTGCGCAATTTGAGCATTTCTAGCATGTTTGGTTGAAATTGGAAATTTACATTTTTCAGTTTTGTCAGACGTTTGTAATATTCTCACAATAAGCTAATTAGCTCAATTGGAGCATTTCTAGCATGTTTGGTTTAAATTGGAAATTTACATTTTTCACCTTTGTCAGACAATTGCAATATTCTCTCAATAAGCTAATTAGTTCAATTGGAGCATTTCTAGCATGTTTGGTTGAAATTGGAAATTTACATTTTTCACTTTTGTCAGACAATTGCAATATTCTCACAATAAGCTAATTAGCTCAATTGGAGCATTTCTAGCATGTTTGGTTGAAATTGGAAATTTACATTTTTCAGTTTTGTCAGACGTTTGTAAAATTCTTACAATAGGCTTATTTGCGCAATTTGAGCATTTCTAGCATGTTTGGTTGAAATTGGAAATTTACATTTTTCAGTTTTGTCAGACGTTTGTAATATTCTCACAATAAGCTAATTAGCTCAATTGGAGCATTTCTAGCATGTTTGGTTTAAATTGGAAATTTACATTTTTCACTTTTGTCAGACAATTGCAATATTCTCTCAATAAGCTAATTAGCTCAATTGGAGCATTTCTAGCATGTTTGGTTGAAATTGGAAATTTACATTTTTCAGTTTTGTCAGACGTTTGTAATATTCTCACAATAAGCTAATTAGCTCAATTGGAGCATTTCTAGCATGTTTGGTTGAAATTGGAAATTTACATTTTTCACTTTTGTCAGACGTTTGTAAAATTCTTACAATAGGCTTATTTGCGCAATTTGAGCATTTCTAGCATGTTTGGTTGAAATTGGAAATTTACATTTTTCAGTTTTGTCAGACGTTTGTAATATTCTCACAATAAGCTAATTAGCTCAATTGGAGCATTTCTAGCATGTTTGGTTGAAATTGGAAATTTACATTTTTCACTTTTGTCAGACAATTGCAATATTCTCACAATAAGCTAATTAGCTCAATTGGAGCATTTCTAGCATGTTTGGTTGAAATTGGAAATTTACATTTTTCAGTTTTGTCAGACGTTTGTAATATTCTCACAATAAGCTAATTAGCTCAATTGGAGCATTTCTAGCATGTTTGGTTGAAATTGGAAATTTACATTTTTCAGTTTTGTCAGACGTTTGTAATATTCTCACAATAAGCTAATTAGCTCAATTGGAGCATTTCTATCATGTTTGGTTGAAATTGGAAATTTACATTTTTCACTTTTGTCAGACAATTGCAATATTCTCACAATAAGCTAATTAGCTCAATTGGAGCATTTCTAGCATGTTTGGTTGAAATTGGAAATTTACATTTTTCAGTTTTGTCAGACGTTTGTAAAATTCTTACAATAGGCTTATTTGCGCAATTTGAGCATTTCTAGCATGTTTGGTTGAAATTGGAAATTTACATTTTTCAGTTTTGTCAGACGTTTGTAATATTCTCACAATAAGCTAATTAGCTCAATTGGAGCATTTCTAGCATGTTTGGTTGAAATTGGAAACTTACATTTTTCACTTTTGTCAGACAATTGCAATATTCTCTCAATAAGCTAATTAGCTCAATTGGAGCATTTCTAGCATGTTTGGTTGAAATTGGAAATTTACATTTTTCAGTTTTGTCAGACGTTTGTAAAATTCTTACAATAGGCTTATTTGCGCAATTTGAGCATTTCTAGCATGTTTGGTTGAAATTGGAAATTTACATTTTTCACTTTTGTCAGACGTTTGTAATATTCTCACAATAAGCTAATTAGCTCAATTGGAGCATTTCTAGCATGTTTGGTTGAAATTGGAAATTTACATTTTTCAGTTTTGTCAGACGTTTGTAATATTCTCACAATAAGCTAATTAGCTCAATTGGAGCATTTCTAGCATGTTTGGTTGAAATTGGAAATTTACATTTTTCACTTTTGTCAGACAATTGCAATATTCTCACAATAAGCTAATTAGCTCAATTGGAGCATTTCTAGCATGTTTGGTTGAAATTGGAAATTTACATTTTTCAGTTTTGTCAGACGTTTGTAAAATTCTCACAATAAGCTAATTAGCTCAATTGGAGCATTTCTAGCATGTTTGGTTGAAATTGAAAATTTACCTTTATCACTTTTGTCAGACAATTGCAATATTCTCTCAATAAGCTAATTAGCTCAATTGGAGCATTTCTAGCATGTTTGGTTGAAATTGGAAATTTACATTTTTCAGTTTTGTCAGACGTTTGTAAAATTCTTACAATAGGCTTATTTGCGCAATTTGAGCATTTCTAGCATGTTTGGTTGAAATTGGAAATTTACATTTTTCAGTTTTGTCAGACGTTTGTAATATTCTCACAATAAGCTAATTAGCTCAATTGGAGCATTTCTAGCATGTTTGGTTGAAATTGGAAATTTACATTTTTCAGTTTTGTCAGACGTTTGTAAAATTCTTACAATAGGCTTATTTGCGCAATTTGAGCATTTCTAGCATGTTTGGTTGAAATTGGAAATTTACATTTTTCAATTTTGTCAGACGTTTGTAATATTCTCACAATAAGCTAATTAGCTCAATTGGAGCATTTCTAGCATGTTTGGTTTAAATTGGAAATTTACATTTTTCACTTTTGTCAGACAATTGCAATATTCTCTCAATAAGCTAATTAGCTCAATTGGAGCATTTCTAGCATGTTTGGTTGAAATTGGAAATTTACATTTTTCAGTTTTGTCAGACGTTTGTAATATTCTCACAATAAGCTAATTAGCTCAATTGGAGCATTTCTAGCATGTTTGGTTGAAATTGGAAATTTACATTTTTCACTTTTGTCAGACGTTTGTAAAATTCTTACAATGTGCTTATTTGCGCAATTTGAGCATTTCTAGCATGTTTGGTTGAAATTGGAAATTTACATTTTTCAGTTTTGTCAGACGTTTTTAATATTCTCACAATAAGCTAATTAGCTCAATTGGAGCATTTCTAGCATGTTTGGTTGAAATTGAAAATTTACCTTTATCACTTTTGTCAGACAATTGCAATATTCTCTCAATAAGCTAATTAGCTCAATTGGAGCATTTCTAGCATGTTTGGTTGAAATTGGAAATTTACATTTTTCAGTTTTGTCAGACGTTTTTAATGATCTCACAATAAGCTAATTAGCTCAATTGGAGCATTTCTAGCATGTTTGGTTGAAATTGAAAATTTACCTTTATCACTTTTGTCAGACAATTGCAATATTCTCTCAATAAGCTAATTAGCTCAATTGGAGCATTTCTAGCATGTTTGGTTGAAATTGGAAATTTACATTTTTCAGTTTTGTCAGACGTTTGTAAAATTCTTACAATAGGCTTATTTGCGCAATTTGAGCATTTCTAGCATGTTTGGTTGAAATTGGAAATTTACATTTTTCAGTTTTGTCAGACGTTTGTAATATTCTCACAATAAGCTAATTAGCTCAATTGGAGCATTTCTAGCATGTTTGGTTTAAATTGGAAATTTACATTTTTCACTTTTGTCAGACAATTGCAATATTCTCTCAATAAGCTAATTAGCTCAATTGGAGCATTTCTAGCATGTTTGGTTGAAATTGGAAATTTACATTTTTCAGTTTTGTCAGACGTTTGTAATATTCTCACAATAAGCTAATTAGCTCAATTGGAGCATTTCTAGCATGTTTGGTTGAAATTGGAAATTTACATTTTTCACTTTTGTCAGACGTTTGTAAAATTCTTACAATAGGCTTATTTGCGCAATTTGAGCATTTCTAGCATGTTTGGTTGAAATTGGAAATTTACATTTTTCAGTTTTGTCAGACGTTTTTAATATTCTCACAATAAGCTAATTAGCTCAATTGGAGCATTTCTAGCATGTTTGGTTGAAATTGGAAATTTACATTTTTCACTTTTGTCAGACAATTGCAATATTCTCACAATAAGCTAATTAGCTCAATTGGAGCATTTCTAGCATGTTTGGTTGAAATTGGAAATTTACATTTTTCACTTTTGTCAGACGTTTGTAATATTCTCACAATAAGCTAATTAGCTCAATTGGAGCATTTCTAGCATGTTTGGTTTAAATTGGAAATTTACATTTTTCACTTTTGTCAGACAATTGCAATATTCTCTCAATAAGCTAATTAGCTCAATTGGAGCATTTCTAGCATGTTTGGTTGAAATTGGAAATTTACATTTTTCAGTTTTGTCAGACGTTTTTAATATTCTCACAATAAGCTAATTAGCTCAATTGGAGCATTTCTAGCATGTTTGGTTGAAATTGAAAATTTACCTTTATCACTTTTGTCAGACAATTGCAATATTCTCTCAATAAGCTAATTAGCTCAATTGGAGCATTTCTAGCATGTTTGGTTGAAATTGGAAATTTACATTTTTCAGTTTTGTCAGACGTTTGTAAAATTCTTACAATAGGCTTATTTGCGCAATTTGAGCATTTCTAGCATGTTTGGTTGAAATTGGAAATTTACATTTTTCACTTTTGTCAGACGTTTGTAAAATTCTTACAATAGGCTTATTTGCGCAATTTGAGCATTTCTAGCATGTTTGGTTGAAATTGGAAATTTACATTTTTCAGTTTTGTCAGACGTTTGTAATATTCTCACAATAAGCTAATTAGCTCAATTGGAGCATTTCTAGCATGTTTGGTTGAAATTGGAAATTTACATTTTTCACTTTTGTCAGACAATTGCAATATTCTCACAATAAGCTAATTAGCTCAATTGGAGCATTTCTAGCATGTTTGGTTGAAATTGGAAATTTACATTTTTCAGTTTTGTCAGACGTTTGTAATATTCTCACAATAAGCTAATTAGCTCAATTGGAGCATTTCTAGCATGTTTGGTTTAAATTGGAAATTTACATTTTTCACCTTTGTCAGACAATTGCAATATTCTCTCAATAAGCTAATTAGCTCAATTGGAGCATTTCTAGCATGTTTGGTTGAAATTGGAAATTTACATTTTTCACTTTTGTCAGACAATTGCAATATTCTCACAATAAGCTAATTAGCTCAATTGGAGCATTTCTAGCATGTTTGGTTGAAATTGGAAATTTACATTTTTCACTTTTGTCAGACGTTTGTAAAAATCTTACAATAGGCTTATTTGCGCAATTTGAGCATTTCTAGCATGTTTGGTTGAAATTGGAAATTTAAATTTTTCAGTTTTGTCAGACGTTTGTAATATTCTCACAATAAGCTAATTAGCTCAATTGGAGCATTTCTAGCATGTTTGGTTTAAATTGGAAATTTACATTTTTCACCTTTGTCAGACAATTGCAATATTCTCTCAATAAGCTAATTAGCTCAATTGGAGCATTTCTAGCATGTTTGGTTGAAATTGGAAATTTACATTTTTCACTTTTGTCAGACAATTGCAATATTCTCACAATAAGCTAATTAGCTCAATTGGAGCATTTCTAGCATGTTTGGTTGAAATTGGAAATTTACATTTTTCAGTTTTGTCAGACGTTTGTAAAATCCTTACAATAGGCTTATTTGCGCAATTTGAGCATTTCTAGCATGTTTGGTTGAAATTGGAAATTTACATTTTTCAGTTTTGTCAGACGTTTGTAATATTCTCACAATAAGCTAATTAGCTCAATTGGAGCATTTCTAGCATGTTTGGTTTAAATTGGAAATTTACATTTTTCACTTTTGTCAGACAATTGCAATATTCTCTCAATAAGCTAATTAGCTCAATTGGAGCATTTCTAGCATGTTTGGTTGAAATTGGAAATTTACATTTTTCAGTTTTGTCAGACGTTTGTAATATTCTCACAATAAGCTAATTAGCTCAATTGGAGCATTTCTAGCATGTTTGGTTGAAATTGGAAATTTACATTTTTCACTTTTGTCAGACGTTTGTAAAATTCTTACAATAAGCTTATTTGCGCAATTTGAGCATTTCTAGCATGTTTGGTTGAAATTGGAAATTTACATTTTTCAGTTTTGTCAGACGTTTGTAATATTCTCACAATAAGCTAATTAGCTCAATTGGAGCATTTCTAGCATGTTTGGTTGAAATTGGAAATTTACATTTTTCACTTTTGTCAGACAATTGCAATATTCTCACAATAAGCTAACTAGCTCAATTGGAGCATTTCTAGCATGTTTGGTTGAAATTGGAAATTTACATTTTTCAGTGTTGTCAGACGTTTGTAATATTTTCACAATAAGCTAATTAGCTCAAATGGAGCATTTCTAGCATGTTTGGTTGAAATTGGAAATTTACATTTTTCAGTTTTGTCAGACGTTTGTAATATTCTCACTATAAGCTAATTAGCTCAATTGGAGCATTTCTAGCATGTTTGGTTGAAATTGGAAATTTACATTTTTCAGTTTTGTCAGACGTTTGTAATATTCTCACAATAAGCTAATTAGCTCAATTGGAGCATTTCTATCATGTTTGGTTGAAATTGAAAATTTACATTTTTCACTTCTGTCAGACAATTGCAATATTCTCTCAATAAGCTAATTAGCTCAATTGGAGCTTTTCTAGCATGTTTGGTTGAAATTGGAAATTTACATTTTTCAGTTTTGTCAGACGTTTGTAAAATTTTTACAATAGGCTTATTTGTGCAATTTGAGCATTTCTAGCATGTTTGGTTGAAATTGGAAATTTACATTTTTCACTTTTGTCAGACGTTTGTAATATTCTCACAATAAGCTAATTAGCTCAATTGGAGCATTTCTAGCATGTTTGGTTGAAATTGGAAATTTACATTTTTCACTTTTGTCAGACAATTGCAATATTCTCTCAATAAGCTAATTAGCTCAATTGGAGCATTTCTAGCATGTTTGGTTGAAATTGGAAATTTACATTTTTCAGTTTTGTCAGACGTTTGTAATATTCTCACAATAAGCTAATTAGCTCAATTGGAGCATTTCTAGCATGTTTGGTTGAAATTGGAAATTTACATTTTTCACTTTTGTCAGACGTTTGTAAAATTCTTACAATAGGCTTATTTGCGCAATTTGAGCATTTCTAGCATGTTTGGTTGAAATTGGAAATTTACATTTTTTCAGTTTTGTCAGACGTTTGTAATATTCTCACAATAAGCTAATTAGCTCAATTGGAGCATTTCTAGCATGTTTGGTTGAAATTGGAAATTTACATTTTTCACTTTTGTCAGACAATTGCAATATTCTCACAATAAGCTAATTAGCTCAATTGGAGCATTTCTAGCATGTTTGGTTGAAATTGGAAATTTACATTTTTCAGTTTTGTCAGACGTTTGTAATATTCTCACAATAAGCTAATTAGCTCAATTGGAGCATTTCTAGCATGTTTGGTTGAAATTGGAAATTTACATTTTTCAGTTTTGTCAGACGTTTGTAATATTCTCACAATAAGCTAATTAGCTCAATTGGAGCATTTCTATCATGTTTGGTTGAAATTGAAAATTTACATTTTTCACTTTTGTCAGACAATTGCAATATTCTCACAATAAGCTAATTAGCTCAATTGGAGCATTTCTAGCATGTTTGGTTGAAATTGGAAATTTACATTTTTCAGTTTTGTCAGACGTTTGTAAAATTCTTACAATAGGCTTATTTGCGCAATTTGAGCATTTCTAGCATGTTTGGTTGAAATTGGAAATTTACATTTTTCAGTTTTGTCAGACGTTTGTAATATTCTCACAATAAGCTAATTAGCTCAATTGGAGCATTTCTAGCATGTTTGGTTGAAATTGGAAATTTAAATTTTTCACTTTTGTCAGACAATTGCAATATTCTCTCAATAAGCTAATTAGCTCAATTGGAGCATTTCTAGCATGTTTGGTTGAAATTGGAAATTTACATTTTTCAGTTTTGTCAGACGTTTGTAAAATTCTTACAATAGGCTTATTTGCGCAATTCGAGCATTTCTAGCATGTTTGGTTGAAATTGGAAATTTACATTTTTCACTTTTGTCAGACGTTTGTAATATTCTCACAATAAGCTAATTAGCTCAATTGGAGCATTTATAGCATGTTTGGTTGAAATTGGAAATTTACATTTTTCAGTTTTGTCAGACGTTTGTAATATTCTCACAATAAGCTAATTAGCTCAATTGGAGCATTTCTAGCATGTTTGGTTGAAATTGAAAATTTACCTTTATCACTTTTGTCAGACAATTGCAATATTCTCTCAATAAGCTAATTAGCTCAATTGGAGCATTTCTAGCATGTTTGGTTGAAATTGGAAATTTACATTTTTCAGTTTTGTCAGACGTTTGTAAAATTCTTACAATAGGCTTATTTGCGCAATTTGAGCATTTCTAGCATGTTTGGTTTAAATTGGAAATTTACATTTTTCACTTTTGTCAGACAATTGCAATATTCTCTCAATAAGCTAATTAGCTCAATTGGAGCATTTCTAGCATGTTTGGTTGAAATTGGAAATTTACATTTTTCAGTTTTGTCAGACGTTTGTAATATTCTCACAATAAGCTAATTAGCTCAATTGGAGCATTTCTAGCATGTTTGGTTGAAATTGGAAATTTACATTTTTCACTTTTGTCAGACGTTTGTAAAATTCTTACAATGTGCTTATTTGCGCAATTTGAGCATTTTTAGCATGTTTGGTTGAAATTGGAAATTTACATTTTTCAGTTTTGTCAGACGTTTTTAATATTCTCACAATAAGCTAATTAGCTCAATTGGAGCATTTCTAGCATGTTTGGTTGAAATTGAAAATTTACCTTTATCACTTTTGTCAGACAATTGCAATATTCTCTCAATAAGCTAATTAGCTCAATTGGAGCATTTCTAGCATGTTTGGTTGAAATTGGAAATTTACATTTTTCACTTTTGTCAGACGTTTGTAAAATTCTTACAATAGGCTTATTTGCGCAATTTGAGCATTTCTAGCATGTTTGGTTGAAATTGGAAATTTACATTTTTCAGTTTTGTCAGACGTTTGTAATATTCTCACAATAAGCTAATTAGCTCAATTGGAGCATTTCTAGCATGTTTGGTTTAAATTGGAAATTTACATTTTTCACTTTTGTCAGACAATTGCAATATTCTCTCAATAAGCTAATTAGCTCAATTGGAGCATTTCTAGCATGTTTGGTTGAAATTGGAAATTTACATTTTTCAGTTTTGTCAGACGTTTTTAATATTCTCACAATAAGCTAATTAGCTCAATTGGAGCATTTCTAGCATGTTTGGTTGAAATTGAAAATTTACCTTTATCACTTTTGTCAGACAATTGCAATATTCTCTCAATAAGCTAATTAGCTCAATTGGAGCATTTCTAGCATGTTTGGTTGAAATTGGAAATTTACATTTTTCAGTTTTGTCAGACGTTTGTAAAATTCTTACAATAGGCTTATTTGCGCAATTTGAGCATTTCTAGCATGTTTGGTTGAAATTGGAAATTTACATTTTTCAGTTTTGTCAGACGTTTGTAATATTCTCACAATAAGCTAATTAGCTCAATTGGAGCATTTCTAGCATGTTTGGTTGAAATTGGAAATTTACATTTTTCACTTTTGTCAGACAATTGCAATATTCTCTCAATAAGCTAATTAGCTCAATTGGAGCATTTCTAGCATGTTTGGTTGAAATTGGAAATTTACATTTTTCAGTTTTGTCAGACGTTTGTAATATTCTCACAATAAGCTAATTAGCTCAATTGGAGCATTTCTAGCATGTTTGGTTGAAATTGGAAATTTACATTTTTCACTTTTGTCAGACGTTTGTAAAATTCTTACAATAGGCTTATTTGCGCAATTTGAGCATTTCTAGCATGTTTGGTTGAAATTGGAAATTTACATTTTTCAGTTTTGTCAGACGTTTGTAATATTCTCACAATAAGCTAATTAGCTCAATTGGAGCATTTCTAGCATGTTTGGTTGAAATTGGAAATTTACATTTTTCACTTTTGTCAGACAATTGCAATATTCTCACAATAAGCTAATTAGCTCAATTGGAGCATTTCTAGCATGTTTGGTTGAAATTGGAAATTTACATTTTTCAGTTTTGTCAGACGTTTGTAATATTCTCACAATAAGCTAATTAGCTCAATTGGAGCATTTCTAGCATGTTTGGTTGAAATTGGAAATTTACATTTTTCAGTTTTGTCAGACGTTTGTAATATTCTCACAATAAGCTAATTAGCTCAATTGGAGCATTTCTATCATGTTTGGTTGAAATTGAAAATTTACATTTTTCACTTTTGTCAGACAATTGCAATATTCTCACAATAAGCTAATTAGCTCAATTGGAGCATTTCTAGCATGTTTGGTTGAAATTGGAAATTTACATTTTTCAGTTTTGTCAGACGTTTGTAAAATTCTTACAATAGGCTTATTTGCGCAATTTGAGCATTTCTAGCATGTTTGGTTGAAATTGGAAATTTACATTTTTCAGTTTTGTCAGACGTTTGTAATATTCTCACAATAAGCTAATTAGCTCAATTGGAGCATTTCTAGCATGTTTGGTTGAAATTGGAAATTTAAATTTTTCACTTTTGTCAGACAATTGCAATATTCTCTCAATAAGCTAATTAGCTCAATTGGAGCATTTCTAGCATGTTTGGTTGAAATTGAAAATTTACATTTTTCAGTTTTGTCAGACGTTTGTAAAATTCTTACAATAGGCTTATTTGCGCAATTTGAGCATTTCTAGCATGTTTGGTTGAAATTGGAAATTTACATTTTTCACTTTTGTCAGACGTTTGTAATATTCTCACAATAAGCTAATTAGCTCAATTGGAGCATTTATAGCATGTTTGGTTGAAATTGGAAATTTACATTTTTCAGTTTTGTCAGACGTTTGTAATATTCTCACAATAAGCTAATTAGCTCAATTGGAGCATTTCTAGCATGTTTGGTTGAAATTGAAAATTTACCTTTATCACTTTTGTCAGACAATTGCAATATTCTCTCAATAAGCTAATTAGCTCAATTGGAGCATTTCTAGCATGTTTGGTTGAAATTGGAAATTTACATTTTTCACTTTTGTCAGACAATTGCAATATTCTCTCAATAAGCTAATTAGCTCAATTGGAGCATTTCTAGCATGTTTGGTTGAAATTGGAAATTTACATTTTTCAGTTTTGTCAGACGTTTGTAATATTCTCACAATAAGCTAATTAGCTCAATTGGAGCATTTCTAGCATGTTTGGTTGAAATTGGAAATTTACATTTTTCACTTTTGTCAGACGTTTGTAAAATTCTTACAATGTGCTTATTTGCGCAATTTGAGCATTTTTAGCATGTTTGGTTGAAATTGGAAATTTACATTTTTCAGTTTTGTCAGACGTTTTTAATATTCTCACAATAAGCTAATTAGCTCAATTGGAGCATTTCTAGCATGTTTGGTTGAAATTGAAAATTTACCTTTATCACTTTTGTCAGACAATTGCAATATTCTCTCAATAAGCTAATTAGCTCAATTGGAGCATTTCTAGCATGTTTGGTTGAAATTGGAAATTTACATTTTTCACTTTTGTCAGACGTTTGTAAAATTCTTACAATAGGCTTATTTGCGCAATTTGAGCATTTCTAGCATGTTTGGTTGAAATTGGAAATTTACATTTTTCAGTTTTGTCAGACGTTTGTAATATTCTCACAATAAGCTAATTAGCTCAATTGGAGCATTTCTAGCATGTTTGGTTTAAATTGGAAATTTACATTTTTCACTTTTGTCAGACAATTGCAATATTCTCTCAATAAGCTAATTAGCTCAATTGGAGCATTTCTAGCATGTTTGGTTGAAATTGGAAATTTACATTTTTCAGTTTTGTCAGACGTTTTTAATATTCTCACAATAAGCTAATTAGCTCAATTGGAGCATTTCTAGCATGTTTGGTTGAAATTGAAAATTTACCTTTATCACTTTTGTCAGACAATTGCAATATTCTCTCAATAAGCTAATTAGCTCAATTGGAGCATTTCTAGCATGTTTGGTTGAAATTGGAAATTTACATTTTTCAGTTTTGTCAGACGTTTGTAAAATTCTTACAATAGGCTTATTTGCGCAATTTGAGCATTTCTAGCATGTTTGGTTGAAATTGGAAATTTACATTTTTCAGTTTTGTCAGACGTTTGTAATATTCTCACAATAAGCTAATTAGCTCAATTGGAGCATTTCTAGCATGTTTGGTTTAAATTGGAAATTTACATTTTTCACTTTTGTCAGACAATTGCAATATTCTCTCAATAAGCTAATTAGCTCAATTGGAGCATTTCTAGCATGTTTGGTTGAAATTGGAAATTTACATTTTTCAGTTTTGTCAGACGTTTGTAATATTCTCACAATAAGCTAATTAGCTCAATTGGAGCATTTCTAGCATGTTTGGTTGAAATTGGAAATTTACATTTTTCACTTTTGTCAGACGTTTGTAAAATTCTTACAATAGGCTTATTTGCGCAATTTGAGCATTTCTAGCATGTTTGGTTGAAATTGGAAATTTACATTTTTCAGTTTTGTCAGACGTTTTTAATATTCTCACAATAAGCTAATTAGCTCAATTGGAGCATTTCTAGCATGTTTGGTTGAAATTGGAAATTTACATTTTTCACTTCTGTCAGACAAATGCAATATTCTCACAATAAGCTAATTAGCTCAATTGGAGCATTTCTAGCATGTTTGGTTGAAATTGGAAATTTACATTTTTCACTTTTGTCAGACGTTTGTAATATTCTCACAATAAGCTAATTAGCTCAATTCGAGCATTTCTAGCATGTTTGGTTGAAATTGGAAATTTACATTTTTCACTTTTGTCAGACAATTGCAATATTCTCACAATAAGCTAATTAGCTCAATTGGAGCATTTCTAGCATGTTTGGTTGAAATTGGAAATTTACATTTTTCAGTTTTGTCAGACGTTTGTAATATTCTCACAATAAGCTAATTAGCTCAATTGGAGCATTTCTAGCATGTTTGGTTGAAATTGGAAATTTACATTTTTCAGTTTTGTCAGACGTTTGTAATATTCTCACAATAAGCTAATTAGCTCAATTGGAGCATTTCTATCATGTTTGGTTGAAATTGAAAATTTACATTTTTCACTTTTGTCAGACAATTGCAATATTCTCACAATAAGCTAATTAGCTCAATTGGAGCATTTCTAGCATGTTTGGTTGAAATTGGAAATTTACATTTTTCAGTTTTTTCAGACGTTTGTAAAATTCTTACAATAGGCTTATTTGCGCAATTTGAGCATTTCTAGCATGTTTGGTTGAAATTGGAAATTTACATTTTTCAGTTTTGTCAGACGTTTGTAATATTCTCACAATAAGCTAATTAGCTCAATTGGAGCATTTCTAGCATGTTTGGTTGAAATTGGAAATTTACATTTTTCACTTTTGTCAGACAATTGCAATATTCTCTCAATAAGCTAATTAGCTCAATTGGAGCATTTCTAGCATGTTTGGTTGAAATTGGAAATTTACATTTTTCAGTTTTGTCAGACGTTTGTAAAATTCTTACAATAGGCTTATTTGCGCAATTTGAGCATTTCTAGCATGTTTGGTTGAAATTGGAAATTTACATTTTTCAGTTTTGTCAGACGTTTGTAATATTCTCACAATAAGCTAATTAGCTCAATTGGAGCATTTCTAGCATGTTTGGTTGAAATTGGAAATTTACATTTTTCACTTTTGTCAGACAATTGCAATATTCTCTCAATAAGCTAATTAGCTCAATTGGAGCATTTCTAGCATGTTTGGTTGAAATTGGAAATTTACATTTTTCAGTTTTGTCAGACGTTTGTAATATTCTCACAATAAGCTAATTAGCTCAATTGGAGCATTTCTAGCATGTTTGGTTGAAATTGGAAATTTACATTTTTCACTTTTGTCAGACGTTTGTAAAATTCTTACAATAGGCTTATTTGCGCAATTTGAGCATTTCTAGCATGTTTGGTTGAAATTGGAAATTTATATTTTTCAGTTTTGTCAGACGTTTTTAATATTCTCACAATAAGCTAATTAGCTCAATTGGAGCATTTCTAGCATGTTTGGTTGAAATTGGAAATTTACATTTTTCACTTTTGTCAGACAATTGCAATATTCTCACAATAAGCTAATTAGCTCAATTGGAGCATTTCTAGCATGTTTGGTTGAAATTGGAAATTTACATTTTTCACTTTTGTCAGACGTTTGTAATATTCTCACAATAAGCTAATTAGCTCAATTGGAGCATTTCTAGCATGTTTGGTTTAAATTGGAAATTTACATTTTTCACTTTTGTCAGACAATTGCAATATTCTCTCAATAAGCTAATTAGCTCAATTGGAGCATTTCTAGCATGTTTGGTTGAAATTGGAAATTTACATTTTTCAGTTTTGTCAGACGTTTTTAATATTCTCACAATAAGCTAATTAGCTCAATTGGAGCATTTCTAGCATGTTTGGTTGAAATTTAAAATTTACCTTTATCACTTTTGTCAGACAATTGCAATATTCTCTCAATAAGCTAATTAGCTCAATTGGAGCATTTCTAGCATGTTTGGTTGAAATTGGAAATTTACATTTTTCAGTTTTGTCAGACGTTTGTAAAATTCTTACAATAGGCTTATTTGCGCAATTTGAGCATTTCTAGCATGTTTGGTTGAAATTGGAAATTTACATTTTTCACTTTTGTCAGACGTTTGTAATATTCTCACAATAAGCTAATTAGCTCAATTGGAGCATTTCTAGCATGTTTGGTTTAAATTGGAAATTTACATTTTTCACCTTTGTCAGACAATTGCAATATTCTCTCAATAAGCTAATTAGCTCAATTGGAGCATTTCTAGCATGTTTGGTTGAAATTGGAAATTTACATTTTTCACTTTTGTCAGACAATTGCAATATTCTCACAATAAGCTAATTAGCTCAATTGGAGCATTTCTAGCATGTTTGGTTGAAATTGGAAATTTACATTTTTCAGTTTTGTCAGACGTTTGTAATATTCTCACAATAAGCTAATTAGCTCAATTGGAGCATTTCTAGCATGTTTGGTTTAAATTGGAAATTTACATTTTTCACCTTTGTCAGACAATTGCAATATTCTCTCAGTAAGCTAATTAGCTCAATTGGAGCATTTCTAGCATGTTTGGTTGAAATTGGAAATTTACATTTTTCACTTTTGTCAGACAATTGCAATATTCTCACAATAAGCTAATTAGCTCAATTGGAGCATTTCTAGCATGTTTGGTTGAAATTGGAAATTTACATTTTTCAGTTTTGTCAGACGTTTGTAAAAATCTTACAATAGGCTTATTTGCGCAATTTGAGCATTTCTAGCATGTTTGGTTGAAATTGGAAATTTACATTTTTCAGTTTTGTCAGACGTTTGTAATATTCTCACAATAAGCTAATTAGCTCAATTGGAGCATTTCTAGCATGTTTGGTTTAAATTGGAAATTTACATTTTTCACCTTTGTCAGACAATTGCAATATTCTCTCAATAAGCTAATTAGCTCAATTGGAGCATTTCTAGCATGTTTGGTTGAAATTGGAAATTTACATTTTTCACTTTTGTCAGACAATTGCAATATTCTCACAATAAGCTAATTAGCTCAATTGGAGCATTTCTAGCATGTTTGGTTGAAATTGGAAATTTACATTTTTCAGTTTTGTCAGACGTTTGTAAAATTCTTACAATAGGCTTATTTGCGCAATTTGAGCATTTCTAGCATGTTTGGTTGAAATTGGAAATTTACATTTTTCAGTTTTGTCAGACGTTTGTAATATTCTCACAATAAGCTAATTAGCTCAATTGGAGCATTTCTAGCATGTTTGGTTTAAATTGGAAATTTACATTTTTCACTTTTGTCAGACAATTGCAATATTCTCTCAATAAGCTAATTAGCTCAATTGGAGCATTTCTAGCATGTTTGGTTGAAATTGGAAATTTACATTTTTCAGTTTTGTCAGACGTTTGTAATATTCTCACAATAAGCTAATTAGCTCAATTGGAGCATTTCTAGCATGTTTGGTTGAAATTGGAAATTTACATTTTTCACTTTTGTCAGACGTTTGTAAAATTCTTACAATAGGCTTATTTGCGCAATTTGAGCATTTCTAGCATGTTTGGTTGAAATTGGAAATTTACATTTTTCAGTTTTGTCAGACGTTTGTAATATTCTCACAATAAGCTAATTAGCTCAATTGGAGCATTTCTAGCATGTTTGGTTGAAATTGGAAATTTACATTTTTCACTTTTGTCAGACAATTGCAATATTCTCACAATAAGCTAATTAGCTCAATTGGAGCATTTCTAGCATGTTTGGTTGAAATTGGAAATTTACATTTTTCAGTTTTGTCAGACGTTTGTAATATTCTCACAATAAGCTAATTAGCTCAATTGGAGCATTTCTAGCATGTTTGGTTTAAATTGGAAATTTACATTTTTCACCTTTGTCAGACAATTGCAATATTCTCTCAATAAGCTAATTAGCTCAATTGGAGCATTTCTAGCATGTTTGGTTGAAATTGGAAATTTACATTTTTCAGTTTTGTCAGACGTTTGTAAAATTCTTACAATAGGCTTATTTGCGCAATTTGAGCATTTCTAGCATGTTTGGTTGAAATTGGAAATTTACATTTTTCAGTTTTGTCAGACGTTTGTAATATTCTCACAATAAGCTAATTAGCTCAATTGGAGCATTTCTAGCATGTTTGGTTTAAATTGGAAATTTACATTTTTCACTTTTGTCAGACAATTGCAATATTCTCTCAATAAGCTAATTAGCTCAATTGGAGCATTTCTAGCATGTTTGGTTGAAATTGGAAATTTACATTTTTCAGTTTTGTCAGACGTTTGTAATATTCTCACAATAAGCTAATTAGCTCAATTGGAGCATTTCTAGCATGTTTGGTTGAAATTGGAAATTTACATTTTTCACTTTCGTCAGACGTTTGTAAAATTCTTACAATAGGCTTATTTGCGCAATTTGAGCATTTCTAGCATGTTTGGTTGAAATTGGAAATTTACATTTTTCAGTTTTGTCAGACGTTTTTAATATTCTCACAATAAGCTAATTAGCTCAATTGGAGCATTTCTAGCATGTTTGGTTGAAATTGAAAATTTACCTTTATCACTTTTGTCAGACAATTGCAATATTCTCTCAATAAGCTAATTAGCTCAATTGGAGCATTTCTAGCATGTTTGGTTGAAATTGGAAATTTACATTTTTCAGTTTTGTCAGACGTTTGTAAAATTCTTACAATAGGCTTATTTGCGCAATTTGAGCATTTCTAGCATGTTTGGTTGAAATTGGAAATTTACATTTTTCAGTTTTGTCAGACGTTTGTAATATTCTCACAATAAGCTAATTAGCTCAATTGGAGCATTTCTAGCATGTTTGGTTTAAATTGGAAATTTACATTTTTCACTTTTGTCAGACAATTGCAATATTCTCTCAATAAGCTAATTAGCTCAATTGGAGCATTTCTAGCATGTTTGGTTGAAATTGGAAATTTACATTTTTCAGTTTTGTCAGACGTTTTTAATATTCTCACAATAAGCTAATTAGCTCAATTGGAGCATTTCTAGCATGTTTGGTTGAAATTGAAAATTTACCTTTATCACTTTTGTCAGACAATTGCAATATTCTCTCAATAAGCTAATTAGCTCAATTGGAGCATTTCTAGCATGTTTGGTTGAAATTGGAAATTTACATTTTTCAGTTTTGTCAGACGTTTGTAAAATTCTTACAATAGGCTTATTTGCGCAATTTGAGCATTTCTAGCATGTTTGGTTGAAATTGGAAATTTACATTTTTCAGTTTTGTCAGACGTTTGTAATATTCTCACAATAAGCTAATTAGCTCAATTGGAGCATTTCTAGCATGTTTGGTTTAAATTGGAAATTTACATTTTTCACTTTTGTCAGACAATTGCAATATTCTCTCAATAAGCTAATTAGCTCAATTGGAGCATTTCTAGCATGTTTGGTTGAAATTGGAAATTTACATTTTTCAGTTTTGTCAGACGTTTGTAATATTCTCACAATAAGCTAATTAGCTCAATTGGAGCATTTCTAGCATGTTTGGTTGAAATTGGAAATTTACATTTTTCACTTTTGTCAGACGTTTGTAAAATTCTTACAATAGGCTTATTTGCGCAATTTGAGCATTTCTAGCATGTTTGGTTGAAATTGGAAATTTACATTTTTCAGTTTTGTCAGACGTTTTTAATATTCTCACAGTAAGCTAATTAGCTCAATTGGAGCATTTCTAGCATGTTTGGTTGAAATTGGAAATTTACATTTTTCACTTTTGTCAGACAATTGCAATATTCTCACAATAAGCTAATTAGCTCAATTGGAGCATTTCTAGCATGTTTGGTTGAAATTGGAAATTTACATTTTTCACTTTTGTCAGACGTTTGTAATATTCTCACAATAAGCTAATTAGCTCAATTCGAGCATTTCTAGCATGTTTGGTTGAAATTGGAAATTTACATTTTTCACTTTTGTCAGACAATTGCAATATTCTCACAATAAGCTAATTAGCTCAATTGGAGCATTTCTAGCATGTTTGGTTGAAATTGGAAATTTACATTTTTCAGTTTTGTCAGACGTTTGTAATATTCTCACAATAAGCTAATTAGCTCAATTGGAGCATTTCTAGCATGTTTGGTTGAAATTGGAAATTTACATTTTTCAGTTTTGTCAGACGTTTGTAATATTCTCACAATAAGCTAATTAGCTCAATTGGAGCATTTCTATCATGTTTGGTTGAAATTGAAAATTTACATTTTTCACTTTTGTCAGACAATTGCAATATTCTCACAATAAGCTAATTAGCTCAATTGGAGCATTTCTAGCATGTTTGGTTGAAATTGGAAATTTACATTTTTCAGTTTTGTCAGACGTTTGTAAAATTCTTACAATAGGCTTATTTGCGCAATTTGAGCATTTCTAGCATGTTTGGTTGAAATTGGAAATTTACATTTTTCAGTTTTGTCAGACGTTTGTAATATTCTCACAATAAGCTAATTAGCTCAATTGGAGCATTTCTAGCATGTTTGGTTGAAATTGGAAATTTACATTTTTCACTTTTGTCAGACAATTGCAATATTCTCTCAATAAGCTAATTAGCTCAATTGGAGCATTTCTAGCATGTTTGGTTGAAATTGGAAATTTACATTTTTCAGTTTTGTCAGACGTTTGTAAAATTCTTACAATAGGCTTATTTGCGCAATTTGAGCATTTCTAGCATGTTTGGTTGAAATTGGAAATTTACATTTTTCACTTTTGTCAGACGTTTGTAATATTCTCACAATAAGCTAATTAGCTCAATTGGAGCATTTCTAGCATGTTTGGTTGAAATTGGAAATTTACATTTTTCAGTTTTGTCAGACGTTTGTAATATTCTCACAATAAGCTAATTAGCTCAATTGGAGCATTTCTAGCATGTTTGGTTGAAATTGAAAATTTACCTTTATCACTTTTGTCAGACAATTGCAATATTCTCTCAATAAGCTAATTAGCTCAATTGGAGCATTTCTAGCATGTTTGGTTGAAATTGGAAATTTACATTTTTCAGTTTTGTCAGACGTTTGTAAAATTCTTACAATAGGCTTATTTGCGCAATTTGAGCATTTCTAGCATGTTTGGTTGAAATTGGAAATTTACATTTTTCAGTTTTGTCAGACGTTTGTAATATTCTCACAATAAGCTAATTAGCTCAATTGGAGCATTTCTAGCATGTTTGGTTTAAATTGGAAATTTACATTTTTCACTTTTGTCAGACAATTGCAATATTCTCTCAATAAGCTAATTAGCTCAATTGGAGCATTTCTAGCATGTTTGGTTGAAATTGGAAATTTACATTTTTCAGTTTTGTCAGACGTTTGTAATATTCTCACAATAAGCTAATTAGCTCAATTGGAGCATTTCTAGCATGTTTGGTTGAAATTGGAAATTTACATTTTTCACTTTTGTCAGACGTTTGTAAAATTCTTACAATGTGCTTATTTGCGCAATTTGAGCATTTCTAGCATGTTTGGTTGAAATTGGAAATTTACATTTTTCAGTTTTGTCAGACGTTTTTAATATTCTCACAATAAGCTAATTAGCTCAATTGGAGCATTTCTAGCATGTTTGGTTGAAATTGAAAATTTACCTTTATCACTTTTGTCAGACAATTGCAATATTCTCTCAATAAGCTAATTAGCTCAATTGGAGCATTTCTAGCATGTTTGGTTGAAATTGGAAATTTACATTTTTCACTTTTGTCAGACGTTTGTAAAATTCTTACAATAGGCTTATTTGCGCAATTTGAGCATTTCTAGCATGTTTGGTTGAAATTGGAAATTTACATTTTTCAGTTTTGTCAGACGTTTGTAATATTCTCACAATAAGCTAATTAGCTCAATTGGAGCATTTCTAGCATGTTTGGTTTAAATTGGAAATTTACATTTTTCACTTTTGTCAGACAATTGCAATATTCTCTCAATAAGCTAATTAGCTCAATTGGAGCATTTCTAGCATGTTTGGTTGAAATTGGAAATTTACATTTTTCAGTTTTGTCAGACGTTTTTAATATTCTCACAATAAGCTAATTAGCTCAATTGGAGCATTTCTAGCATGTTTGGTTGAAATTGAAAATTTACCTTTATCACTTTTGTCAGACAATTGCAATATTCTCTCAATAAGCTAATTAGCTCAATTGGAGCATTTCTAGCATGTTTGGTTGAAATTGGAAATTTACATTTTTCAGTTTTGTCAGACGTTTGTAAAATTCTTACAATAGGCTTATTTGCGCAATTTGAGCATTTCTAGCATGTTTGGTTGAAATTGGAAATTTACATTTTTCAGTTTTGTCAGACGTTTGTAATATTCTCACAATAAGCTAATTAGCTCAATTGGAGCATTTCTAGCATGTTTGGTTTAAATTGGAAATTTACATTTTTCACTTTTGTCAGACAATTGCAATATTCTCTCAATAAGCTAATTAGCTCAATTGGAGCATTTCTAGCATGTTTGGTTGAAATTGGAAATTTACATTTTTCAGTTTTGTCAGACGTTTGTAATATTCTCACAATAAGCTAATTAGCTCAATTGGAGCATTTCTAGCATGTTTGGTTGAAATTGGAAATTTACATTTTTCAGTTTTGTCAGACGTTTGTAAAATTCTTACAATAGGCTTATTTGCGCAATTTGAGCATTTCTAGCATGTTTGGTTGAAATTGGAAATTTACATTTTTCAGTTTTGTCAGACGTTTTTAATATTCTCACAATAAGCTAATTAGCTCAATTGGAGCATTTCTAGCATGTTTGGTTGAAATTGGAAATTTACATTTTTCACTTTTGTCAGACAATTGCAATATTCTCACAATAAGCTAATTAGCTCAATTGGAGCATTTCTAGCATGTTTGGTTGAAATTGGAAATTTACATTTTTCACTTTTGTCAGACGTTTGTAATATTCTCACAATAAGCTAATTAGCTCAATTGGAGCATTTCTAGCATGTTTGGTTTAAATTGGAAATTTACATTTTTCACTTTTGTCAGACGTTTGTAAAATTCTTACAATAGGCTTATTTGCGCAATTTGAGCATTTCTAGCATGTTTGGTTGAAATTGGAAATTTACATTTTTCACTTTTGTCAGACGTTTGTAATATTCTCACAATAAGCTAATTAGCTCAATTGGAGCATTTCTAGCATGTTTGGTTTAAATTGGAAATTTACATTTTTCACCTTTGTCAGACAATTGCAATATTCTCTCAATAAGCTAATTAGCTCAATTGGAGCATTTCTAGCATGTTTGGTTGAAATTGGAAATTTACATTTTTCACTTTTGTCAGACAATTGCAATATTCTCACAATAAGCTAATTAGCTCAATTGGAGCATTTCTAGCATGTTTGGTTGAAATTGGAAATTTACATTTTTCAGTTTTGTCAGACGTTTGTAATATTCTCACAATAAGCTAATTAGCTCAATTGGAGCATTTCTAGCATGTTTGGTTTAAATTGGAAATTTACATTTTTCACCTTTGTCAGACAATTGCAATATTCTCTCAGTAAGCTAATTAGCTCAATTGGAGCATTTCTAGCATGTTTGGTTGAAATTGGAAAATTACATTTTTCACTTTTGTCAGACAATTGCAATATTCTCACAATAAGCTAATTAGCTCAATTGGAGCATTTCTAGCATGTTTGGTTGAAATTGGAAATTTACATTTTTCAGTTTTGTCAGACGTTTGTAAAAATCTTACAATACGCTTATTTGCGCAATTTGAGCATTTCTAGCATGTTTGGTTGAAATTGGAAATTTACATTTTTCAGTTTTGTCAGACGTTTGTAATATTCTCACAATAAGCTAATTAGCTCAATTGGAGCATTTCTAGCATGTTTGGTTTAAATTAGAAATTTACATTTTTCACCTTTGTCAGACAATTGCAATATTCTCTCAATAAGCTAATTAGCTCAATTGGAGCATTTCTAGCATGTTTGGTTGAAATTGGAAATTTACATTTTTCACTTTTGTCAGACAATTGCAATATTCTCACAATAAGCTAATTAGCTCAATTGGAGCATTTCTAGCATGTTTGGTTGAAATTGGAAATTTACATTTTTCAGTTTTGTCAGACGTTTGTAAAATTCTTACAATAGGCTTATTTGCGCAATTTGAGCATTTCTAGCATGTTTGGTTGAAATTGGAAATTTACATTTTTCAGTTTTGTCAGACGTTTGTAATATTCTCACAATAAGCTAATTAGCTCAATTGGAGCATTTCTAGCATGTTTGGTTGAAATTGGAAATTTACATTTTTCACTTTTGTCAGACGTTTGTAAAATTCTTACAATAGGCTTATTTGCGCAATTTGAGCATTTCTAGCATGTTTGGTTGAAATTGGAAATTTACATTTTTCAGTTTTGTCAGACGTTTGTAATATTCTCACAATAAGCTAATTAGCTCAATTGGAGCATTTCTAGCATGTTTGGTTGAAATTGGAAATTTACATTTTTCACTTTTGTCAGACAATTGCAATATTCTCACAATAAGCTAATTAGCTCAATTGGAGCATTTCTAGCATGTTTGGTTGAAATTGGAAATTTACATTTTTCAGTTTTGTCAGACGTTTGTAATATTCTCACAATAAGCTAATTAGCTCAATTGGAGCATTTCTAGCATGTTTGGTTTAAATTGGAAATTTACATTTTTCACCTTTGTCAGACAATTGCAATATTCTCTCAATAAGCTAATTAGCTCAATTGGAGCATTTCTAGCATGTTTGGTTGAAATTGGAAATTTACATTTTTCAGTTTTGTCAGACGTTTGTAAAATTCTTACAATAGGCTTATTTGCGCAATTTGAGCATTTCTAGCATGTTTGGTTGAAATTGGAAATTTACATTTTTCAGTTTTGTCAGACGTTTGTAATATTCTCACAATAAGCTAATTAGCTCAATTGGAGCATTTCTAGCATGTTTGGTTTAAATTGGAAATTTACATTTTTCACTTTTGTCAGACAATTGCAATATTCTCTCAATAAGCTAATTAGCTCAATTGGAGCATTTCTAGCATGTTTGGTTGAAATTGGAAATTTACATTTTTCAGTTTTGTCAGACGTTTGTAATATTCTCACAATAAGCTAATTAGCTCAATTGGAGCATTTCTAGCATGTTTGGTTGAAATTGGAAATTTACATTTTTCACTTTTGTCAGACGTTTGTAAAATTCTTACAATAGGCTTATTTGCGCAATTTGAGCATTTCTAGCATGTTTGGTTGAAATTGGAAATTTACATTTTTCAGTTTTGTCAGACGTTTTTAATATTCTCACAATAAGCTAATTAGCTCAATTGGAGCATTTCTAGCATGTTTGGTTGAAATTGAAAATTTACCTTTATCACTTTTGTCAGACAATTGCAATATTCTCTCAATAAGCTAATTAGCTCAATTGGAGCATTTCTAGCATGTTTGGTTGAAATTGGAAATTTACATTTTTCAGTTTTGTCAGACGTTTGTAAAATTCTTACAATAGGCTTATTTGCGCAATTTGAGCATTTCTAGCATGTTTGGTTGAAATTGGAAATTTACATTTTTCAGTTTTGTCAGACGTTTGTAATATTCTCACAATAAGCTAATTAGCTCAATTGGAGCATTTCTAGCATGTTTGGTTTAAATTGGAAATTTACATTTTTCACTTTTGTCAGACAATTGCAATATTCTCTCAATAAGCTAATTAGCTCAATTGGAGCATTTCTAGAATGTTTGGTTGAAATTGGAAATTTACATTTTTCAGTTTTGTCAGACGTTTGTAAAATTCTTACAATAGGCTTATTTGCGCAATTTGAGCATTTCTAGCATGTTTGGTTGAAATTGGAAATTTACATTTTTCAGTTTTGTCAGACGTTTGTAATATTCTCACAATAAGCTAATTAGCTCAATTGGAGCATTTCTAGCATGTTTGGTTGAAATTGGAAAATTACATTTTTCACTTTTGTCAGACAATTGCAATATTCTCACAATAAGCTAATTAGCTCAATTGGAGCATTTCTAGCATGTTTGGTTGAAATTGGAAATTTACATTTTTCAGTTTTGTCAGACGTTTGTAAAAATCTTACAATAGGCTTATTTGCGCAATTTGAGCATTTCTAGCATGTTTGGTTGAAATTGGAAATTTACATTTTTCAGTTTTGTCAGACGTTTGTAATATTCTCACAATAAGCTAATTAGCTCAATTGGAGCATTTCTAGCATGTTTGGTTTAAATTAGAAATTTACATTTTTCACCTTTGTCAGACAATTGCAATATTCTCTCAATAAGCTAATTAGCTCAATTGGAGCATTTCTAGCATGTTTGGTTGAAATTGGAAATTTACATTTTTCACTTTTGTCAGACAATTGCAATATTCTCACAATAAGCTAATTAGCTCAATTGGAGCATTTCTAGCATGTTTGGTTGAAATTGGAAATTTACATTTTTCAGTTTTGTCAGACGTTTGTAAAATTCTTACAATAGGCTTATTTGCGCAATTTGAGCATTTCTAGCATGTTTGGTTGAAATTGGAAATTTACATTTTTCAGTTTTGTCAGACGTTTGTAATATTCTCACAATAAGCTAATTAGCTCAATTGGAGCATTTCTAGCATGTTTGGTTGAAATTGGAAATTTACATTTTTCACTTTTGTCAGACGTTTGTAAAATTCTTACAATAGGCTTATTTGCGCAATTTGAGCATTTCTAGCATGTTTGGTTGAAATTGGAAATTTACATTTTTCAGTTTTGTCAGACGTTTGTAATATTCTCACAATAAGCTAATTAGCTCAATTGGAGCATTTCTAGCATGTTTGGTTGAAATTGGAAATTTACATTTTTCACTTTTGTCAGACAATTGCAATATTCTCACAATAAGCTAATTAGCTCAATTGGAGCATTTCTAGCATGTTTGGTTGAAATTGGAAATTTACATTTTTCAGTTTTGTCAGACGTTTGTAATATTCTCACAATAAGCTAATTAGCTCAATTGGAGCATTTCTAGCATGTTTGGTTTAAATTGGAAATTTACATTTTTCACCTTTGTCAGACAATTGCAATATTCTCTCAATAAGCTAATTAGCTCAATTGGAGCATTTCTAGCATGTTTGGTTGAAATTGGAAATTTACATTTTTCAGTTTTGTCAGACGTTTGTAAAATTCTTACAATAGGCTTATTTGCGCAATTTGAGCATTTCTAGCATGTTTGGTTGAAATTGGAAATTTACATTTTTCAGTTTTGTCAGACGTTTGTAATATTCTCACAATAAGCTAATTAGCTCAATTGGAGCATTTCTAGCATGTTTGGTTTAAATTGGAAATTTACATTTTTCACTTTTGTCAGACAATTGCAATATTCTCTCAATAAGCTAATTAGCTCAATTGGAGCATTTCTAGCATGTTTGGTTGAAATTGGAAATTTACATTTTTCAGTTTTGTCAGACGTTTGTAATATTCTCACAATAAGCTAATTAGCTCAATTGGAGCATTTCTAGCATGTTTGGTTGAAATTGGAAATTTACATTTTTCACTTTTGTCAGACGTTTGTAAAATTCTTACAATAGGCTTATTTGCGCAATTTGAGCATTTCTAGCATGTTTGGTTGAAATTGGAAATTTACATTTTTCAGTTTTGTCAGACGTTTTTAATATTCTCACAATAAGCTAATTAGCTCAATTGGAGCATTTCTAGCATGTTTGGTTGAAATTGAAAATTTACCTTTATCACTTTTGTCAGACAATTGCAATATTCTCTCAATAAGCTAATTAGCTCAATTGGAGCATTTCTAGCATGTTTGGTTGAAATTGGAAATTTACATTTTTCAGTTTTGTCAGACGTTTGTAAAATTCTTACAATAGGCTTATTTGCGCAATTTGAGCATTTCTAGCATGTTTGGTTGAAATTGGAAATTTACATTTTTCAGTTTTGTCAGACGTTTGTAATATTCTCACAATAAGCTAATTAGCTCAATTGGAGCATTTCTAGCATGTTTGGTTTAAATTGGAAATTTACATTTTTCACTTTTGTCAGACAATTGCAATATTCTCTCAATAAGCTAATTAGCTCAATTGGAGCATTTCTAGAATGTTTGGTTGAAATTGGAAATTTACATTTTTCAGTTTTGTCAGACGTTTGTAAAATTCTTACAATAGGCTTATTTGCGCAATTTGAGCATTTCTAGCATGTTTGGTTGAAATTGGAAATTTACATTTTTCAGTTTTGTCAGACGTTTGTAATATTCTCACAATAAGCTAATTAGCTCAATTGGAGCATTTCTAGCATGTTTGGTTGAAATTGGAAATTTACATTTTTCACTTTTGTCAGACAATTGCAATATTCTCACAATAAGCTAATTAGCTCAATTGGAGCATTTCTAGCATGTTTGGTTGAAATTGGAAATTTACATTTTTCAGTTTTGTCAGACGTTTGTAAAATTCTCACAATAAGCTAATTAGCTCAATTGGAGCATTTCTAGCATGTTTGGTTGAAATTGAAAATTTACCTTTATCACTTTTGTCAGACAATTGCAATATTCTCTCAATAAGCTAATTAGCTCAATTGGAGCATTTCTAGCATGTTTGGTTGAAATTGGAAATTTACATTTTTCAGTTTTGTCAGACGTTTGTAAAATTCTTACAATAGGCTTATTTGCGCAATTTGAGCATTTCTAGCATGTTTGGTTGAAATTGGAAATTTACATTTTTCAGTTTTGTCAGACGTTTGTAATATTCTCACAATAAGCTAATTAGCTCAATTGGAGCATTTCTAGCATGTTTGGTTTAAATTGGAAATTTACATTTTTCACTTTTGTCAGACAATTGCAATATTCTCTCAATAAGCTAATTAGCTCAATTGGAGCATTTCTAGCATGTTTGGTTGAAATTGGAAATTTACATTTTTCAGTTTTGTCAGACGTTTGTAATATTCTCACAATAAGCTAATTAGCTCAATTGGAGCATTTCTAGCATGTTTGGTTGAAATTGGAAATTTACATTTTTCACTTTTGTCAGACGTTTGTAAAATTCTTACAATAGGCTTATTTGCGCAATTTGAGCATTTCTAGCATGTTTGGTTGAAATTGGAAATTTACATTTTTCAGTTTTGTCAGACGTTTTTAATATTCTCACAATAAGCTAATTAGCTCAATTGGAGCATTTCTAGCATGTTTGGTTGAAATTGAAAATTTACCTTTATCACTTTTGTCAGACAATTGCAATATTCTCTCAATAAGCTAATTAGCTCAATTGGAGCATTTCTAGCATGTTTGGTTGAAATTGGAAATTTACATTTTTCACTTTTGTCAGACGTTTGTAAAATTCTTACAATAGGCTTATTTGCGCAATTTGAGCATTTCTAGCATGTTTGGTTGAAATTGGAAATTTACATTTTTCAGTTTTGTCAGACGTTTTTAATATTCTCACAATAAGCTAATTAGCTCAATTGGAGCATTTCTAGCATGTTTGGTTGAAATTGAAAATTTACCTTTATCACTTTTGTCAGACAATTGCAATATTCTCTCAATAAGCTAATTAGCTCAATTGGAGCATTTCTAGCATGTTTGGTTGAAATTGGAAATTTACATTTTTCACTTTTGTCAGACAATTGCAATATTCTCACAATAAGCTAATTAGCTCAATTGGAGCATTTCTAGCATGTTTGGTTGAAATTGGAAATTTACATTTTTCAGTTTTGTCAGACGTTTGTAAAAATCTTACAATAGGCTCATTTGCGCAATTTGAGCATTTCTAGCATGTTTGGTTGAAATTGGAAATTTACATTTTTCAGTTTTGTCAGACGTTTGTAATATTCTCACAATAAGCTAATTAGCTCAATTGGAGCATTTCTAGCATGTTTGGTTGAAATTGGAAATTTACATTTTTCACTTTTGTCAGACAATTGCAATATTCTCACAATAAGCTAATTAGCTCAATTGGAGCATTTCTAGCATGTTTGGTTGAAATTGGAAATTTACATTTTTCAGTTTTGTCAGACGTTTGTAATATTCTCACAATAAGCTAATTAGCTCAATTGGAGCATTTCTAGCATGTTTGGTTGAAATTGGAAATTTACATTTTTCAGTTTTGTCAGACGTTTGTAATATTCTCACAATAAGCTAATTAGCTCAATTGGAGCATTTCTATCATGTTTGGTTGAAATTGAAAATTTACATTTTTCACTTTTGTCAGACAATTGCAATATTCTCACAATAAGCTAATTAGCTCAATTGGAGCATTTCTAGCATGTTTGGTTGAAATTGGAAATTTACATTTTTCAGTTTTGTCAGACGTTTGTAAAATTCTTACAATAGGCTTATTTGCGCAATTTGAGCATTTCTAGCATGTTTGGTTGAAATTGGAAATTTACATTTTTCAGTTTTGTCAGACGTTTGTAATATTCTCACAATAAGCTAATTAGCTCAATTGGAGCATTTCTAGCATGTTTGGTTGAAATTGGAAATTTACATTTTTCACTTTTGTCAGACAATTGCAATATTCTCACAATAAGCTAATTAGCTCAATTGGAGCATTTCTAGCATGTTTGGTTGAAATTGGAAATTTACATTTTTCAGTTTTGTCAGACGTTTGTAAAATTCTTACAATAGGCTTATTTGCGCAATTTGAGCATTTCTAGCATGTTTGGTTGAAATTGGAAATTTACATTTTTCACTTTTGTCAGACGTTTGTAATATTCTCACAATAAGCTAATTAGCTCAATTGGAGCATTTCTAGCATGTTTGGTTGAAATTGGAAATTTACATTTTTCAGTTTGCTCAGACGTTTGTAATATTCTCACAATAAGCTAATTAGCTCAATTGGAGCATTTCTAGCATGTTTGGTTGAAATTGAAAATTTACCTTTATCACTGTTGTCAGACAATTGCAATATTCTCTCAATAAGCTAATTAGCTCAATTGGAGCATTTCTAGCATGTTTGGTTGAAATTGGAAATTTACATTTTTCACTTTTGTCAGACAATTGCAATATTCTCACAATAAGCTAATTAGCTCAATTGGAGCATTTCTAGCATGTTTGGTTGAAATTGGAAATTTACATTTTTCAGTTTTGTCAGACGTTTGTAAAAATCTTACAATAGGCTCATTTGCGCAATTTGAGCATTTCTAGCATGTTTGGTTGAAATTGGAAATTTACATTTTTCAGTTTTGTCAGACGTTTGTAATATTCTCACAATAAGCTAATTAGCTCAATTGGAGCATTTCTAGCATGTTTGGTTGAAATTGGAAATTTACATTTTTCACTTTTGTCAGACAATTGCAATATTCTCACAATAAGCTAATTAGCTCAATTGGAGCATTTCTAGCATGTTTGGTTGAAATTGGAAATTTACATTTTTCAGTTTTGTCAGACGTTTGTAATATTCTCACAATAAGCTAATTAGCTCAATTGGAGCATTTCTAGCATGTTTGGTTGAAATTGGAAATTTACATTTTTCAGTTTTGTCAGACGTTTGTAATATTCTCACAATAAGCTAATTAGCTCAATTGGAGCATTTCTATCATGTTTGGTTGAAATTGAAAATTTACATTTTTCACTTTTGTCAGACAATTGCAATATTCTCACAATAAGCTAATTAGCTCAATTGGAGCATTTCTAGCATGTTTGGTTGAAATTGGAAATTTACATTTTTCACTTTTGTCAGACGTTTGTAAAATTCTTACAATAGGCTTATTTGCGCAATTTGAGCATTTCTAGCATGTTTGGTTGAAATTGGAAATTTACATTTTTCAGTTTTGTCAGACGTTTGTAATATTCTCACAATAAGCTAATTAGCTCAATTGGAGCATTTCTAGCATGTTTGGTTGAAATTGGAAATTTACATTTTTCACTTTTGTCAGACAATTGCAATATTCTCACAATAAGCTAATTAGCTCAATTGGAGCATTTCTAGCATGTTTGGTTGAAATTGGAAATTTACATTTTTCAGTTTTGTCAGACGTTTGTAAAATTCTTACAATAGGCTTATTTGCGCAATTTGAGCATTTCTAGCATGTTTGGTTGAAATTGGAAATTTACATTTTTCACTTTTGTCAGACGTTTGTAATATTCTCACAATAAGCTAATTAGCTCAATTGGAGCATTTCTAGCATGTTTGGTTGAAATTGGAAATTTACATTTTTCAGTTTGCTCAGACGTTTGTAATATTCTCACAATAAGCTAATTAGCTCAATTGGAGCATTTCTAGCATGTTTGGTTGAAATTGAAAATTTACCTTTATCACTGTTGTCAGACAATTGCAATATTCTCTCAATAAGCTAATTAGCTCAATTGGAGCATTTCTAGCATGTTTGGTTGAAATTGGAAATTTACATTTTTCAGTTTTGTCAGACGTTTGTAAAATTCTTACAATAGGCTTATTTGCGCAATTTGAGCATTTCTAGCAGGTTTGGTTGAAATTGGAAATTTACATTTTTCAGTTTTGTCAGACGTTTGTAATATTCTCACAATAAGCTAATTAGCTCAATTGGAGCATTTCTAGCATGTTTGGTTGAAATTGGAAATTTACATTTTTCAGTTTTGTCAGACGTTTGTAAAATTCTTACAGTAAGCTTATTTCCGCATTTGGAGCATTTCTAGCATGTTTGGTTGAAATTGGAAATTTACATTTTTCAGTTTTGTCAGACGTTTGTAATATTCTCACAATAAGCTAATTAGCTCAATTGGAGCATTTCTAGCATGTTTGGTTGAAATTGGAAATTTACATTTTTCACTTTTGTCAGACGTTTGTAAAAGTCTTACAGTAGGCTTATTTGCGCAATTTGAGCATTTCTAGCATGTTTGGTTGAAATTGGAAATTTACATTTTTCACTTTTGTCAGACAATTGCAATATTCTCTCAATAAGCTAATTAGCTCAATTGGAGCATTTCTAGCATGTTTGGTTGAAATTGGAAATTTACATTTTTCAGTTTTGTCAGACGTTTGTAAAATTCTTACAGTAGGCTTATTTGCGCAATTTGAGCATTTCTAGCATGTTTGGTTGAAATTGGAAATTTACATTTTTCAGTTTTGTCAGACGTTTGTAATATTCTCACAATAAGCTAATTAGCTCAATTGGAGCATTTCTAGCATGTTTGGTTGAAATTGGAAATTTACATTTTTCACTTTTGTCAGACAATTGCAATATTCTCACAATAAGCTAATTAGCTCAATTGGAGCATTTCTAGCATGTTTGGTTGAAATTGGAAATTTACATTTTTCACTTTTGTCAGACAATTGCAATATTCTCACAATAAGCTAATTAGCTCAATTGGAGCATTTCTAGCATGTTTGGTTGAAATTGGAAAATTACATGTTTCAGTTTTGTCAGACGTTTGTAATATTCTCACAATAAGCTAATTAGCTCAATTGGAGCATTTCTAGCATGTTTGGTTGAAATTGGAAATTTACATTTTTCAGTTTTGTCAGACGTTTGTAATATTCTCACAATTGTTGAGCTGGTGGCCATAATAGGCCGATGTAAGCAGATTAATTCTGATGATTTATTTTTAGCAACAAGTACAAAGCATTGCCGAACAGAAACAGGAAACAGAAAATGTGATTCACACAATCGTAATACATGAATAGATTGGAGTTGCCTACTCCGTACCGAGAGCATAATTCCTAAATAATAGAGAATATACTATTTATCACATGTCTAGCATACAGTGCCAGATTGCCAGTTCAACATGCCCTCTCAAGCTGGAGCTCGTGTGTTTGGTTGTAATGAGCAATTCGACCAAGTGGTTTAGTTAGGAGGTCAGCTAGGTTGCTCTTAGGATCGACGTGTACATACGATATAGCAGTTTGTTGTCGAACGAAATGGAAACGGATGTCGATATGCTTGGTGCGGCTATGTTTGCTGGCCGTGTCCTTAGTTAGTGCAATAGCACTTTGGTTGTCAACATGTATATTAGTAGGATTAGATTGTGGCATACCAAGAGAAGAACACAGTTGTCGTAAATACAATGCCTCTTTGGTGCCTTCTGCAATCGCCATATATTCAGCTTCGCTGGATGATAATGCAACAGTAGGTTGCTTACGCGATTTCCAGCTAATGGGTGTGCCTCTGAGATTAAAGAGGTACCCTGTGGTTGAGCGTCTGTCATCGCAGTCACCACCCCAGTCAGAATCAGTAAAGCCTAGCAATGCGCCATTAGTTGGTGTGAATGTGAGAGAGTATGATTTTGTAGCTTTTATGTAGCGCAGAACTCTTTTCACAGCAGCAACATGTGACTTAATTGGTTTCTCTAAAAATTGAGAAAGCTTGGAAACGATCCAACTGATATCAGGTCGGGTTCCTGTCATTAGGTATATAAGGCTTCCTATAGCTTGGCGGTATGGAAAGTTAGTGTCGATATTGTCGGTATCAGTAGCCTTTCTGAGTGTTAATGTATTCTCGGCTGGCGTTTTAGCTGGCTTACAGTCTGTCATGTTGAAACGCTTGAGTATCGCTTCTGCATAACGTTCTTGACACTTTGGTAATTGCCGCTAGCTAGTCGTTGAAAATCAATGCCTAAGAACCATTGTAACTTACCACGGTCATCCATTCTAAACTTGTCATGTAGGGATTGCTTTTGGTAGTTATCAGCTCTTGGCGGTTGCTTCCAACTATGATGTCGTCTACCCAGAATAAAATGATTATCTGATCATCTCCATCTTGTTTAGTGTATAAACATGGATCAATATCATTGGCAGCGTAGCCTATAGATTTCAGATAGTCGGTTAGCGTGGTGTGCCAGTTCCTGCCACTCTGTTTTAGTCCATATAGTGACTTGTTTAGATGACATGTGAGATGTGTGTTTCTGGCATCCACTTGCTCATATCCAGGAGGCTGCTGTACATAGATATCTTTGTCTATAAGAGCATTTAAGTATGCACCCTTTACATCAAGTTGATGTAGGTGTAAGTTTTCATTTACAGCTTTCTGTAGTAGAATCGAATAGATGTGAACCTAGTAGTAGGCGAATAAGTCTCGTCATAGTCTATACCCTTTATCTGTGAATAGCCTCGGGCCACATACCTTGCTTTGTACTGTATCTTGCCTGGTTGACTACCTTGTTTAATGGTGTACACCCAGCGGCCTTTGGTCTCCTCACGATTGACAGGAAGAGGTTTTATGGTCCATGTATCATTAGCTTGCAGTGTAGATATTTCAGCGTCCATTGCAGCTTTCCACTGAGTAGAGTTATCAGATTTGATTGCCTCTTCATAAGTCGTTGGTATGAGAGGAACCAGGTTTGTAGTGTATGCATAATCAGTTACTGACAGATAATAATCAGATAGATAAGGTGGAGTTTTCCTCTCTCTACGTGGTCTGGTAGCTACATGAATGGAAGTTGTCTGCTCAGTACTATGGTCAGCTTGCTGTAGTGTTACTGGCTGGTTCACTGGCTCAGGTTCCTGGTCCGAAGGCATGGTACCAGAATCATTGTCCCTTGTTATGGCTTGACTTGTACCACGGAGAGGCATGCTACACGGATCTACCTCAGGCATTTCATGGTTTCGGGAACTGTTATCATGTATAGTGACATTACACGTCGTGATGACTTTGTTGTCACTGAGTACATAATATCCATGGTTTTGCAGATTGACACCTAAGTATATTCCTACATTCCCACGTTTATCTAGCTTTTGTTTGTATCCGTCAATGTAGTGGGTACAACGGGAACCAAAATTATGAAGTTTTGACATGTCGGGTTTTGCGTTAGTAAATAACTCGTAGGCTGTAGACTTAGTGCGTCTTTGATAGCTCCTGTTTCTCAGATATTGAGCATGTCGTACAGCGTAGGACCAGTAGCTTTTAGGAAGCTCTGTATCAGCTAACAAGCATCTTGACATTTCTAGTAGCGAACGCCAAGACCTCTTGGATTTTCCATTCTGATATGGAGTATGGGGTGCCGTAGTTGTGTGTTTAATACTATTTGATAACAGTATCTTCTTGAATGAGTCAAACATGTACTCACCTCCATTGTCACTGTGTAATTCCTTTACCTTTCCAATAGGTGCAATGTCTGCGAGAAACTGTTGTAGCGCAATGTGTGCTTCACTTTTAGCTCGTAGTAGATAGATAAATATCATGCTTGAATATTCGTCAATAAAGTTCATGATATAATGATGTCCTTCTCTAGAAGATGGTGATATGGGACCACATAGGTCTGAGTGTACACGCTCTAGAGGTTTTGTAGCATAGATAGGAGGATTGTCATGTGACTTTGGTATACGTGTCATTTTGTTGGTGGTGCATGTAGTACATGTTGGAGTTGATGTAGTTTGGCTTACTTTCATACCAAGTGTTACTTTTTGTAGGTTGAGAACATCTTCGTGGTTTAAGTGTCCTAGGGCTACATGCCATTCATCTAGTGACTTCGTAACATTGGCTGATTTGTCAGCGGTGTTGATAGTTGATGGCGTATCAGATACAGTGTGTAAGTAGTACAGTTTACCGTGTTGGGCTATGTCGAAATCTGTACCGTTAGCTGTGAGTTTGGTGTTATCTTTCGCAAATGTTATTTCCGCACCAGTTTGCACAGCAGATTGCACCGAAAACAAACTAACTGGAAACTCAGGGGCTAGTAGTGCATCATTTAGTGTCACATTTTGTTGCCTGCCTTTAGAATCGATTATGGTAAATTTAGCTTTACCTTTGGCTGTCACCAATTCATTTGTCTTGTGTCCATCTGCCATTTGTATAAAATGTCATAAATTTGTATAAATTTGAACATTTCTAGCATGTTTGGTTGAAATTGGAAATTTACATTTTTCACTTTTGTCAGACGTTTGTAATATTCTCACAATAAGCTAATTAGCTCAATTGGAGCATTTCTAGCATGTTTGGTTGAAATTGGAAATTTACATTTTTCAGTTTTGTCAGACGTTTGTAAAATTCTTACAATAGGCTTATTTGCGCAATTTGAGCATTTCTAGCATGTTTGGTTGAAATTGGAAATTTACATTTTTCAGTTTTGTCAGACGTTTGTAATATTCTCACAATAAGCTAATTAGCTCAATTGGAGCATTTCTAGCATGTTTGGTTTAAATTGGAAATTTACATTTTTCACTTTTGTCAGACAATCGCAATATTCTCTCAATAAGCTAATTAGCTCAATTGGAGCATTTCTAGCATGTTTGGTTGAAATTGGAAATTTACATTTTTCACTTATGTCAGACGTTTGTAATATTCTCACAATAAGCTAATTAGCTCAATTGGAGCATTTCTAGCATGTTTGGTTGAAATTGGAAATTTACATTTTTCACTTTTGTCAGACAATTGCAATATTCTCTCAATAAGCTAATTAGCTCAATTGGAGCATTTCTAGCATGTTTGGTTGAAATTGGAAATTTACATTTTTCACTTTTGTCAAACAATTGCAATATTCTCTCAATAAGCTAATTAGCTCAATTGGAGCATTTCTAGCATGTTTGGTTGAATTTGGAAATTTACATTTTTCAGTTTTGTCAGACGTTTGTAAAGTTCTTACAATAGGCTTATTTGCGCAATTTGAGCATTTCTAGCATGTTTGGTTGAAACTGGAAATTTACATTTTTCACTTTTGTCAGACGTTTGTAATATTCTCACAATAAGCTAATTAGCTCAATTTGAGCATTTCTAGCATGTTTGGTTGAAATTGGAAATTTACATTTTTCACTTTTGTCAGACAATTGCAATATTCTCACAATAAGCTAATTAGCTCAATTGGAGCATTTCTAGCATGTTTGGTTGAAATTGGAAATTTACATTTTTCAGTTTTGTCAGACGTTTGTAATATTCTCACAATAAGCTAATTAGCTCAATTGGAGCATTTCTAGCATGTTTGGTTGAAATTGGAAATTTACATTTTTCAATTTTGTCAGACGTTTGTAATATTCTCACAATAAGCTAATTAGCTCAATTGGAGCATTTCTAGCATGTTTGGTTGAAATTGGAAATTTACATTTTTCAGTGTTGTCAGACGTTTGTAATATTCTCACAATAAGCTAATTAGCTCAATTGGAGCATTTCTAGCATGTTTGGTTGAAATTGAAAATTTACATTTTTCAGTGTTGTCAGACGTTTGTAATATTCTCACAATAAGCTAATTAGCTCAATTGGAGCATTTCTAGCATGTTTGGTTGAAATTGGAAATTTACATTTTTCAGTTTTGTCAGACGTTTGTAATATTCTCACAATAAGCTAATTAGCTCAATTGGAGCATTTCTAGCATGTTTGGTTGAAATTGGAAATTTACATTTTGCAGTGTTGTCAGACGTTTGTAATATTCTCACAATAAGCTAATTAGCTCAATTGGAGCATTTCTAGCATGTTTGGTTGAAATTGAAAATTTACATTTTTCAGTGTTGTCAGACGTTTGTAATATTCTCACAATAAACTAACTAGCTCAATTGGAGCATTTCTAGCATGTTTGGTTGAAATTGAAAATTTACATTTTTCAGTTTTGTCAGACGTTTGTAAAATTCTTACAGTAAGCTTATTTCCGCATTTGGAGCATTTCTAGCATGTTTGGTTGAAATTGGAAATTTACATTTTTCAGTTTTGTCAGACGTTTGTAATATTCTCACAATAAGCTAATTAGCTCAATTGGAGCATTTCTAGCATGTTTGGTTGAAATTGGAAATTTACATTTTTTCACTTTTGTCAGACGTTTGTAAAAGTCTTACAGTAGGCTTATTTGCGCAGTTTGAGCATTTCTAGCATGTTTGGTTGAAATTGGAAAATACATTTTTCAGTTTTGTCAGACAATTGCAATATTCTCTCAATAAGCTAATTAGCTCAATTGGAGCATTTCTAGCATGTTTGGTTGAAATTGGAAATTTACATTTTTCAGTTTTGTCAGACGTTTGTAATATTCTTACAGTAGGCTTATATGCGCAATTTGAGCATTTCTAGCATGTTTGGTTGAAATTGGAAATTTACATTTTTCAGTTTTGTCAGACGTTTGTAATATTCTCACAATAAGCTAATTAGCTCAATTGGAGCATTTCTAGCATGTTTGGTTGAAATTGGAAAATTACTTTTTTCAGTTTTGTCAGACGTTTGTAATATTCTCACAATAAGCTAATTAGCTCAATTGGAGCATTTCTAGCATGTTTGGTTGAAATTGGAAATTTACATTTTTCAGTTTTGTCAGACGTTTGTAAAATTCTTACAGTAGGCTCATTTGCGCAATTGGAGCATTTCTAGCATGTTTGGTTGAAATTGGAAATTCAAATTTTTCAGTTTTGTCAGACGTTTGTAATATTCTCACAATAAGCTAATTAGCTCAATTGGAGCATTTCTAGCATGTTTGGTTGAAATTGGAAATTTACATTTTTCACTTTTGTCAGACAATTGCAATATTCTCTCAATAAGCTAATTAGCTCAATTGGAGCATTTCTAGCATGTTTGGTTGAAATTGGAAATTTACATTTTTCACTTTTGTCAGACAGTTGCAATATTCTCTCAATAAGCTAATTAGCTCAATTGGAGCATTTCTAGCATGTTTGGTTGAATTTGGAAATTTACATTTTTCAGTTTTGTCAGACGTTTGTAAAATTCTTACAATAGGCTTATTTGCGCAATTTGAGCATTTCTAGCATGTTTGGTTGAAACTGGAAATTTACATTTTTCACTTTTGTCAGACGTTTGTAATATTCTCACAATAAGCTAATTAGCTCAATTGGAGCATTTCTAGCATGTTTGGTTGAAATTGGAAATTTACATTTTTCACTTTTGTCAGACAATTGCAATATTCTCACAATAAGCTAATTAGCTCAAATGGAGCATTTCTAGCATGTTTGGTTGAAACTGGAAATTTACATTTTTCAGTTTTGTCAGACGTTTGTAAAATTCTTACAATAGGCTTACTTGCGCAATTTGAGCATTTCTAGCATGTTTGGTTGAAATTGGAAATTTACATTTTTCACTTTTGTCAGACGTTTGTAATATTCTCACAATAAGCTAATTAGCTCAATTGGAGCATTTTTAGCATGTTTGGTTGAAATTGGAAATTTACATTTTTCACTTTTGTCAGACAATTGCAATATTCTCACAATAAGCTAATTAGCTCAATTGGAGCATTTCTAGCATGTTTGGTTGAAATTGGAAATTTACATTTTTCAGTTTTGTCAGACGTTTGTAATATTCTCACAATAAGCTAATTAGCTCAATTGGAGCATTTCTAGCATGTTTGGTTGAAATTGGAAATTTACATTTTTCAGTTTTGTCAGACGTTTGTAATATTCTCACAATAAGCTAATTAGCTCAATTGGAGCATTTCTAGCATGTTTGGTTGAAATTGGAAATTTACATTTTTCAGTGTTGTCAGACGTTTGTAATATTCTCACAATAAGCTAATTAGCTCAATTGGAGCATTTCTAGCATGTTTGGTTGAAATTGAAAATTTACATTTTTCAGTGTTGTCAGACGTTTGTAATATTCTCACAATAAGCTAATTAGCTCAATTGGAGCATTTCTAGCATGTTTGGTTGAAATTGGAAATTTACATTTTTCAGTTTTGTCAGACGTTTGTAATATTCCCACAATAAGCTAATTAGCTCAATTGGAGCATTTCTAGCATGTTTGGTTGAAATTGGAAATTTACATTTTTCAGTGTTGTCAGACGTTTGTAATATTCTCACAATAAGCTAATTAGCTCAATTGGAGCATTTCTAGCATGTTTGGTTGAAATTGGAAATTTACATTTTTCAGTTTTGTCAGACGTTTGTAATATTCCCACAATAAGCTAATTAGCTCAATTGGAGCATTTCTAGCATGTTTGGTTGAAATTGGAAATTTACATTTTTCAGTTTTGTCAGACGTTTGTAATATTCTCACAATAAGCTAATTAGCTCAATTGGAGCATTTCTAGCATGTTTGGTTGAAATTGGAAATTTACATTTTTTCAATTTTGTCAGACGTTTGTAAAAGTCTTACAGTAGGCTTATTTGCGCAATTTGAGCATTTCTAGCATGTTTGGTTGAAATTGGAAAATACATTTTTCAGTTTTGTCAGACAATTGCAATATTCTCACAATAAGCTAATTAGCTCAATTGGAGCATTTCTAGCATGTTTGGTTGAAATTGAAAATTTACATTTTTCAGTGTTGTCAGACGTTTGTAATATTCTCACAATAAGCTAATTAGCTCAATTGGAGCATTTCTAGCATGTTTGGTTGAAATTGGAAATTTACATTTTTCAGTTTTGTCAGACGTTTGTAATATTCTCACAATAAGCTAATTAGCTCAATTGGAGCATTTCTAGCATGTTTGGTTGAAATTGGAAATTTACATTTTGCAGTGTTGTCAGACGTTTGTAATATTCTCACAATAAGCTAATTAGCTCAATTGGAGCATTTCTAGCATGTTTGGTTGAAATTGAAAATTTACATTTTTCAGTGTTGTCAGACGTTTGTAATATTCTCACAATAAGCTAACTAGCTCAATTGGAGCATTTCTAGCATGTTTGGTTGAAATTGAAAATTTACATTTTTCAGTTTTGTCAGACGTTTGTAAAATTCTTACAGTAAGCTTATTTCCGCATTTGGAGCATTTCTAGCATGTTTGGTTGAAATTGGAAATTTACATTTTTCAGTTTTGTCAGACGTTTGTAATATTCTCACAATAAGCTAATTAGCTCAATTGGAGCATTTCTAGCATGTTTGGTTGAAATTGGAAATTTACATTTTTTCACTTTTGTCAGACGTTTGTAAAAGTCTTACAGTAGGCTTATTTGCGCAGTTTGAGCATTTCTAGCATGTTTGGTTGAAATTGGAAAATACATTTTTCAGTTTTGTCAGACGTTTGTAATATTCTTACAGTAGGCTTATATGCGCAATTTGAGCATTTCTAGCATGTTTGGTTGAAATTGGAAATTTACATTTTTCAGTTTTGTCAGACGTTTGTAATATTCTCACAATAAGCTAATTAGCTCAATTGGAGCATTTCTAGCATGTTTGGTTGAAATTGGAAAATTACTTTTTTCAGTTTTGTCAGACGTTTGTAATATTCTCACAATAAGCTAATTAGCTCAATTGGAGCATTTCTAGCATGTTTGGTTGAAATTGGAAATTTACATTTTTCAGTTTTGTCAGACGTTTGTAAAATTCTTACAGTAGGCTCATTTGCGCAATTGGAGCATTTCTAGCATGTTTGGTTGAAATTGGAAATTCAAATTTTTCAGTTTTGTCAGACGTTTGTAATATTCTCACAATAAGCTAATTAGCTCAATTGGAGCATTTCTAGCATGTTTGGTTGAAATTGGAAATTTACATTTTTCACTTTTGTCAGACAATTGCAATATTCTCTCAATAAGCTAATTAGCTCAATTGGAGCATTTCTAGCATGTTTGGTTGAAATTGGAAATTTACATTTTTCACTTTTGTCAGACAGTTGCAATATTCTCTCAATAAGCTAATTAGCTCAATTGGAGCATTTCTAGCATGTTTGGTTGAATTTGGAAATTTACATTTTTCAGTTTTGTCAGACGTTTGTAAAATTCTTACAATAGGCTTATTTGCGCAATTTGAGCATTTCTAGCATGTTTGGTTGAAACTGGAAATTTACATTTTTCACTTTTGTCAGACGTTTGTAATATTCTCACAATAAGCTAATTAGCTCAATTGGAGCATTTCTAGCATGTTTGGTTGAAATTGGAAATTTACATTTTTCACTTTTGTCAGACATTTGCAATATTCTCACAATAAGCTAATTAGCTCAAATGGAGCATTTCTAGCATGTTTGGTTGAAACTGGAAATTTACATTTTTCAGTTTTGTCAGACGTTTGTAAAATTCTTACAATAGGCTTACTTGCGCAATTTGAGCATTTCTAGCATGTTTGGTTGAAATTGGAAATTTACATTTTTCAGTTTTGTCAGACGTTTGTAATATTCCCACAATAAGCTAATTAGCTCAATTGGAGCATTTCTAGCATGTTTGGTTGAAATTGGAAATTTACATTTTTCAGTGTTGTCAGACGTTTGTAATATTCTCACAATAAGCTAATTAGCTCAATTGGAGCATTTCTAGCATGTTTGGTTGAAATTGGAAATTTACATTTTTCAGTTTTGTCAGACGTTTGTAATATTCCCACAATAAGCTAATTAGCTCAATTGGAGCATTTCTAGCATGTTTGGTTGAAATTGGAAATTTACATTTTTCAGTTTTGTCAGACGTTTGTAATATTCTCACAATAAGCTAATTAGCTCAATTGGAGCATTTCTAGCATGTTTGGTTGAAATTGGAAATTTACATTTTTTCAATTTTGTCAGACGTTTGTAAAAGTCTTACAGTAGGCTTATTTGCGCAATTTGAGCATTTCTAGCATGTTTGGTTGAAATTGGAAAATACATTTTTCAGTTTTGTCAGACAATTGCAATATTCTCACAATAAGCTAATTAGCTCAATTGGAGCATTTCTAGCATGTTTGGTTGAAATTGAAAATTTACATTTTTCAGTGTTGTCAGACGTTTGTAATATTCTCACAATAAGCTAATTAGCTCAATTGGAGCATTTCTAGCATGTTTGGTTGAAATTGGAAATTTACATTTTTCAGTTTTGTCAGACGTTTGTAATATTCTCACAATAAGCTAATTAGCTCAATTGGAGCATTTCTAGCATGTTTGGTTGAAATTGGAAATTTACATTTTGCAGTGTTGTCAGACGTTTGTAATATTCTCACAATAAGCTAATTAGCTCAATTGGAGCATTTCTAGCATGTTTGGTTGAAATTGAAAATTTACATTTTTCAGTGTTGTCAGACGTTTGTAATATTCTCACAATAAGCTAACTAGCTCAATTGGAGCATTTCTAGCATGTTTGGTTGAAATTGAAAATTTACATTTTTCAGTTTTGTCAGACGTTTGTAAAATTCTTACAGTAAGCTTATTTCCGCATTTGGAGCATTTCTAGCATGTTTGGTTGAAATTGGAAATTTACATTTTTCAGTTTTGTCAGACGTTTGTAATATTCTCACAATAAGCTAATTAGCTCAATTGGAGCATTTCTAGCATGTTTGGTTGAAATTGGAAATTTACATTTTTTCACTTTTGTCAGACGTTTGTAAAAGTCTTACAGTAGGCTTATTTGCGCAGTTTGAGCATTTCTAGCATGTTTGGTTGAAATTGGAAAATACATTTTTCAGTTTTGTCAGACAATTGCAATATTCTCTCAATAAGCTAATTAGCTCAATTGGAGCATTTCTAGCATGTTTGGTTGAAATTGGAAATTTACATTTTTCAGTTTTGTCAGACGTTTGTAATATTCTTACAGTAGGCTTATATGCGCAATTTGAGCATTTCTAGCATGTTTGGTTGAAATTGGAAATTTACATTTTTCAGTTTTGTCAGACGTTTGTAATATTCTCACAATAAGCTAATTAGCTCAATTGGAGCATTTCTAGCATGTTTGGTTGAAATTGGAAAATTACTTTTTTCAGTTTTGTCAGACGTTTGTAATATTCTCACAATAAGCTAATTAGCTCAATTGGAGCATTTCTAGCATGTTTGGTTGAAATTGGAAATTTACATTTTTCAGTTTTGTCAGACGTTTGTAAAATTCTTACAGTAGGCTCATTTGCGCAATTGGAGCATTTCTAGCATGTTTGGTTGAAATTGGAAATTCAAATTTTTCAGTTTTGTCAGACGTTTGTAATATTCTCACAATAAGCTAATTAGCTCAATTGGAGCATTTCTAGCATGTTTGGTTGAAATTGGAAATTTACATTTTTCACTTTTGTCAGACAATTGCAATATTCTCTCAATAAGCTAATTAGCTCAATTGGAGCATTTCTAGCATGTTTGGTTGAAATTGGAAATTTACATTTTTCACTTTTGTCAGACAGTTGCAATATTCTCTCAATAAGCTAATTAGCTCAATTGGAGCATTTCTAGCATGTTTGGTTGAATTTGGAAATTTACATTTTTCAGTTTTGTCAGACGTTTGTAAAATTCTTACAATAGGCTTATTTGCGCAATTTGAGCATTTCTAGCATGTTTGGTTGAAACTGGAAATTTACATTTTTCACTTTTGTCAGACGTTTGTAATATTCTCACAATAAGCTAATTAGCTCAATTGGAGCATTTCTAGCATGTTTGGTTGAAATTGGAAATTTACATTTTTCACTTTTGTCAGACAATTGCAATATTCTCACAATAAGCTAATTAGCTCAAATGGAGCATTTCTAGCATGTTTGGTTGAAACTGGAAATTTACATTTTTCAGTTTTGTCAGACGTTTGTAAAATTCTTACAATAGGCTTACTTGCGCAATTTGAGCATTTCTAGCATGTTTGGTTGAAATTGGAAATTTACATTTTTCACTTTTGTCAGACGTTTGTAATATTCTCACAATAAGCTAATTAGCTCAATTGGAGCATTTTTAGCATGTTTGGTTGAAATTGGAAATTTACATTTTTCACTTTTGTCAGACAATTGCAATATTCTCACAATAAGCTAATTAGCTCAATTGGAGCATTTCTAGCATGTTTGGTTGAAATTGGAAATTTACATTTTTCAGTTTTGTCAGACGTTTGTAATATTCTCACAATAAGCTAATTAGCTCAATTGGAGCATTTCTAGCATGTTTGGTTGAAATTGGAAATTTACATTTTTCAGTTTTGTCAGACGTTTGTAATATTCTCACAATAAGCTAATTAGCTCAATTGGAGCATTTCTAGCATGTTTGGTTGAAATTGGAAATTTACATTTTTCAGTGTTGTCAGACGTTTGTAATATTCTCACAATAAGCTAATTAGCTCAATTGGAGCATTTCTAGCATGTTTGGTTGAAATTGAAAATTTACATTTTTCAGTGTTGTCAGACGTTTGTAATATTCTCACAATAAGCTAATTAGCTCAATTGGAGCATCTCTAGCATGTTTGGTTGAAATTGGAAATTTACATTTTTCAGTTTTGTCAGACGTTTGTAATATTCCCACAATAAGCTAATTAGCTCAATTGGAGCATTTCTAGCATGTTTGGTTGAAATTGGAAATTTACATTTTTCAGTGTTGTCAGACGTTTGTAATATTCTCACAATAAGCTAATTAGCTCAATTGGAGCATTTCTAGCATGTTTGGTTGAAATTGGAAATTTACATTTTTCAGTTTTGTCAGACGTTTGTAATATTCCCACAATAAGCTAATTAGCTCAATTGGAGCATTTCTAGCATGTTTGGTTGAAATTGGAAATTTACATTTTTCAGTTTTGTCAGACGTTTGTAATATTCTCACAATAAGCTAATTAGCTCAATTGGAGCATTTCTAGCATGTTTGGTTGAAATTGGAAATTTACATTTTTTCACTTTTGTCAGACGTTTGTAAAAGTCTTACAGTAGGCTTATTTGCGCAATTTGAGCATTTCTAGCATGTTTGGTTGAAATTGGAAAATACATTTTTCAGTTTTGTCAGACAATTGCAATATTCTCTCAATAAGCTAATTAGCTCAATTGGAGCATTTCTAGCATGTTTGGTTGAAATTGGAAATTTACATTTTTCAGTTTTGTCAGACGTTTGTAATATTCTTACAGTAGGCTTATATGCGCAATTTGAGCATTTCTAGCATGTTTGGTTGAAATTGGAAATTTACATTTTTCAGTTTTGTCAGACGTTTGTAATATTCTCACAATAAGCTAATTAGCTCAATTGGAGCATTTCTAGCATGTTTGGTTGAAATTGGAAAAATACTTTTTTCAGTTTTGTCAGACGTTTGTAATATTCTCACAATAAGCTAATTAGCTCAATTGGAGCATTTCTAGCATGTTTGGTTGAAATTGGAAATTTACATTTTTCAGTTTTGTCAGACGTTTGTAATATTCTCACAATAAGCTAATTAGCTCAATTGGAGCATTTCTAGCATGTTTGGTTGAAATTGGAAATTTACATTTTTCAGTTTTGTCAGACGTTTGTAAAATTCTTACAGTAGGCTCATTTGCGCAATTGGAGCATTTCTAGCATGTTTGGTTGAAATTGGAAATTCAAATTTTTCAGTTTTGTCAGACGTTTGTAATATTCTCACAATAAGCTAATTAGCTCAATTGGAGCATTTCTAGCATGTTTGGTTGAAATTGAAAATTTACATTTTTCAGTGTTGTCAGACGTTTGTAAAATTCTTACAGTAAGCTTATTTCCGCATTTGGAGCATTTCTAGCATGTTTGGTTGAAATTGGAAATTTACATTTTTCAATTTTGTCAGACGTTTGTAATATTCTCACAATAAGCTAATTAGCTCAATTGGAGCATTTCTAGCATGTTTGGTTGAAATTGGAAATTTACATTTTTTCACTTTTGTCAGACGTTTGTAAAAGTCTTACAGTAGGCTTATTTGCGCAATTTGAGCATTTCTAGCATGTTTGGTTGAAATTGGAAAATACATTTTTCAGTTTTGTCAGACAATTGCAATATTCTCTCAATAAGCTAATTAGCTCAATTGGAGCATTTCTAGCATGTTTGGTTGAAATTGGAAATTTACATTTTTCAGTTTTGTCAGACGTTTGTAATATTCTTACAGTAGGCTTATATGCGCAATTTGAGCATTTCTAGCATGTTTGGTTGAAATTGGAAATTTACATTTTTCAGTTTTGTCAGACGTTTGTAATATTCTCACAATAAGCTAATTAGCTCAATTGGAGCATTTCTAGCATGTTTGGTTGAAATTGGAAAATTACTTTTTTCAGTTTTGTCAGACGTTTGTAATATTCTCACAATAAGCTAATTAGCTCAATTGGAGCATTTCTAGCATGTTTGGTTGAAATTGGAAATTTACATTTTTCAGTTTTGTCAGACGTTTGTAAAATTCTTACAGTAGGTTCATTTGCGCAATTGGAGCATTTCTAGCATGTTTGGTTGAAATTGGAAATTCAAATTTTTCAGTTTTGTCAGACGTTTGTAATATTCTCACAATAAGCTAATTAGCTCAATTGGAGCATTTCTAGCATGTTTGGTTGAAATTGAAAATTTACATTTTTCAGTGTTGTCAGACGTTTGTAATATTCTCACAATAAGCTAATTAGCTCAATTGGAGCATTTCTAGCATGTTTGGTTGAAATTGGAAATTTACATTTTTCAGTTTTGTCAGACGTTTGTAATATTCCCACAATAAGCTAATTAGCTCAATTGGAGCATTTCTAGCATGTTTGGTTGAAATTGGAAATTTACATTTTTCAGTGTTGTCAGACGTTTGTAATATTCTCACAATAAGCTAATTAGCTCAATTGGAGCATTTCTAGCATGTTTGGTTGAAATTGGAAATTTACATTTTTCAGTTTTGTCAGACGTTTGTAATATTCCCACAATAAGCTAATTAGCTCAATTGGAGCATTTCTAGCATGTTTGGTTGAAATTGGAAATTTACATTTTTCAGTTTTGTCAGACGTTTGTAATATTCTCACAATAAGCTAATTAGCTCAATTGGAGCATTTCTAGCATGTTTGGTTGAAATTGGAAATTTACATTTTTTCACTTTTGTCAGACGTTTGTAAAAGTCTTACAGTAGGCTTATTTGCGCAATTTGAGCATTTCTAGCATGTTTGGTTGAAATTGGAAAATACATTTTTCAGTTTTGTCAGACAATTGCAATATTCTCTCAATAAGCTAATTAGCTCAATTGGAGCATTTCTAGCATGTTTGGTTGAAATTGGAAATTTACATTTTTCAGTTTTGTCAGACGTTTGTAATATTCTTACAGTAGGCTTATATGCGCAATTTGAGCATTTCTAGCATGTTTGGTTGAAATTGGAAATTTACATTTTTCAGTTTTGTCAGACGTTTGTAATATTCTCACAATAAGCTAATTAGCTCAATTGGAGCATTTCTAGCATGTTTGGTTGAAATTGGAAAAATACTTTTTTCAGTTTTGTCAGACGTTTGTAATATTCTCACAATAAGCTAATTAGCTCAATTGGAGCATTTCTAGCATGTTTGGTTGAAATTGGAAATTTACATTTTTCAGTTTTGTCAGACGTTTGTAATATTCTCACAATAAGCTAATTAGCTCAATTGGAGCATTTCTAGCATGTTTGGTTGAAATTGGAAATTTACATTTTTCAGTTTTGTCAGACGTTTGTAAAATTCTTACAGTAGGCTCATTTGCGCAATTGGAGCATTTCTAGCATGTTTGGTTGAAATTGGAAATTCAAATTTTTCAGTTTTGTCAGACGTTTGTAATATTCTCACAATAAGCTAATTAGCTCAATTGGAGCATTTCTAGCATGTTTGGTTGAAATTGAAAATTTACATTTTTCAGTGTTGTCAGACGTTTGTAAAATTCTTACAGTAAGCTTATTTCCGCATTTGGAGCATTTCTAGCATGTTTGGTTGAAATTGGGAATTTACATTTTTCAATTTTGTCAGACGTTTGTAATATTCTCACAATAAGCTAATTAGCTCAATTGGAGCATTTCTAGCATGTTTGGTTGAAATTGGAAATTTACATTTTTTCACTTTTGTCAGACGTTTGTAAAAGTCTTACAGTAGGCTTATTTGCGCAATTTGAGCATTTCTAGCATGTTTGGTTGAAATTGGAAAATACATTTTTCAGTTTTGTCAGACAATTGCAATATTCTCTCAATAAGCTAATTAGCTCAATTGGAGCATTTCTAGCATGTTTGGTTGAAATTGGAAATTTACATTTTTCAGTTTTGTCAGACGTTTGTAATATTCTTACAGTAGGCTTATATGCGCAATTTGAGCATTTCTAGCATGTTTGGTTGAAATTGGAAATTTACATTTTTCAGTTTTGTCAGACGTTTGTAATATTCTCACAATAAGCTAATTAGCTCAATTGGAGCATTTCTAGCATGTTTGGTTGAAATTGGAAAATTACTTTTTTCAGTTTTGTCAGACGTTTGTAATATTCTCACAATAAGCTAATTAGCTCAATTGGAGCATTTCTAGCATGTTTGGTTGAAATTGGAAATTTACATTTTTCAGTTTTGTCAGACGTTTGTAAAATTCTTACAGTAGGTTCATTTGCGCAATTGGAGCATTTCTAGCATGTTTGGTTGAAATTGGAAATTCAAATTTTTCAGTTTTGTCAGACGTTTGTAATATTCTCACAATAAGCTAATTAGCTCAATTGGAGCATTTCTAGCATGTTTGGTTGAAATTGGAAATTTACATTTTTCACTTTTGTCAGACAATTGCAATATTCTCTCAATAAGCTAATTAGCTCAATTGGAGCATTTCTAGCTAGTTTGGTTGAAATTGGAAATTTACATTTTTCACTTTTGTCAGACAGTTGCAATATTCTCTCAATAAGCTAATTAGCTCAATTGGAGCATTTCTAGCATGTTTGGTTGAATTTGGTAAATTACATTTTTCAGTTTTGTCAGACGTTTGTAAAATTCTTACAATAGGCTTATTTGCGCAATTTGAGCATTTCTAGCATGTTTGGTTGAAACTGGAAATTTACATTTTTCACTTTTGTCAGACGTTTGTAATATTCTCACAATAAGCTAATTAGCTCAATTGGAGCATTTCTAGCATGTTTGGTTGAAATTGGAAATTTACATTTTTCACTTTTGTCAGACAATTGCAATATTCTCACAATAAGCTAATTAGCTCAAATGGAGCATTTCTAGCATGTTTGGTTGAAACTGGAAATTTACATTTTTCAGTTTTGTCAGACGTTTGTAAAATTCTTACAATAGGCTTATTTGCGCAATTTGAGCATTTCTAGCATGTTTGGTTGAAATTGGAAATTTACATTTTTCACTTTTGTCAGACGTTTGTAATATTCTCACAATAAGCTAATTAGCTCAATTGGAGCATTTTTAGCATGTTTGGTTGAAATTGGAAATTTACATTTTTCACTTTTGTCAGACAATTGCAATATTCTCACAATAAGCTAATTAGCTCAATTGGAGCATTTCTAGCATGTTTGGTTGAAATTGGAAATTTAAATTTTTCAGTGTTGTCAGACGTTTGTAATATTCTCACAATAAGCTAATTAGCTCAATTGGAGCATTTCTAGCATGTTTGGTTGAAATTGAAAATTTACATTTTTCAGTTTTGTCAGACGTTTGTAATATTCTCACAATAAGCTAATTAGCTCAATTGGAGCATTTCTAGCATGTTTGGTTGAAATTGGAAATTTACATTTTTTCACTTTTGTCAGACGTTTGTAAAAGTCTTACAGTAGGCTTATTTGCGCAATTTGAGCATTTTTAGCATGTTTGGTTGAAATTGGAAAATACATTTTTCAGTTTTGTCAGACAATTGCAATATTCTCTCAATAAGCTAATTAGCTCAATTGGAGCATTTCTAGCATGTTTGGTTGAAATTGGAAATTTACATTTTTCAGTTTTGTCAGACGTTTGTAATATTCTTACAGTAGGCTTATATGCGCAATTTGAGCATTTCTAGCATGTTTGGTTGAAATTGGAAATTTACATTTTTCAGTTTTGTCAGACGTTTGTAATATTCTCACAATAAGCTAATTAGCTCAATTGGAGCATTTCTAGCATGTTTGGTTGAAATTGGAAGATTACTTTTTTCAGTTTTGTCAGACGTTTGTAATATTCTCACAATAAGCTAATTAGCTCAATTGGAGCATTTCTAGCATGTTTGGTTGAAATTGGAAATTTACATTTTTCAGTTTTGTCAGACGTTTGTAATATTCTCACAATAAGCTAATTAGCTCAATTGGAGCATTTCTAGCATGTTTGGTTGAAATTGGAAATTTAGATTTTTCAGTTTTGTCAGGCGTTTGTAAAATTCTTACAGAAGGCTCATTTGCGCAATTGGAGCATTTCTAGCATGTTTGGTTGAAATTGGAAATTCAAATTTTTCAGTTTTGTCAGACGTTTGTAATATTCTCACAATAAGCTAATTAGCTCAATTGGAGCATTTCTAGCATGTTTGGTTGAAATTGGAAATTTACATTTTTCACTTTTGTCAGACAATTGCAATATTCTCTCAATAAGCTAATTAGCTCAATTGGAGCATTTCTAGCATGTTTGGTTGAAATTGGAAATTCACATTTTTCAGTTTTGTCAGACATTTGTAAAATTCTTACAGTAGGCTTATTTGCGCAATTTGAGCATTTCTAGCATGTTTGGTTGAAATTGGAAATTTACATTTTTCACTTTTGTCAGACGTTTGTAATATTCTCACAATAAGCTAATTAGCTCAATTGGAGCATTTCTAGCGTGTTTGGTTGAAATTGGAAATT